>NC_137112.1:24243947-24583883 GCF_949357685.1 Gobio gobio | reverse complement strand
ATCAACTTTCCTTTGAGCCTTTGGTATATAAAAGTTCATCGTGATATAAGAATATCCTGTACGTTTCAGAGCTGAAAACGTCCCTTGTTAGTCAAAGAAAAGCTTTTATAGACACCAGGCGCAGAAAACCAGAGCTCTCTCAATATGTCGACCATTTGACGTAATAAGACGCAGAAGCACCCGCCTCAAGCCCGCCCACCAACTCGTGGAGCTAAACGGGTCGCTACGAGTAATAAACATGCCAGTTCCAGCTCACGTGCGTAAGACATTGCGTTTGTTAGCTTAATTTCACGCCGCGAATCGATTGTAAACAAGATGAGGCCGAGACTGGATTTGCAGACATATTGAGATTAAAACACAATGCTGTGCCTTCTATATTGTACACGACAGGAACGGTGCAACACACTTATGAGAGTAAAACATGTTTTTTTATGTGTTAGTATTGCATTGTTACAGATCGTTTGATATCTATTGATTGGATACCTTTGCACACGGTCACAGGCTGGAGAAGGTGTTATTGGTTCATTCGTGATCAGACTTGGATTTGTAACGCCAGCTCACAAAGCCCAAAGTGCCGGGGCTATGTGTTTTTCAGATGGGCTATCACCGGCGCGTGTGGTGTACGGTTTGCGGTTATATTCACTGATGATCGGAAAATAGCCTATTACTTATTCATTATGATGTGTTTGAATGTAAAAACCACATGAACGTCATAAGTTGACCTCAGAGAACTGTATAAAAATTTATTTTAAAAAAGCCATTTAAGTAACCTAAAAATATTTTATATTTTAGAGTTTTGCTCCCATATTCCAGTTTATTTGCTCTATAGAATAACCATAGAGAAAGTATCAAAAAATCATAAAATGCAGATTAATATAATTTTTCCCCCACTAGAGGTCAGCAGAGACACTCGATGACTGAATGCAAGATTTATTGGTTCACTAGAATTGGACTTGTCTTTTTTGTGGAATAAATTACAAAAATATGCTTATTTTCAATTAAAATGATAAAATTCTAAAATAAATATAAAAACGGCCTAAATTTAAAGATAATATTTTATCATAATAGACCGATATAAGATTTCTGGACAAATAAAAAAAAAAATTTAGGCTTCAGGTAATTTTAAAGCTACACTGTGTAATATTTTCCCCCATCTAGCGGTGAACATGTATGTGACCATCCAGTGAATATTAGTTTCTGTTCTTCTCAATTCCGATTTCGTTTTAACTCCTACGGTGGCCGATTTAGTCCAAGATTAGCATGGCTTCCAGTTCGACCTCGTCCACATTCGACACGGTGCCATCGAGTGTTAAAACGCGAAAAGGTATGTCCCTCTTTGGCTAATGTACTTTCAAGATGGAGGGGCAACATGGCGACCCGCATTCGAACCCCTCACGTATGTATTTTCAATGGCATATTATAAACTTACGAGAATACTTTATTACTTGAAAGTACATATAAAGTAAAGTAAAAAGTAAATATACATTAATGAGCACATATATTTTTGAAAGAACCAAGTGTTTTTAGCTAATAATAAACTAAAAAAGTTACACAGTGTAGCTTTAACGCCCCAAGGGGAGGTAGTGTTGCACCCTGGGGAGGGAAGGAGTAGGGTTAAACATCAGCATATGCAAAGCTACCTGTCCAAAGGTGGAGCACAAAATAGCTTTGTCGTTGCTAAAGGGTTTATATTTATAAAAATGTTTGATGTCTCTTCTCAGATGATTTTGAGTCCAAGTACACCTTCCACCCTATAGAGGACCTGCCTCCACCTGAAGAATACAGGCATTTCCAGAAGACCTATCCCAGCCAAATCAACAAGGGTAAAGACATGACTTAACTTTGACCTACAGGTTATCCATAAAGATAAACTTTTACAGATTTTATTCTACACATTACCTCAAGTCCTCTTTATCTTTGTCCCGCTTTAGTGAGAGGAGCTCCTCCACTGCCTCCCGTTGGAGGAAGATGAACGCCATTCAGGGAAGAGTGACTACAAGGACCTAAAAAGATGACACAAACACACACACGATTGCATACATGCTGTATACAATATATATTTATGTGTGTTTGCCGCACAAACATTCTTTCACATACAAATATTTCTATCAATACCTACATGATCTCTGATCCAAACCACTCCAGAATGCTGTACCTCTAGACCTGAAAACACTGTGCAATATTCCTGTGCTGCCTACAAAATGCACCTTCTGTTGTGTCTGATGACAGTGGCACAGCAAAGCAACTAAGGCAGAGTAGACAACTCCAGTTACCATGAAGCTAGATGTGTACATTCCGCCTCTTTCTTACGGCAACCAAAGTTTTTTATTCAGTGAGAAAATGTGTAGCACTTGTAGATTATTGATGTCTATGCATATCAGACGCAAAGTCTGTATTTCTCTGGACAATCATTTTATTGTCACTTTTTATTCTTACTTTATTTTTTTTGCTTCCAAATCTATCAGGAATGAGATCGTTTGAATTCTGAAAGTGTTTGCTTACACTACAAAGGCCATGAAACAACCTTGTTTCTTGTTCAGTCCGCAGGGATGTGTTTTCCTGGTCACGCTACAGAATCAGAGACAATATTGTCATATAAGTTTTAAGAGGAGAACACGTTTTTTTTTTTTTAAATATATATTTTTATCGGCTATGTTGTATCTGACCAAAATATACACTAAGTGCCAGCGGATCAGCCGAAGACTGTGTTTTTGAAACAGTGCCATCTTCTGGCTCATCTGCACCCTTTTTCCTGCTGGGTACCAATGTTTCTGGGTCATTAATACATTGCCTTTTTGGCATTTTCGTTTTAAACCTAAGCTGAATTTCAGGAAATAAATTTCAGTCGATTTTGTGTAAAACACTACACGTTTTCTAATTGGCATATTTTAATTATGTTGCATTGTATTATATGTTATAAAGTGACCAAGTGTGTTAATAATGTTCAGGCACTTCTGGCCGTTACGTTTAGAAGCTACTATTGGGATTTGGTGACCAATCATTCTGACTTGTAAAATTAAATTTTATCTGTTTCTGAATGTATTCAAATTTGTGTCAACATAATTGTGAAATAAAAGGTGGGAAAGGGAATTATAATTTGATTGTGCTTCTTTATGATAAGGTCATAATATTAAAAAAAGATCGCTTTGAAACACTTTGCTTTATAATTGGTCTTTTGCATATATTCGCAATATTTCATATTTTATAAGATATTTCTTCATGGCATGCATACAGTACATTATTTAGATATAATAAAATGGTTCGAAAATATCAGCATTTATATTTTGCTGTATGGACATTTGTGCTGTTAATCAAAGTAATTTTTTCACCTCTTGTTACACACACACACACACTTTAACATTGTGCAGTTTCTGCAAGGTGTATGGAAGCTTATAACTGTAGCTGCATTTACTACTGTATTTACAACATATGTAGAGATAATGTTTTCATGTGCAGGTTTATTATGTATCGACCAATGTATTATTCAGTGAAATAATATTTGTAAACCTTGAAATTAGGTCATCTCACCATTAATTTAATGATTTAAAAAAAATAACTTAATGTAAAACACAAAACGAGATATGACTAATTTATTAATGAATGTCGAATAAAACAGAATCCCAGTCAAAGAAATACGGCTGAATTACACTTTATCATATATAGACCCATATTCTTAATAAAAAAGATTGCCTATGCCTATGATGATATTTAAAAAAATTATAATAACTTCATAATTAAAGATATTCACTATTAAAGACATCAGCAACACACCACTGGGGACATTACATGTCCCAGTCGTGAAGAAAATTTCTTACCACGGGTCTCAAAAAATAAATATTTTTACACACAAATCTTGTCCAATAAACATCATTAACAAAATACAATGTTTTAAAATGGTTCAGGTTGAATGCAAAAAATGATATTCAGATAAAATGTCAATAACCATTTAAATTGTGTTGAGATGACGTTTAGTGACCTCTATAGTCAAGGGTAAAAACAATTATTTAAACCCTATAATATGCATGTATAAAATACATCTTTGAAACCTTCACATTTCTAATATACAAATCTATTTTATTTTTTACTGAAATATATATTTATATACAAATATGACCATCCTCGACCCAGTTGTGGGTACTGTTGTAACGGAAACGACAGACAGATTTATCCTCAACGTGGAGGTCAGTTTTAAGCAACAATTCAAATAGAAAATCATTTATTTGATATGTTATAGTTGTTGTTTCAGATGCTCCGATGTCCCTGAAGAATGCAAGCCTGCCCTGTGGCCACACAAGCCAGTCAATCCCATAATGCTTTGATGCAGCGTATGCGTCTCCCGTAGTTCTCCATCCCAGATGACAATCTTAGAAACATTTTATGGACATTTATCTGGTTGGAAACTAAAATATGCTAAAGAGAGAACAGTTTATATATATATATATATATATATATATATATATATATATATATATATATATATATATATATATATATATATATATATATATATATATATATATATATATATATATATATATATATTTTCATGACACTCAGACTTTATTTGTCATATCCTCCTGGGACCCAGGAATAGACTGTAGTGGACATTATATTTTAGTGAAATCTCTGAAAACATACATGTCACAGTTTTAAGTCAGCTTTATGTCCTTTACAGAGATACCAAATGTTTGGACGTTTCACAATGACAACTGCCACTACTTGGACTTAGAAATGACTGATATTCATTTTAGTGATCAAATGTATCCCTCTTATGGAAATTTATAATTTTTTGTAATTATCATTTAAATCATAAAAATCATAAATCAACATCTCAGGAAAATGTTATGGGGTTTCAAATCAAAATATGACTTTCTGTTACCAATCAGGGCATCGATTTCATACACGTCCACTGTAGACATCAGGACTTAAATCATGTTTATCAGGCACTTTGGCAGACACAACAAGTGAACAGGGAAATAAATTATATTTCAATATTCCTTTGACATATATGATATTATTATGCACATCTTGCAAATTACTACTCCCATTATTACACTTTTTTTTTTCATCACAAGTTGCCCCAAGAACACATTAATAGGCAAATTAGATACAAAGTATAGATACATTGTAAATAAAGGGAAAACTGCTTATGGCCATTTTACACACATATTGCATAAAGAAAAATGATATTAAATAATTATGTTATATCTTTCAAAACATTCTTTCAAGAATCATCTTTATCCTCCTGGGATCCAGAATTTTTTTTTTTTTTAATTTAGTATTTTTTTCATGTCATTACATTGTTTTAGAGTATAAGAAACAAATGTAAAAAAAAATTGGGGGGAAAAACTATATTTTATTCATGTTATGTCCTCTGTAGTTGACACCAGGACTAAAAAAAATGACATGAAATTACATTTATAGGCAAAAACAATGGGATTTATTTTTAATATTTTTTTTAGGTTTCAGGATTTTTTTTTTTTCAAACATTGTTCAAAGATGATTCTGAACTATGTTATGAAAGATATAACGAAATGCATTGATAAACCATTTTACTTTATGCAATATTCATTCAATACAATGTATCTACATTGCATCTAATTTGCATATTAATGTGTTCTTGGTGCAACATGTAATGTCAGAGAAATTCACAAAAATATATTGTCTCATGGGTCCCAGGAGGTTATACAAAGTCTGGTATATATATTAATGAGTCATGGTGTCCTCTACAGAGGACATATCATAACATTTTCAAAAATATTATTTTTCCATTTTTTCTTATGCTCTAAACAATATAATGACATAGTTTACAGTATTCATAGTATACTTTAGAATAGTGCATCAAATACTTTTATATGTGCGTTTATGAGAAAGAAATGCCTGTCAATGTGATTATTTGGTCCACACCAGAATTAAACAAATTTTTAAGCGTGTCAAAATATAATGTTGAAATACTTTCCTTCTCTTTATGCAGCATTTCAAAACCGCAGTCCAAAACGTAATATTTCCCGGGAAATTCTTTCCGCCAAAATAGCAACAAAGATTTACCCGCCTTTACAGTCAAGGCAATGGGGGAGGGGACTAAGAACCCTATTGGTTCCTTAAAACAAGAGCAACTTGGACAGCCAATGAAATGCGCTGTCATGAATCTACGTCACACGCTAGCGTCTCAGCTGTTTAGAGGAGGAGTACACAACACATTTGGCGCTAGTTTGACGGCGGGACAGTGTGGTGAGGAGCATCGAGGCTTACAAGTTGAAATTACTACAGCGATTGTCAATACAATTTCAACTTTGATCAGGTAAGACATGAAATATGTTCATTCATTAGTCCTTATGAGCTTGTTAGACAGAATGTTTCAATATAAACTGCTTTTATTCAGTGTTGTTCTGCGCGTGAACAAACAGCTTGGCGCCAAATGACCCACGACAGAAACTACTCACAATCACTTTACAGTATTTGTAGGAGACCTGAACGTGTTTTACTCTGCGACAAAAACCCCCCCTTTAAATTAGTAAATGGTACTTATTTTTGCAGAGTAGTGGAGCATTTGAGCTGACAGGAAGCATTGTGTGCTTAAACAAAATAAGTCACAAAGCGACTGTAGGCGCCAAATGTAAGTAACACATGACTTGATCAGTGTGATAAGGAACACAAATAATTCAATCTTTGTAAGACTTAATGCTATTATACTAAACACCCCCAACAAGTTTAGTTCATATGTCTTCGTTAATGATTCACACCCCATAGTCTACAGGAAAAACAACACTCACTTGCTAAATTCCTCACGGTTTCACTGTTTTCCCAAAGTATAGTTTTGATCCTACAGATGTTCTTAAATCGAATGAGCTTTGTGCATTGCAGCTCAATTATTTGCTTTTCTTTTCAGATCTGCTTCCTGGTTTTAAACTAAAAATGCCCAGCACTCGCTCACAGAATCAGCCCACCCTTCAGTTCCCTAGAAGGAAGTCTTCCAGGTTGGGTTCCTCTCGACCTAAAAGTTCTTCTGAGAATGTGGCGGATGTCCAGGCCACCCCTCTGTCCCCTAGAAAGACAAATGTGGGGGATTCGCTTGCTGTCTGCCACTCTCCCGGGAACTCTTTGTTGAAAAACACCTCTCTGTCTGAGAGGCTGCCCCTGAGCCCCCGGAAACGCACAGGTGTGTAAATCATCACCTTTAAGTGTCCATCTTGGTTGTACTTGTACTTATGGTAATGTTGCATGCTTTGTCTTTTATTTATGAAGCTCTCGTTTGTCTTTCAGGTGATGAAAACGGATGTAACCTCCCACTTTCTATGCTTGGCTCTCCACCTAAGCAGCGCTGCGCTCCTCTGTGCTCCCCTCGTAAACTGTCCTTCAATGAGAACACGCCGGTCTTCTCCTCACCTCCACGTCTAACCCCGTCCTCACCGAAAATTCCCCTGTCTCCTGTTTCTCGTCCATCGCCAAAACGGCTGCATGAGACCCCCTGCTCCAAACAGATCCTTCGCACAGAGGGAAAGATCCCTGTTACTCGACTGTTTCCTGTAAAAAGTAAGTTTAAATATTTATATTGGTGTTGATTCTTGTCACATATTTTTGACACTTGATAACTGACCGTATCTTTGTCCCTGTAGAATCGGGTTATCAAAGTGTAAAGCAGGCTCTTCACACTGCAGTACCTGAACGTCTTCTGTCTCGTGAGGCAGAGAGAGCTGCCATTGTCTCCTTCCTGGAGAACCATGTAGTGTTGGGAAAACCATCCAGCCTCTATATCTCTGGAGCTCCTGGCACAGGCAAGACTGCCTGTCTAAACTGTGTCCTCCAGGAACAAAAGGTGAGAAAATATGAGCATGTGCAAATCAAACGGCATATATTTTAAACTACACAACCATTCAAAAGTTTGGGTTAAGTATAGAGATGCACTGGGATCCGTGTGAACGGCCCATACCGTTGACTGGCTGGTCAGTCTCACGTCTTTCCGATTCCGAGCCGGTCTGTTCTGCTGCCAGCGGCACATGCAATGACGTCAGCTGCGCGTTCTCTCTCTCTTCTCTCTGACAGCAAAGTGACACACACCCGCGTCCTCTCACTACATGTATTTGTCAGCTCCACGTTTAATTCGCTCCGGTTAAATAATTCTTGTATTGCACATAACTTTAGTCATGTTAATTAAGTTAAATTGATCAAAAGACCTACATTTATATTAAATGTAATATTCTACTCAAAAAGCTTTTGGAAAAATATATGGTTTCATTTATTGATTGAATAATAAATGTTTCTTGATCCGCAAATCAGCATATTAGAATGATTCTTAAAGAATCATGTGACACTAAGGACTGGATGCTGAAAATTCAGCTTTCCATTTGCAGGAATAAGTTGCATTTTAAATCATGAAAATAGAAAACATAAATTTTAATAGCATTTCACAAGTTTAAAGTGTTTTTTTGTTTTTTTACTTAAAAAAAAAACGTCTGCATGGATGGTGTACATCTGCTTTAATTTTAGAAAGCAGAGTTATGTCTGTCTGATTTGTGAAACCACATGAAGTTATAGCAACAACAACAAAAAAAACCACTGAAGAGTCGCCTCTTAACTCGCCTCTTCTGTTTCTAGGCTCTGTTGAAAGGAGTTCAGACTGTGGTCATCAACTGTATGAATTTGCGTAGCTCTCATGCCATCTTTCCATTGCTGGGAGAGAGACTGGGGGTTCCCAAGGGCAACAGCGAGGCTCGCCTGGAGAAACTTCTGACCAGCTCTGGGCCCACTGTGTAAGTCGGCTTGCATTCAGGCAGTGCTTCGCTCGTGCTAATTTGTTAGTTAGTTTTTTAGTTAATTTGTTTTTATAGGCCTTGTTCATGTGATTTGAAATCTTATTGTGGTGTTTTTATTGTGCGCAACAGGCTGTTGGTTCTTGATGAGATGGACCAGTTGGACAGCAAGTCTCAGGAAGTTCTCTACACGATCTTTGAGTGGCCTTACTTGCCCAAATCTCGTGTTTGTCTCATTGGTAAGATTGTCATAACAAATTTGTGGATATTAAAGGTGCAGTGATTTGATCACAGTTGATATTTTGCAATCAGTCCAACAAACATACCCATCCCATCATTAGTCCGCCTTCAAAATGCACACACAATGTAAGAGTGAATCTCTTTATCATAGCTGAAAAATAAGAAAATAATGCTTCATGAAAAATAAAGCGTTGATGACAAAGGAACGACAAGAGAGAACAAATTAACATACAATAAGCTTGTTAGTCGATTACAGCACACTCTCTAGTCTAAACTGTTACTCGCATATGGATCAGAAACAACGCAACCTTAGCGTCCGTTTTCACACCTACCCACTTGGGTTCCTCCAGTGCTGGAAAGCTTTTTCTAATATTAACGTGGGTCCTAAAGCTCTTGCCTGATCATAACCCTTCTTTTTCTAGTGATATTCCTCTGGCCTTTTCTCTCTCATAATGTCTCCGTCATCTCTTTTAACAGTTTTTCTTAAAATCTCCCTCACTCTCTCCCCCATCATGAGTCTATTTTCAACAACGTTTCTCGGAAATCGCTTACTGCACCTTTTTAAGAACTGACTTGATTTTTTCTATACATAGTGGATCGTACTGAATGCCTGCTTACATGTGAACTTTGACCCCTTAGGTATTGCTAATGCATTGGACCTGACGGACCGTATTTTGCCCAGACTGCAGGCAAAACCGCATTGCCGACCCAAACTGCTCAACTTTCCTCCCTACAGTCGTGAGGAGCTAAATGCAATCGTCCAAGACCGGCTTACACAAGTATGTCTACTTGCATATTTAGTTACTTGCCCTTATCCAGTTTCCCGTTCTGTGGTAATAATACATTGGCGTGTTTGTGTGCATTTAGGTATCCGGTGAAGGTGTTCTGGACGCAGCGGCAGTTCAGTTCTGTGCCAGGAAAGTCTCAGCAGTGTCAGGAGATGCCCGCAAAGCACTCGACATCTGCAGGTAAGAGAACAGGCTCCAATCTTCTAAATGTCCAGCTCAACAGTGTGACCGTTAGTATTGCGAGGTTCTCACACATCTGTGTCTATCCTTTAGGAGGGCTGTGGAGATTGTGGAAGCGGATGACAGGTCTAAAGCGACATCTGAAACTGCGGTCAGTCCTAAAGGTAGGAATTACTGTACAAAATGTACTGGAGAATAAGTTGCACCAGACTTTAGGCATTGTTGAGAGAGAGAGAAAAAAAACACAAGTTGCATCTGTGTACAAGTAACATTTTATTACATTCATAAATTATATAAAATGCAGGTTAATAAAATGAAACCTTTATAAACATAAATCCTCTAATCACAAATCCTTAAGTTCACAACAAAACCATTTTCAGAACAGAAATTAAAAATAAGGACATTTTGTAGGAAATGCGCTTTACAAAATTGACTTGGACAAAACCAAATATGCACATGCTTGACGTTAATTGCATTATAGAAGTTGCTTTGGAATATAAGTCATGATACTTTTCAGATAATAAAAACTATTTATATTCTGAAAAATACAGTAGATTGTCTATTATTTTTATTATACAAATAGAGCCTAGAAACCTAGACACACCCTAGCGGCAGCAAATCTAATTTGCAGCCAGGGTAGTCTAGCAACCAAACTTCTGATCAGGCCAATCACATCGTATATAGAGTTGGTGGGTGGGATTAACACAATGATGGTAGAGTTGCGGCGGTTCCACATGCTACTTGTAAACAAAGAAGCGGGCGAACAGTGGTCTTTCGGATTGGCTTTGGCCGCGACTCTGGAAGACTTCGAGTTAAGCTTTTCTTTGAAAAAAGAACGGCACCCTAATCATTCTTGAGAAGGGAAGATGTGAGTTTTGCAGACCGGATACGGAGAACGTTTAATCTATCAATTAGCTTGATGTGGGTCTAGCTTGTCAGGCTAATACAAATATAAAATGTTGTATTGTGGCTAGTTCAGATGCATTTTGTGATCAATAGTGATGGGTGCTTTCAAAATACTGCTTCATGAAGCTTCGAAACCTTTGTGAATCTTTGTTTTGAACCAGTATTTCAGAGTGTGTATCAAACTCAAAGTTGCACGATTTCAGTAAACAAGGCTGCTATACGTCATTTGAATGTTTTAAAATTCCAGTGGTTCGCAACTATAGGGAGATGATCTCTAAACCAGTGTCTATATGGTTTTTGCCTTATTTTGAATCAATTTTATACATTTGTAGACATTTTAAAGGGTTAGTTCACCCAAAAATGAAAAGTCCTCATGAAATCAAAATCGATCTTATTTACTTTGTCAGCCCACATTACAGGTCTTAGGGTGAACAACTAATCCGTGCAAGTTAATACACAGAAAAAATTGTTTGCCGCGGTAATCTTTAATCAAAATCTGAAAAGTAACTTCCGGTCTGGAATGGCGTTCCCTTTTTGATGACGACTGTGTGACGGCTTGGGTTTGAATATCCTTAACCACTCCCCTCCAACCGTTAGTCTGCTATGAGCGTGAGATGGAAAATTGAATAGAGGGCAGGGTTTTACTTCAGCGCTCCCTCCTCTCCGTTTCACTTAAAAAAACATCAGAGCACTGAAATAAAATCAGTTGCAACTTCCGGTTCACTGGGACTTTAATTACTTACCCTCATGCCGTTCGACACCCGTAAGACCTCCGTTCATCTTCGGAAACACAAATGAAGATATTTTGGTTGAAATCCGATGGCTCAGAAAGGCCTCCATTGGCACAATGCACTTTACACTCTCAAGACCCATAAAAAGACGTTGTTACAAAGTCCATCTCACTACAGTGGTTCTATAATAATTTTATGAAGCGACAAAACCTAAATAACGACTTTTATAGTGATGACCGATTTCATAACAGCATCATGAAGCTTAGAAGCGTTATGAATCAGTGAGTCGATTCAGCGGCTTGGAGCGCCAAAGTCACGTGATTTCAGCAGTTTGCCGGTTTGACACGCGGTCATCACTATATAAGTCGTTATTTAGGTTTTTTGGCACACAAAAACTATTCTCGCCACTTCATAAAGTTATTGTAGAACCACTGTAGTGAGATTGACTTTGTAACGACGTCTTTAGTAGCTTTTTATGGGTCTTGAGAGTGTAAAGTGCATTGTGCCAATGGAGGCCTTTCTGAGCCATCGGATTTCAACTAAAATATCTTCATTTGTGTTCCGAAGATGAACGGAGGTCTTACGGGTGTGAGGGTAAGTAATTAATGACAGAATTTTCATTTTTGGGTGAACTAACCCTTTTAGGACACCTTTCTATAATAAAAAGAACTGTTGTAGTTGCGTCTCTCATTGGCCTGATTAACCAAGCTCTCCATAAAACAAAGCAAACCGCACAATTTAATAACAAAGACACTTAATTTTTGTTTTGGATTATTTGTTTTTTGGCTTTTAATATTATACTTTCAATAAAACATTTGCAATGTTTTTAAAAGGAGTTTTCGCTGCATTTGCACTGTTCTGACCAGCAGGCGTCACCGGCGTGTCTCGTTTCGAGCACTTAAAAACAGAATCATTTTGTGAAGCAATTGATTGGTTCAAACTTAGTTTCTCAGCACTTGTGATAACCAATTCAGAAAACAAATTAACAAGGGATTTGTCTGGTCTCTCTTGTTGCAGTGTCGCGGGTGAGCGTTCCTCAAGTGGCTCGGGTTTTGTCTGAGGTGTATGGCGACCGTATGGTGTCCAGCAGTGGGGACGGTGAGAGTTTCCCTTTGCAGCAGAAACTTCTGGTGTGCTGTCTGCTCCTGATCATCCGTAATGGCAAGAACAAAGAGGTCCAGTTGGGCAAGGTGAGTCAAGAATGTTCCTAACCCCATAACTTTAGTGTAAATGTTCAGACTGCATTGAGGAAGAAGTGTTTTTTGTTGTTGTTTATTTAAAATTGAGACTGATAACTCTCTTTCTGTTTCTCCAGCTGTATGAAGTGTACAGTAAGCTGTGTAAGCAGAGGCAGGTTGGTGGAGTCGGGCAGACGGAGTGTCTGTCTCTCTGCAGTCTGCTGGAGAGCAGAGGAATCCTCACTCTCAAAAAAGCCAAAGAGGCTCGATTGACTAAAGTAAGAGCATTTATGAATAGTATGGCTTTTGTATCATAAGGTATTTATTACTATGAGGGTTCTAAATTTTGATTTTTGTTTTCTCTTTCCTAGATCTCCCTGAAGATTGAAGAGCGAGATGTGGAAAACGCTTTGAAGGACCGAACTCTCCTTGGTAGCATATTAGCGGCTGGTCTGCCATAATCTAAACAAGATTTTTAACTTTTTATTATTCATCATTTTTATTTTTTCCCCCCTCATTCCTTTTAAATATTTTATATTGAGCTGTGAAAGTCTTGTTTGAAATGAGATGTGCTATTTTGAAGGGCGTGATTTGATCCAAAAGGTTTCATGTCATTTTTATTATGTTTGTGTCAAACATTTTGCCTTCCTTTTTAAGAGTAGGATTGCTTTTTTTGTTTTAAATTGGCATAAATTCTTCTTTGATCCTTCCAAACAGAAGACATTGCCTTCTATTTTATTTTGTACATCAGCTTTGTAATGGTTTTGGGTGTATACACTTTTAATAAAGCAGAATGTACATGAGTTTGATCCTGAGTTTCTAATTTAGTTCTCTAAACAATTTGAAGACCTACATACTTTAAAATGAAGTTGTTTTACTGCTGTTTTCCATTCAATCCCAGTAGAATTAATCTAGGAGTTTACAGTACCAACCACATCAGCTCTGCACCCCCTCACCGACCCATTCAAAGTTGCATCATGATCATTTGAGAAAAATCTAGTTTTACAGCACAAAACTAGACATATATGGTATCGTTTGAAAGATTAGAACCTCAGCTTTCTTGATAACCCAATCACTTTTGCATTTGTTACATAGAAAAAGATAATAAGGTCTGAATATGACCCCCCCCCCCCTTGAGAAAATCATATGAATAATATCTATATCACACAATCTCACCAAAAATAGACAAGTCATATATCAAATGAAAGCTCTTAACCTCAAGAATATTATTTATATTTATTTATAATTTTTCACCGATCCAACACTTTACAGTAACGTTATTATCAAAAGAATCACGAAGATGGAAATGAGTCCTTTGAACAAGCAAACACATGAGTCATATTCCTGTTCGGATCAATAACGTGTTGTGGAGCTAATAGCATCAAACGCTATATCAGCTCGTTCCTTAGGTTGTTTTCTTCAAAATTAGACCATTTTCACATGTCTGTGAGCATGCATGGCCAAACGACACTGTAATATGTCACCGATGTCCAGATCAAAACATGTGATGCAGACAAATACTCTTATTATCCTTAATGTGTAATAAATGTTTTGATTGTCTTTGTTAGCCACGATTTTTTGATGACGTCAACGCGGATTGCGTCATACGTCAAAAAATCTGAGTATATCAGCTTTCTATAGACATGTTGATCATGCTTCTAGACCAATCAGAGCCCAAGATCTCCCTTTACAAAGTTGAGGAGGCGGAGCCTTCTTTTCGATTTCCTAGCGGCTATGGAAAATCAATGGAGATGAGCAGGAGCAGTGTTGGGGAAAGTTACTTTGAAAAGTAATGCATTACAATATTGCGTTACTCCCATAAAAAGTTAATAATGGAGTTACTTAGTTACTTTTTAAGAAAAGTAATGTGTTACGTTACTTGCTGTCAGCTGTCAGTCAAATGAATGTGAAAAAGTAACTCAGATATTTTGTTGTAAATTTGAAAAGTAATGCGTTACTTTACTAGTTACTTGGAAAAAGTAATATTATTACATAACTCAAGTTACTTAAGTTACGTACTCAAGTTACGTAATGCGTTACCCCCAACACTGAGCAGGAGTTATTAGATAGTTTGCACAGATTCATCTCAATAACTTTTTTTTGGAAGGAGATATCAAGAAAATTATTTTTCCCCTGTTTACTGACACCTAGTGAAATCCACAGAAACTTTCTGAAGGGTTATTGACCAAACGGATAAAAAATTATAGATTTTCAAATACAACAAATTAATTAAATTAAATCAAAATATGATAAAATTGTGAATAAATACAATATAATATATGCATTTTTCCACCACTGTGTTAAAATTTAGAGTGTTTTGTGTAAAATGAGACCATTTTTATCAATTTACTCCAATGTATGTGGGTAGGGCACTCTTTTAAATTCAGATATGCCTTATTCTCTAAAAAAATCAAAATATGCTGCAGAGCTGAAGCGGTTAAAAAGGAATTTGCATTAAACTTTTAATGTCAACCGTTGCATACTTGTGCAGTGTATTTTAAACAATTCCATTTCATACAATTCTTTTTTTGTATTATTATTCTACTTAGATTTTCGTGTCTGTGTTCACCATTCACTAAAGATGTGAAGCCAAATATGTGTTTCCTAACCAATTTAAGAAATATTTTATTTTCTCGATAGCCAACACAGTAACTGAAACCGCTGACAATTTCCTAAACCATTCCGTTCTCAAAACACCTTTTGGAAAAAGTACAACACTTTTCACCTGTTTTCACACATTCCAATGTTCTTAATGATTGCTGCAATGCACAAAAATGCCCTCATTTTACACAGGTTTAACCATGTTCTCAATATGAAAACACACATTATTATTAATACATCAAGCATCACAATGTAAACCCATAGCAAACCTCTATCTGTCAGTAAAAAAAAATGTTATTATGCAACAAAAAAAAAGGAATGTGACACTATGTGACGCATATGAAATAACCAGGGCAAACAACCATACATACCAACAGCAAACATGAAAAGTATATTCTGATAATAATAAATTATCTAAGCCTGCCTCTGATCCCTCCATGGCCATAGCAAAGGTAGGTCCTCTGCCCATGTCATGCCACAACAGGACGTTAGGGAGAGATGCAGCTGGGTATGTGGCCAAAGACCCATCCTCCCACCCCAGGCCACCACACACATGCCACACTTACCCTTTTCTATACCTTCATTGTTAAGCTTTTAATAGATGTGTAAATCAACTAGAGTGTGTGCATTAAAAAAGCAAAGCATGCGATGCAGAACCAGCCCAAGGCAAGAAATCCAGGGTGAAGGAATGCAGAATTGGCGGGCAGGCACAAGCCTCAGGGCCCACATGGCACCCACCCACAACTAATCTGCACCAGACAGGGTCTGGGATCTTTACATGTATTTAACTAGGTTCAGAATTGATCAGTGATGTTGCCTCTTCTCATTCCTAGATAGAGGTATATACACTATATTGCCAAAAGTTTTGGGACGCCTGCCTTTACATGCACATGAACTTTAATGACATCCCATTCTTAATATGTAAGGATTAATATGGAGTTGGCAGCTTCAACTCTTCTGGGAAGGCTTTCCACAAGGTTTAGGAGTGTGTTTATGGGACCTTTTGACCATTCTTCTAGGAGCACATTTGTGAGGTCAGGCACTGATGTTGGACGAGAAGCCCTGGCTCACAGTCTCCGCTTTAATTCATCCCAAATGTGTTCCGTCAGGTTGAAGTCAGGACTCTGTGCAGGACAGTCAAGTTCCTCCACACCAAACTCGCTCATCCATGTATTTATGGACCTTTCTTTGTGCACTGGTGAGCAGTCATGTTGTAACAGGAAAAGGCCATCCACAAACTGTTCCCACAAAGTTGGGAGCATGAAACTGTCTTGGTATGCAGAAGCATTAAGAATGAAAAACAACCCCACAGCATAATCCCCCCTCCACCAAACTTTAGTTGGCACAATGCAGTCAGGCCAGTACCGTTCTCCTGGTAACCTCCAAACTACTTGGTGTACTTGATCGTGGTGATGTAAGGCTTGGATGCAGCTGCTCGGCCATCAAAACCCATTCCATTTAGCTCTCTACACACAGTTCTTGAGCTAATCTGAAGGCCACACGAAGTTTGGAGGTCTGTAGCTATTGACTCTTCAGAAAGTTGGCGACTTCAGCACACTGTGCCCCTCAGCATGCGCTGACCCCGCTCTGTGATTTTATGTGGCCTATCACTTCGTGGTTGAGTTACTGTTGTTCCCAATTGCTTCCACTTTGTTATTTAATAGGAATATTTAGTAGTGCGGAAATTTCCCAAATGGACTTATTGCACAGGTGGCAACTTATCACGGTACCACGCTTGAATTCACTGAGCTCCTGAGAGTGACCCATTCTTTCACAAATGTTTGAAGCAGTCTGCATGCCTAGGTGCTTGATTGAATACGCCTTTGGCCATGGAAGTGATTGGAACACCTGAATTCAATGATTTGGAGGGGTGTCCTATTGGCAATATAGTGTAGTTGTGGTCAGTTTCAAGGTAAAGGAGGTCAGTGGATTCATGAGAGATGACCAAGAGGGGTGCAAGTCTAGTCTATTGTTTTGGATGGAAGTGGACTGTTTTTCCACTACTAGTAGTAGTTGGGTCAATTATAATAAGCAAATATTGAGTAGCAAACTTGATTATATAAGATTTAATTGGACTCTTTGAATGCGTTATATCCTGAGTATGCGCTGATGAACTCTGGCAGGAGATGTAAAAAATATAAATATTGCAAGTTAAATTGATTAATGAGAAACTCCAGCAAGGTGTTGAAATAATTGCAAGTACTAATGGTTCGTAGGTCATGCAACTAAGGGGGTTGTGTGTTTTTCTTTTTCTCCTAAGGGAGACAATCAATAGTACATTGATGTTGATACACCAATCAGAATCTCAGGATAATATAAGCAGGAGCACAAGTGATTGCATCCTAACACTTCAGTGAGAAAGAGAACTGAAAGAATCATCAACAGGTTTTTTTTTATACTACTTACACACACACACACACACACACACACACACACACACACACACACACACACACAGTATAATTACAGCACACACACACACACACACACACACAGTATAATTACAGTACACAGTAACTACTTTAGTTTAGTAGTAGGAAATTTCACTATACTATGTACAGAAAACACACTAAACTCATTGAACACCCTCAAACTTGCAGCCAATTTTTTTTACATGTACTATTTTTGCAGAACTGAAAAATGACTGCCTAAGAGAAAGTCTTTTGCCAAAAGACCAAGAAACTGCTATAGTACTGTATACTGTAATGAAATTTGGCTAAAGTTGCTGAGGATGCGGAATTTATATTTTGCTGTAATACTGTAATTGACAGTATACTGTATTGTGTTGCATACTTTATTTTGGTATTTTTCTAGTTTGTTGTTTCTGGTATCTGCACTTTTTCCATTTACTGTAATAGACATTGAGCTTAAAAATCTTTTCTGAATCCTAATAAGAGGTTTTGTTGGTGTTATGAAATGATCTCACTAGGTGTTCATTGGCCAGGAAAGTAGTCAGTGTATTTGTTAGGTTTTGTGTGTCATTTGAGGCCAAAGTTTGATTCTGATGATATACCGTTTTTGAGATTGTGTTTGTAGTTGTGAGAAAATGGTGATTTTGTTTCATGATTATACATTGTGAGAAAAACTGTATTCAGAAAACCTTTAAACACTTAAACAATTTCAACATCCCAGTCACAAAGTATTAGATAACATGGTTTTATTTCTTTTTTTGGACAAAGTGTGAAGTAAAAATGCTACAAAGAATCCCTTTGTCAGTTAATATTTGAACAAACGTGGAACTAGTTTTTATAACTCAAGGTTTAATTGTTTAGTTAAACATTAGTCCCTTTTAATCAGCACAGCATTTATTCATCACGTAAATAAAAAAAGAAATCTCCATACACATTGCATTGCAAGACAAACAAAATCAGTATTTCCTTGTCTATACATTAAGACAGTTTTAGCAAAACCAACATATGGAGTGAAAAAAAACAAGTGGGAAAAGTTCACAAGAACTCCAGTATTTGACAGTCTCAGTAAGGGAGGAAATATAATGCACTGCACTGAGATCTAAGCGCTGTAGAAAATCAACATTCCAGGCATTTCCACTCACTAAAGCTGATTTCTGATCAGCTATGATCACCCGTCTGACTAAAACCACCGTGAACGAAGCTATAAAGCTGTTATTGTGAGATCGCAAGTCGAAATCATTGATCGCATTTTCCAAAATCTTAAAACTATAAAAAGCAAAGTGATTATCATTATAAAATATTTTAATAAAATCTCTTTGGCATAGTTAACCAGTCCTCTTACCAACAATGTATTAATGCACCCATAAGAAACACTAAAATATAACATTTTCTACAAAAAAGACATGTAAAATGCATCATGCTGTCATCCTTGTATAAAGGTAGGGTAAAGTTGCTCGATTCTGCCTCTCCCAGCACAGCGAGAATTACATATATTACAGCAGTGTCAGAGTGTATTTACTGAGAAATGGACCACAGGCACCCAGCGATGAAAAAAAAAACTCTGCTGGGAGTTTCGGTCTTGTGTATTTTTTAGAATCCTCTTTCAGTTGAGCTCAGGCTGTGAAATACAAAGAAAACACTCAATTTAATGCTGTTCAGCAGGTAAGTCCAATCTTATTTGACTATTTGAAATGACAACTAGTGCATTTGAGTAGTACTAACCGGTTAGTAGTTTTCAGGGTAGTTTCTGGCCATGGAGTTGTAAGCCATATTAGGCACATATTCATCTTGCATTTCTGGATCTAGAGGCATGCCATCCATAAGCATGCCATCGTATCCTTGATATCCTACAGGGGGGTAGCCATCGAGCTCTGTATGAGACAAGGCACAATAGAATCATAATGTCTAGAGACATAACTGACAGTCATGGAGAGAATTAGCTGGCATCTCATGGTGAGATGATATACTCACCGTCATCTGGAAGGCCAGATTCCATCATGGGGGTGTGTGCCTAAAATGTAACAAGGACATTGTTAAAAACCTGTGCCATATGTGCATATTTCTGATAAATTATCTAATTTGTTGTGATTTGCGTCACCATATTGTCATTTAAGAACCATTTGGCTTTAAGGTCAGCTTTAAAGTCAACATGAAATTAAAAAAATATATATTTTATTTTATGGTCAATGTATAATAGACATTTGACATACTTTTTGCAGAAAGCGCATGCTTTGTGCTAAAATGCAAAATACTGTAATTAAAAAAAAGCAAAATAATAACACTAATAATCAGGGATATTACTATTTACAAAAGCACAAACATAAACTAAACAGGGTATTTTAAATAGTTTTTTTTTACTGTATAGGGCTTATTCACAGTTTGTGAAACATTAAAAACAATTGTTAAATACAATGGTTACAAATATTTGTTAAATACGGTTTTATTTATCATATGTTCTTATATTTAATATTTTTGTAATGTGTATTTGTACATTTATAATTTTGCTATTCTATAATACTGTTTTGATCTGTTTGCTATTTGCAATGGTCACCATTTACTATTTTTCATCATTTGAATTTTTGAATTGTATTGAAACTAGTTAGGGTCAGTTTGACACGCAAATATCATAATTATTAATTATAATAATAGTATATTGAACTCACAACAATTCATACAAAACATACAAAAATGTATTGTCCCCATTGTTTTATTCATAGATAATAACAAGTGATATATTAATGATATTTGTCCACTAAAGTAAGACATTTCCCTGGTTTTAATTTCAAGTCTGGTCACTACAATAAAGACCACTTTTCAAGAGCAAATATGATCAAATCTTAGTTTTTTCTTGATTATACTGTTTCACTGAAATACGTCACATTGCGGAAGTAAAATTTGTTAAAATAACGCACTAAAATAATCTTGCTATGAAACCTCCACACCACCATGGGGCAAACTCACCATCTCCCAAGCAGCGGGGTCGTGTTTGAAGAGCGAGTGTGTGAGCTCCACTGATACACGTTTCTTATAGTCAGGGTTTTTGTCCTCAGAAATTCGGAAGAGAACGGCAGCGGCATAGGTGGCTGAAAGAAAAAACAAGCTTTGTTACATGCTTTAAAGTATACTTCGGTTTTGATGCAAACAGTGTGAACGTAGAGCTGAATGCATAGACCAACAGTGCATCCCAATTCGCATACTATCCGTCCTAAAGAGTATTAGAAAATAGAATTAGCACGTCCCAAATCATATGTTGAAATGAGTATTCCAAAGATACCAGGATGGTCTACTATTTCGGGTTAAAATCTGAAGTGTAGATCGACACACTACGGCTGATATTGCGCATTGGGCGAGGATTTAATTAGAACTACAAACGCGGATAAAAAGTGTTAAACTACAAACATGGCGGATGTGCGAGTCCAACGGTTAAGTAGAAAGGTTAAATAAAGGGGTTTGAGTAAATAATTATCAGTATCTAAATGGACAAAATCCACAATATCCACATTATATTTCATCTGCAACAGCATTGTGAACTTCTGTAATGATAAGTTTGGCAAATAACTTTTAAATGCGTCATTATATTTACATTTCAAACGCATGAAAGTTCTCCGCATGAAAAACCCACAACTGGCAGATCGACATGCTGCTACATTTCTCTCCGATACGGTAGGAAATTAAATTAAATTGAATGTGGCATGATAACTGTGACAAGATGATTGACAGGGCAGTTTAAACTGTGACAGGATGCACGTAACTAAGCGACAGAGCGAAAGGGTGTCCAATCCTGTCCTGCAAAGTTTAGCAATCCCAATTAAACACCTGAACCAGCTAATCAAGGTCTTACTACTAGGCATACTAGGCAAGCTGGAGCTAAACTCTACAGGACAGTGTTCCACCAGAACAGAGTTTGGACACCCCTGGCATAGACATGTCCAAACACAGGCCCTTAGCACATGGACACGTGTTTCATACTTGTCCAATGTATACTGTATTTCTCTCCAGAAGTTATGAGTGATAAAAATGCTCTTTACGCTTGTTTCTCTGATGTTTCTCTCTCACTCACCAATTCCTTCGTTGCTGGAATGGAGGAGCTCCATGAGAGGCGCACAGGCTCCTTCTGAATCAATGACCTCAGCCGACTGTTTATCAAGAGCCAGTTCACACAGAACACCAGCTGCCACACGCTTGACGTTATCCAATGGAGAATACAACAGCTGCAGGGACAGAAAACAGATGTCTATTATACACACGGAGCATGTTGGACTGAGGGCAAAGGCTACATACAAACGCGCTCTCACACACGTAGAAAAACAGCCACAACATAGTATATTGGTGGAAAGGTGTAAGAGTTACCTGAACAAACAGAGGAATGGTGTCCATGCTGGCAATGGTGACTCTGTTCATAGGATCTCTGGCCAGGATATGCAGAGCACCAGTGCTGCCCTCCACGATCTCTTCCATTCTCACCCCATCCTGAGAGAGAGATAGTTAATTAATTCAATGACAAAATATGCTGTATATGTGTAAGGATGGGAACTGTAAATAATTAAAAAATTCTGGTATTGATTCTACTCAATTATTTAGATTTTTTTTAGTACTTTTAAGAAACAACAATAATAATAATAATAATAATATGTATTTTTATAATGAACAACACTGATTTGTGTCTCAGAGTTGGTTGAATGCTGTATGTGTTTAATAATTAAAGTCAGTGAGTCATTCATTCCCAAATTAATGACTCACATTAGAGTCATTCATTTGGGAATCGAACTAAACAGTTTTTTTTTAAATTCACCAATAAAGAACTGGCTCATTATGGTCATTCATTGGAAAACTGATAAATACTAGTAGGGCTACATGTTTTTGATACACTAAAAAGCACAGACTCGGAATCATTAGTTTGGGAATTGGATTACTCTGGTGGCCCTACATGTTTTTGAATCAATGAGTACGTTTACATGGGCAACTATACTCCGATATTAACCTGATTAAGACCATACTCTGATTAAGAATCTACCATGTAAACAGCGATCTCTAATTACTTTAATCCGGTTAAAGTCATACTCGAAGTAAACGCAAATCGAATTAAGACGTGTAGAGTATGCCATTTTAGTCGCATTATCGGAGAGCATAACAGACATGTGTAGGAGTTTGCCACATTTTATGAAAGGACACATATGCATTATGCACACCAGGCAAGTGCAGAGGAAGGCTTTGGGAGCTCGAGCCCCTGCCCTCTTTAAAAAATTTATCAAAAGTGCCCCTCTCAACAATCATCAATAATATTATGGCCAATAAAACTGAATTTGAATTATAATTAATATAATAGCACGTACAAAACAGTAACAAAGCGCTCAAATGTCGGAAAATTCCTGTTTATCTTTTACATATCTGTCAGTCTGAAATGTCGTTGCCATGACGTGTTGCTATGGTGCATGTCTTGCTCGACTGCTCATTCTGACACTGCCTCCTCTATATTTTTTTCTTTCTTTTTGTTGTAATTATTCTGCTCATTGTAAACATAAAATACATTAAGTTTGTATCTGTAATCCCATATTCATAATTTTGGCCAAACTGTCTGGATCGGGAACCTCTAGGCTCGCGAGCCAAATAGGTCATTCAGTGAACGCCTGTGGCTCGACGGCAGGAAAAAACAATCACGATTTTGAAACCTTTTTCATCATTGATCAAAGCTATTATTAAAAATGAGCAGTTTCATTAAACAAAGCATTAATCAAAGCTATTATTCGAAATGTAGGCTGTCAAGAGGGGCAGTGTATATAATATTGAATTTTTACAATATAGAATATTTAAAAAAAATAAAACAACGTAAATATATATATATAATATATACTTGTTTTTATAAAGTAACACTGTCCAACAGCGACACCCGCAGGTTAAGTTACAGCGGGTTGCCTGAGCCCATTGAATTTTAACAGACAAAGTCACGCTATGATTGGACGTCAGACAGTGTGGCATGGGGACGTAATAATCGATCTATGTTCTATGTAAAACGGGAATATGTTAAGCAACTCATGTAAACACCTTAATCAGAATATTGTCTTATTCAGAATAAGGTCAATAATTAGATTACTGCTGTCCATGTAAACGTATTCATTATAAAGAACTGGCAATTACGAGTCATTCATTTCATTGAGGGAGTCATTTCATTAAATGGTTAAGCCTTAGTTCCCCACCCTAATTGTGTGTCCGTGTTATAGGGACAGGTGAGGAATTCATACCTGGTATTGTTGTTGAGCAGATGAACCGTGTTTCTGTGCATCCTGATGAGCTTTCGAAAGCAAAGTGACCAGTTTGGGAATGGCTTCAGCGTCTCTCAAAGGAGCCTGATTGGCTTGACACAGTGCCAGGTTACGGATCAGACCAACCACAGCCTGTGATGAAGACAAACGTGAGGTCAGCAAGATATGGTTATACTGCACAACAGGAGACCCAATAAGGCCCTATATGTTATAAACTACTCATTGAGAGGGAGGACCAAGTCATACAACCTAAAAAAATCTAAAAGCTTTTAGATTCTGTGGCTTATTAAAAGCCATTCTACTGTACATACGTCCCCCTCACATCATGTCAATTTTACTTCATTTAACTTGTTAACCTGCATATTTTGGACACTTTCAGTAGTGGGATAAATGAAACAAAAACTCCTGTGAATGGGGTATTTCTACAGTGGCACTGGTTTTGCATAATGCTTCATCCACACCAATAAGTGTCAGTATATAGCCCAAAACAACTATATAGTAAAATAAAACAATATTTTACTGATTTGATCAATAATATGTTTTCCTGAAAACTTTTAGGACTAATAATAAAAAAATATTTTTTTCTTCGGTAGTTAGCAAAGCAATTGATTGCTCACTGAGGTGCTAATCTATGGAAGCATATTGGTAGCAATATTCAATTTGAAATGTAATACGTAAAATGGCAATGCATTTCTGTATTTAAATCAGAATTTTCCATACCAAATGTGCAACGTTTGAAGCAAAATGCAATTTTTCTATTTTCTATACTAGTTTTAACATTATTTTTATGTTGTACAAGTTGAAAAATTACATTATTATGTTTAACCCGTTTAAGGAAAAAAATTTAGCGAAATTATCATTTAAATGTTATTGTCTTAATTGCATTTCCACACAGTTAAAACACGATTGCATTTTCATTAAATATCCCACTAAATGTGGATGTTCATTAAATTTAAATTATATTATTGAATTTGAATTAGCATTTTGCTCCAAACGTTACACATTTGGTATGGAAAAATGTACATTTAAATACAGATATACATTGCTATTTTGCACATTACATTTCAAATTGAATAATGCTACCCATATGCTTCCATACTAATCTGTCAGTTTTCTGTTTTTCTCTCACTTACCTTAACGACTGGCCAGTAGTAGGGTTGATTGATCAATCTGACAATAGCGGGGATGCCGTAATGGACTCGGACGGCATTCTGTGCGGCCTCAGCCTCCGGGTGCCGGCTGGTGAGGTGGCGCAGGGCACAGACAGCTGGCTCGATCACGTCCTGTTTTGAACCGGCCCTAAGGATGGTGTGAATCAGTGCCTCCACGCCGTTACTCTGGGTCACCTGTGTTTTGTTGCGTGTGTTGTTGCAGGTGAGGTTGGACAGGATGCCTGTAGCGCAGGTCAACATGTTGATGTCGTCAGCTGACAGCAGACCAACCAGCACTTGGAGCAGATTTTCCATTCCGTCCTGCAGGGGGCGAGAGAGAGAGCATGTGTTGGCACCCATGGATTTTTTCCTGATAAGCAATCCAGTTCAGATAAGCAGCAAGGCTTTGACATTTTATTTGAGAGTACAATTTGTATAGAGCAGCGGTTCACAATCTTTTTGACTCAAAGGCCCCTCACTCTCCAACACAATAGAGAATGGGAATGTGAAGTCAGCAACGCAATGCATTCTGGGACTTTAGGACACAGGCACCACATTAGAGACGTAGTAATATTGGAGGTAGACATTAAAACGTATATTATGCAGTTAAAAACACACTAGAATGATGAACGCTTTCTTCAACAACACAATGAAGAAAGTGAAAGTAAAAGTTGATGAAAATAAACAACTTAACCAAAATGTGGCTTTATAATATATTTATGATATGTTACAGATTCATAATTTCGGAACCGCTTGAATCTGTAAGTGCTCACACCATAAATTATGCATGAAAACATGTCTGGTTACTTGTGGTAGCTCCGTGTTTGTACAGTAGTGCTCCTTTGCTTATTGTTCAAGCTTCTCTCACTATAAGGAATCTTGTACTTGTTCCATTTAAAAGGTGCAGTGTGTAAATGTTAGCCGCATCAAGTGGTAAGGCTGCGAATTGCAAATGCCCACCGCTCACCCCTCCCTTTCGAAGCACATAGAGAAGCTACGGTGGCCGACACAGGACAAAGATGTCGTCGTTTGAGACAGCAGAGAGTGACTAGCGCTCTGTAGAGAAGTTTGTCCGTTTAGGGCTACTGTTTAAACATGGCAGCGCAAAATGGCGGCTTCTCTGTAAGGGAACGCTGTGTATGTAGATAGAAATGGCTCATTCTAAGGTAATAAAACATAACGGTTCATTATATACATTTTATTTAATTTCTGTCAATAGATCCTCATAAATACTACACACTGCACCTTTAAGTCCAGTAAAACATTTTAGAAGGCTAGTGCTTTCACAATAAACCATTTCAGAGCTGCATTAGCTACAGAGGGCCATACTGTTATGATATCCCTTAATGCTTTTACATTAAGGAATTAGGGCAATATTGTGATATATGATCCACTGGCTGAGATCCAGCTATTGTATTTATTATTTTATCTAGCAGATATATCATCAGCACTTTTTAGTTATTAAGAAATAAACTGCAAAAGAGAAATCAATTTGATCTTATGTGTGGTCAGAAGGAGTGTATGAAATGTGATGGATATGTGCAGTGTCAGTGTTGGCTGAGCGCTCTAACGTACGCAAGAGATTCAAATATTAACCCATTTATTCTAAGTTGGAGCAAGCAGTTCTTAAAAAGTATTAATGTAAATACAGACGTTTTTTCTCTCTGGTGAATTTATTTTTATCATTGTACACTCCTGAGTGTGTCCTAAAACATGGATGTGCCTACCCAGAATGCAATGCACAATGACAGTTTCGAAGGCCCCCACCACATAGGCTATATATACGCATTTCCATTATTTTTGCTTTAATTATGAAAACACTGCTAGTTCTAGTTTTTTTTGTAGTTTTTTAATTAACAGAAACTAGGAGAGTCGGTACATTACATTACATTAATTCATTAACCACAAATCATTAAACACAATTCGATACTTCATGATTCTAGAACTTTCGAGAACGTATGTTTTCCTTACAAACAAAAATTATTGAAGGGGAGTTAAGCAATTTGATTTCAGTCTATATCTCAAGTTTGTTTTTTAGCATGTTCATTTAGATTCGAGTTAGATTATTTCCTATATTAATAACAATGTATTAATTATAAAATAAATAATTTTAAGTCATCCTAATTATGTCTATGGAAAGTCCCAATAAAACATGTATGTGTAAGACAGCTAGATGCTGTTAGATGCATAAATTGACCTGTTTGGTTGCAGCGTCTGACAAGTTTCTCAAGGTCCACAGGCAGTTTTGCATCAGACGTTGACTAGAGCCAGTCAGATGCTTACCAAGAGCTTGCATTCCACCTGAGAGAAAAAAACAAAACAAAAAAAAACATCTTTGTTAAAGGGTCATGAAACCCTAAACCAAATTTTCGGAGATTTTAACAGAAGTATGTGTGTTGAACATCATGGAAGACAATGTTACCATCTGTTAACTTTGAATGTGGGAGAAAACTAGTTAATTTTAAACCATTCTGCTCTATTTTCAACTTCCTGGTTTAAATTCGTCTTCATGTCAACGTCAAGGTTGTGACGTTATCTCGCACTATAGTACGGCGATGACTCATAGGCGTCTCATAATTATTCATGAATCTGCGTCTTTATCCTATGAGAAGACGCGTTTCAAACAGTGAGATCGCATACAGTAAGTGATAGATGCATTAATGGATCAAAAACGAGTGTTTTATGTTGTATGAGTTTCTGCGTTGCCTTCATTCTCTTAGATCCTGAGTCTTCACACAAACGCGATTCATCCACCCTGTGAGTGTAACCGCTCTTCACAGCCATTTAACCGATCAAACGGCTTATAAAAACTCCACAAAATAAGCCTCAAAAGTTATCAAAGCTATGCGACAGCGTGTTCATATATATTTTCGATGCAGAGAACAAATTGCGAATGGCTGTGCATTTAATTGTCCATTGAATTATAGGCGTCACAGGATATATATGTATGTGTGTAACGGTGAGCTTACAAAACCATGTGTATATTGTGTTAACTTAATGGTAATTTGCAGCATGCATTTGTGGGAAGCTTTGATGCTTTTAATGAGAGCGAAATAAAATGGTCTGAATCAGAAGCCGTTGATGTCCTGTCAGTCTCCCCTCGTCCCCCTCCACTCCGCCGCTAAACCACGCCCACTTTTATACCATTTTTCAAAACTGAGGTGAGAACTGACTGCTGCTGAAACAGGGGGTTTCATGACCCTTTAATAAAAAGAAATGTTAATAAACTGAAATAAAAATGTAATTGAAATGAAAAATATAAAAATAAAAAAAAACAATAGTATCTCAATGATATTAAAATGACACTTGTGAGTAGTGTTTTTACTGTCTGCCAGAAAACCACAATTTTGATAAAAAGCCACAATTAACAGTAAGTGCGATGGTTGCTATATTAAGCACAACTAATTAAAACACGAATTACTATATTTGGAAGAGCGGTTCAGTTTTCCAGTTTGACTTACCAGCATCTACAATAGCAGGCTTGTTACTAGGGCAGACAGAGAGCACTTTGAGCACACGGCTAGTGGTCCAGAGCAGCTTCTCATAGTTGTAGGTTCTCATGATGTTCACTAGACCCTCAGGGCCTCCGTTAGCCAGAATAATCAACTGTGAGACAATCAAGACGTTAACATGGCAAACAATCTAATTTTAATGAAAATTACTCTTATTATTTTGTATGATAGTAATGTAGAATTCATTAATTTAATGATTTATATATATAAATCAAATTTCTAACATTAACTATCTATCTTACTTAACTATATTTACACAAAAATATATATTTATATACAGTAGGCTATTTATATATGATCAAGATGTAAAACATAAACACCTTGCTCTCCTGGTTGCCATAGGAAAGCAGCTGTAGGCAGTCTGTGGTGATGGCCAGGAACTTGGGGTTGCTTTTCTTCAGCAGTGGAACCATCCTCTGCAGACCGTCAGCCAGACGCACCGCCATCTTGGCTCCCTCTTGGTGCAGGAGCAGGTTATGCAGGGTGGTAATGGCATAGAAAAGAACAGAATCCATCGGAGAACTGAAAAAGAAATGGGTTGGATGGTTAAAATCAAGTTCTGGATTCATTTCCTAAAAATTGGGAAGATCCATGTTCCTAATAATGTGAATAAAATACTGAAATCTCACATTTGCAATAAAATTTAAAAAAGCTTTAGTTTAAGGAGACACATATACAGCATATGGAAGCATTATAAATCATTTTGTTAATTTTCATCTTTAAATTTTGTCATTATTGTCTGTCCAACTAAGACTATTGTTTTTATTTCACCAATGAAAAACACAAAATGAGATCTTATTGCGATTCTAATTCACATCCCAGTGGGTGTACCTCTTTATTTTCCCTTTTTTTCCTCTCCCTTGCTCCCTGTCATTCTCACCCGCATTGACTATGATGCAGGACTTAGCAACCTCTTCTCCTATATCCAAATCCTCCAACATTATTCTTTAAAACTTCTAGTTTTAGACTTCTAATTTGCAACCAGAGGTTTTTTTTTTTGGCTCTGTCGTTTGCGCTTCACCGTTTGTCAATTCTCACCTAAGCTTACACTACGCCTACATCATACGTTGGGGTCAGAGGTCACCCTCCTGCCAGAACTGCATACAGCTGTTGCCGGAAACCAGTGATTATAGTTTATACATTTTTAAATGTGATTATTTTTCGTACAAAAAAAAATTGCTTCGCTTAAGATCCACTAGAGTCATATGGATTGCTTTTATGATAGATAGATAGATAGATAGATAGATGCACCTTTTGAGGCTTCTAAAACTGTTCGACAAAAAGAGGAAAGTCAAATACACCTAGGATGGCTTGAGGGTGAGTCAATTATGGGATCATTTTCCTCTTTAGGTGAACTATTCCTTTAAGACTTTATACGTTTTTGCTTTGTGAAGTATGAATCATCATGGACTTTCATTGTATTGAAAACTGGTGCTTGGACATTCTGCCAAAAGTCTCAACAATTAACACTTGGGATTGTAACGACAAACAAGTGTAAATAAATTACAAAACATATCTGAGCGAACTAGCCCTTTACTTCAGTATTACAGTCTCTCTCACCTCAGCATGCGCACCAGAGCTGGAATGCCCCCTGATTTGAAGATGGCGAGCAGCCCCTCGCGGTGGTGCGAGAGGTTGTGCAGGATGCTGGCCGTGGCGCGGGTTGTCTCCATGTCGGATGTGTTCTGCATGGCTCTCACAACGGCGGCCACCATCTGCGGGGACTGCATCAGAGCCCGACGGGATGCCTCCTTGCGGGTCAGCTGGTTCACGATCATAGCTGCCTTATTCACCACGACCTGAAGTCAAGGGAGAGGGTATACATTTTTGTATATGTTTTTGTGATATAGAAATGGAGAAAGAGCAAAGAGTGAGTGTTATGACATCAGATGTTTAATACATGCAGCGGGGTACCTGGTCGTCATCATTGAGGAGTTTGGTGAGCTCTGGAATGGCGCGTGTAGCAAGTTCAGCATCATCCTGGTAGTTAATGAGGTGAACGATGGCGGATTTGAGTTGCTGAGATGGTTCGGCTAGCTTCTGTACATTGGTCTGCTGGGACGAATCGATCTGTGTGGAAAGGATGGTCGTTCCCTCCATCACCGTCTCAGGAAACATGGCCGCCCTCACGCGCTGGGCACGGGTCATATTGTATTGAGACTCCACCTCTATAGGAGAGCATTATACAGAAAAAAATTAGAAACTAAAAGGCTTGTATTTGCATTATTTTGGAGGGAAATAATCTGAAATATATCTGCATAGTGTGGATCCTGGCAAAGGCAATTGGTAAACTGTTATGGGAAAATTGCTACATAATAAAATAATGTTGATATACACAGTATATGATGTGCTTTTCACCTGCAGGGTTCTCTGTGAATGTGGTAGAGTAGGTAATTTTCTTGGTGCTGTACTCTGCTCCTTCTTCGTCTGAGCGAACCGTAGTGGCTCCTGATTGGATGCCTGAATCGGTCCCGTAATACGTCTGCTGCCACTCTGTGACCTTCCTCGAGCCTGGGGCCTCTGCCACTGATACACACACACAAACACAACATGATTTGAGTTGAGCTATTACCTCGATTTTGTCAAAATCATCAAAAAAAAACCTCTCCGAATTTACTCCCATAATCATGCAAAGCCTCATGGAACATAGGAAAAAGGGTGATATCTAGATAGATGACCTCAAAGCTAAAAAACATTGATTACAAGGCACAAAACTCCAATGTTCATTTCATTTTAGCCTCTTAACTGTCAGTGTCCCCATAACTAATTTTGTTGATCAAAATCAAAATCTCAAAATGAATGTCCAATTTTTTTCTGTACATTATAATTAGAGGTTGACCGATAGTGGATTTTACCGATACCGATAACAACCGATAGTTTTTCAAATGGATACTGGATAACCTAGAAACATGTAAGTAAGTGTCATAGGTAACAGACTGCAAGTCCCATTTGTTAACAAGCATGTATTAGCTTATTTAGCTAGCTTACATTAACTAAATGCATTGTGCAATATACATTTTACAGCATGTATTAATATTTCAGCAATACAATTGTACGTTGATCATTCATGTTAGTTCCTAGTGTATCAACTAAGGTTAACAGATAAAACTAACAATGAATAATACCCCTACAGCATTTATTAACCTTATTTAATGTTTCAAATGGAATATTATTGTAAAGTGTCATCATTACATAGAAATCCAAACAGTCTGTTTTTTTAGAACACGATGATTATCTAATCAAAATAACAAAATATGTAGTGAAATTGAATGCATTTCTGATTTGTTTATATCTGTCGGCCGCATGGCGATACAGTTTGCTTTCTCACATCACTAGTTGTTACACTGTCTTAACTGCTTGAGGTTCTGCTAATGTTAGCGTCCTCTCAGTCTTGATGACAAAGTTTATACATACTGCTGTTCTTTCCCTGCTAATGCAGCATCTAGTCAACAAATGAATTACTTTCTAATGATTTGGCAACATGTAGGGTACAACGGGGCAAAAGGCTCCACGGGGTAAAAGGCTCCTTTGATTTTGTTTTCCTCTAAACCACTAGATGGCACAAAAACTTGCCTCAGCACTTTCCAAAACATCCACTTTTCAAGATGCACGTGAAAATTAGTCTGATCTTTGACGCGATTACAGGCAGCAGAGAAAAGTTGATTCTGCACTCATTTGATTTAATATTTGATGTTTTTAAAAATGTTGTAATTTAAGTAGCAAATAAGAATCGCTAAAATTATTGAATATATTTTGAAACAAAGGTCTTGTTAATGTTTGTCAGTTTTGTTCAAGGTAACTAAAGCAACAGTTTTTCAATAATGGAAGAATATGTAAAAGTATGGTATTTGGGGTAAAAGGCACCCCTGCTGTTGGGGCGAAAGGCACCATATTTAACATGATAATAAACAGCTGGCTGACTTTTCCATTTGTTGACATGACATGGTTAGATTCAGATTGTAAGCATTATATATTAAAGGTGCACAATGTAAAAATTTTCAGTAAAATATCCAAAAACCACTAGGCCAGTGTTATATATTTTGTTCAGTTGAGTACTTAGAATATACCAAATGTTTCCAACTCTTAGTAAATCGTGAGAAAATTGCTATTTTGACCAAGGAACCGGGACGTGTGAGGAAGTCGCCTGTCAATTGCGTCATATCTGCGTCACCCTCGGTTTCTGGTTTTATTTTTCAGAAATGCTTTACTCTCACTGCAGTGTGCAACAAGTGTCATAGCAGCCGTGACAGCATAACATAATTTTCAACACACTCAGATGTATCTGATATGATAAACAGAGCTGCGTTACCTCATACTCATGACCGGAAAAGCAGAAGTGGTGCCAGCGACTGTGGCATAATAAAAGTCCCGCCGGCGACTATGCCATAATAACAGTCCCGCTGCTCGCGAGGCGTGTGTTCCGCTCTTCTTATTAACAAATCACTCCAGCGGCCTTGCTCAGCTCCACAACACTCTGCTCTGCTTCATACAACAGTAACGTTCATTATCGCATCCATGAACATGATTTCTGCCTGAGTCCTATCACGATTCTTTTCCACCGGCTGTGAGGTGAAGACCACATGTCCCAAGAGTCTGCGCTCAAACTACGCCTTTGTTTTGAACAGGCAACCTCTAGTGGACGGAAAACTTACATAGTGCAGCTTTAAGTTGGGTGTCCACCTTAGCGATAGTCACCATATTTATAATGAAACCATCATATTTAAAAATGTGATATTAAATCATATCATATAATAAAATATAATCTATTATTACTACTGTAAATATATATTAAATTATTATGGGATCTCCTTTAATGCTTTCAGAATCTTTACTTCTTTAAATGATTTTTGTTTCTACATTTTTCAGATATATTTCTATATTTACATATTTTAATGACAGCAAATTTATTGATCAAAAATGTATTCTTTTATTCATCAAAATAAACAGAAAATAGTTCAAACTTTGCTAAAGTGATAGTTTTTAACAAGTATTAACTTAGACATTATTAAAAACATTATTTTAGCGAAAGTATTTGTATCAATACTGTATGCCTTTTACCCCATGTGTGGTAATACTACTTAAGTATTCTGTATTCATAGCGTTTTCATAGCTTTATATAAAGCGCCATAGAAATAAAGGTGACTTGATAACCACCAAATGGCCAGTATTAAAATATGCTTTTATTCACTGTTTTATGTGTAAAATAAATAAAAAAGCTTAAATAAAACTATTTTAAATGCTACGTGAATTTAGGTATTACAACATTATAATGTTCAGTATAAAATTGGACATTCATTTTGAGATTTTGCTAAAGCATACATTTCATTGTTAAAATTATTTAATACAATAGTATAAAATACAATAGTTTCAAAGCAGCTTCAGTAATAAACAGGGAAATAATCAATAATGACATCAAATATAAGACCAATTTAAATTCTGCTGTAAAGCAGCTCTACAGAAGACAATAGTATCATTATTTAGTTGAAGTCAACGATTCAGTTCAGTTCAGTTCAATATTTTCATTGTTGCAAAATTCAAGTTTAATTTTCATCCAATTGTGTCAGTGCAGTCAAATCAATAGTATTACTGAATATTAAGTGTCTTTAAACCCCAGTCATGTTATCATGTCACAAAGATACTCTGTGACCATATACAGATTATGGGCATATATTTATATAGATTTTTGTGATGCTGGAAAGATATAAAAGGGTTGGGTGCAATATATGTAGGATTATTGTGTGTAAAAATGTCTGACTAAATGTTGTGTAAATGTTATGTTAGACTTCCCTATAGCTTGGTATGTTCCGTAGGCAGGGCTACGACATTAAGATGGCCACCATAACATTCAGTAGTCAGGGGTGGTAAGAGTGGTGTGAGCGTGGTTGGAGTACCGCCACTTTAGTCTGTGTGGTTCAACAATAGACTGTTGGCACAAACGTGTTTCCTGAACTGTATAGTTTTATTTATTTCTTTGATTTATTTTTGTTTGTTTGGAGCACAATTCTGCACCGTGGGATTTTTTTCTACTTTTTGTAAAATAAATTTGGCATTGAACGGATTCCTGCTTGTCCCGGTCACCTCATTGCCTCTAACCGTGAGATTTATCCACAACAAGTCATAACATTAAAGTAATAATTGGATTATGTGGCGTCTTAATATTGTAATAATTACATGTACTTACTGCGCGTTTCCATTTTGGCCTCCCGGACTCAAACCAAACAGCCCAAAAATAAAACCTGCAAAACAAAACACAATCATGGATTAAACATGTATTAAAAGTGATATGTGCCAAAACAAAGCAGCTGAAGCTTGTTAAAAATGTAATTAAGTCATCCGGAAATCTGTTCTTGATTAGGAGGACAAAACACCATTAGAAACTGAAGTTCAAACAATCACAAGCAATCGAAACTGGTGCAGAGGATCATGGGAGAAGGGGAGAAGTGGAGAGGGAGGGAGGAAGGGGGGCGGCAGTGACGAGGGAATGCCAGCGGTAGGATTTGACCCGTGGCTTCTCAAACAAGGCGTGTGAGCAAATGCTCGACTGCAAGCACAACAACCTCACAAAACCGGCTCTGCGTGTTTCGACATTTTCACACCCCTACACACCAAAGCCCTCCCCTTTCTCCAACTCTCACACATTTGAACGCACAACTACAATAGCTATCCATTACAGGCGAAAGCAAAATATGGGAACAGTATTGTTTCTTAAAATCCATTCATAACTTAAAACAAGGCAACAATAAAACATTGTTAATAAGCAGGAACAGACCAAATGGATTTAGTTTTATCTGCACCTTGTAGAGCCATTTTACTGTCTCTCTCCTGGCTTTATTGGAACTCCTCCACATACATTAACAATTATTTCAGGTACTCTACAGTCCATCCTCCATTTCTCTTGCTCTCTTTTATAGCCCATTCTGACTGTGTCTAACCAAAACATTTGAACCCCAGAGGAGAAGAACCGCATTTATCAGACAGCTTATTTAGACTTCATGCATTTTTATTGATCAGATTGCCATCCAATTGGGTATAAACATTCCATTTACACTTGGCCACACAAATGTGTATCCATAAAACAGATCATCTGATCTACTGTCAGTGTTATATGCAAATATCTGTTTAGAAGTAAAAAAAAAAAAACATTACAAGTCACATCTTGTATGCACCTCAAACAATCTACTGAGGTAATCGGTCTTTCATAACTGGATAGCTATAAACACATAAAACGACCAAGTAGGGGTGTGTCATATCATACCATCCACGATAACACCGGTATAAATTTTTACATGATAAAAATAGTGTCATATTGCGATATCAATAATAGCGGTAATATAGCAAATATAGCGGTGCAATGTTGTATGGCGCATTTACGTTCACTAGCGAGCACAACAACAACCCCTGTCTGAGAATAAGAGCAGTATTTTATGACTAAAAGTTTATCTCTGCACTCTGTATGCGAGTGACGTGCGTGTATGTGTGTGTGTGTGTGTGTGTGTGTGTGTTTGTACAGCACTATCTCCGCACTCTGTATGCAAGTGACGTAGGCCTATGTGTGTGTGTGTGTCTGTGCGCTTACATGAAAACAGTGCATTAATATAGAACGGTGATTCAACTGACTTGGAACTATCGGCCCATTAAACAGACCATGGCATAAATTACTTAGTTATTGTTACATTAAAATGTTAAGGAGTTATGTTATACTTTTACTTAAGATTTCCAGGAAAAACACTACCAACTTGTATCAAGGCTACTTTTTTACTGTGCTTACATTTGATTGCAAATCCACCAATAAAATGTTGTTCCATATATTTTTTCCTATATCGTCATAAATATCATGACAAATATTCTTGAAATATTGTGATATAATTGAGGCTATATCGCCCACCCCTACGACCAAGTGTAACTATCCCCAGAGAAGACAGATCAAAACACTGAACACTGACAAGATCATAAATTACCAATTATTTTATTATTTTAAAGTCTATTAATCTACATAAATGATAAGCAATACGACTCAAATCTAAAAAAAATAATAATTCCAGAATCAATATTAACTCATATTAAATTGCTTTATTTTAGTCCTTGCTTATAGACGAGGCTGAGGAAAGTTACCTCTTGTTTCAGGCAATAAGGACTGGACGATGGCCCGTGACCAGCATAAATGTCGCTCTGAAAAATTGACCCAACTGTCACTTGCCCAATCGGGTCAGTGCTGCATCACGAAAGTTAATCATTTAGCATTGCCGATTTAAATATTCAGGTGCGAAAGAGAACTCAATTCAATAGCGTGATAAGTTGTGCGCACACATCCGAAGCATGCGCCCTGAAAGCTGTTTCTCAGACAGAGCCGTTTCTCGTGCGAATGCCGAATTAAGCTCTCTTTCATGTCTTCGTGCGCTTGAACAGACATATTCACAAAAAATGTGGTCAAATGCCAGTCTCTGCGAGTATCCTAGTAAACATACTCTGTTATATCTTAAGTGAACATGAACAGTTGAGAAATAAAACGCATGTCTAACAGTAGAGTAGTGCAGGGATGACGTCAGAACCCGGAAGAATAATTGGCCGCTGGTTCCTTTGAGATTTTCCTATGGGGTTTTATAAGAATTTGTGTGTAAAATAAAGCTTGTAGTAAACATAGCTTGACTATACTTTGAGGTTTTGCTCTAAAACGTAAATTACACACAGACATATGGAAAAAAAAAAAAGAATTTTGAAGCAGTTATGTTCAATGTATGTTTTTAATACGTAACTTGATAAGACAGCTTGGGGTGTGAGTGTGAGCAGTGTATGTTGTAGAACAAAACATCAAAGTATCGTCAAGATTACCACAGGCTTTATTTTACTCATTAATTGAAATAAGAAATATAAAAAAAAATCTCAAAAGAAACTTCCGGGTTCTGAGTCAAGACAACTTTATTTATATAGCGCTTTTAACAATGCAGATTGTTTCAAAGCAGCTTTACAGTGTTAAACAGGAAAATAATGCGACAGAATTTTATTCAGCCGTATAGCCATTACGGAGAAAACGGTGATGTCATCAGTTCATTTAAATTATCATACAGTGACAGTGTTGGCTTTAGATCAGTAATTAGATCAGTAATTTAGTTTATATGGTTAATTTATGGTTAATCTAATTAATTTAATAATTAGATTTATTTGGATATTTAGTAGAAAAATTTAGTGTCCCCAACTGCAAGCCAAGCCAGAGGCAACAGTGGCAAGGAAACCAAAACCCCATCAGGTGACCTAATGGAAAAAAATAAACCTTGGGAGAAACCAGGCTCAGTCGGGGTGCCAGTTCTCCTCTGGCCAATTAACAAGCAGCGTATGATTATTATTCTGGCAACTTTATAGGTCCGAGGTCATAATAGATCGGAATATTCGAAAGATCGGAGGCAACACGCCAGAGACGGGTTTATTGAGAATGATGTGTTGATTAAATAATTATTAAAGTGTAATATTCGAACAATCTGAGTCATCATGCCGGAGACGGGTTTATTGAGGATGACATATCGATTAACAATTATTAAATTGTAATATTCGAACAATCGGAGTCATCATGCCGGAGATGGGATCATTGAGGACGCCGTGTCGACGAGGCAATTTCATTTTAAGATCATACCTGGCTTCACCACTCTATTGGATCTGTGCAGTTCTTAAAGTGACAGCTGCCTAATAAACCTGCTGCTGTCTTTGTTTTAATGTTAAATAACAAAGGAACAAAACAAAAACAAAAATCACTGCTTTTTACTGAATAACTTCTTTAAATGTACTTTTTAAAATGATGGATTCAATCCAATAAACTTTTCAAAATGCACATAATCAAAGACATTCCCCAACCAGCAGGAACGCCTGGCCATAGCCCTACAACCAAAAAGCAATGAAATGAGAGATTTTAGAATCACTCTGTAAAAAGATCACATGATCAAAAAGCCTGTTTCATGTACATGTGCCACACGCTACATAACATCATGAGAAAAGATTGGACACATACTTTGGATGCCTTTCATGTCAGGACTCGAAGACAGTGGTGTCTGTGTGGCCCCCAAGGAGTTTTTTTGGCAAACTTTGACTTTAAACAGCACAAACAACATTACTAAGCAGATGTTTGTAGGTTTGCAACTGCTTTGAGCCTTTACTTGATACAAAATATGCCTCACCACGCTGACACAAATAGTCTTTTGTGTGTTAAATGGTTCTTTAGAGTTTAGAATTGATTTATACAACTAGTTTTCATTCAGGGTCATAATTGCAAAGAGATTTTGCATATTAAGGTCCAGTGAGTGGGAACTCCCTTCACTATAGCAATGGCATCAGGACACACCTAGCTGGGTGTAGCCAAGTCAAAAACTTGTCAAAACACGTAAAACACAACAAGCAGCAACTCCTGCCAGGCCTGCAGGTGAACGATAGCAAGTGCCTGTGTGAACACTGGGTGTGGGTGTTTTCTCAAGAATCACATTTACACACCCACTTTGGTATGTCCATACACTGTAATGTAATTTGCAACAAAAAAAAAAGAAGACGCAAAAAAAAGCAATAAAAAAATAGTAGATTATGACAGATTAGTTTAAGATAAGCTCTACACTTTTCTGATTTTGGTCTTGGACCAAATAATTACAGTTAGTAAGCCTTACTAGTGCATACTTGCATGCAGACACAAGGTCTGTTTTAAAGGGTGAGGTCAATCACACAATTACAATGACACACCCAAAAATAAATGTAAAAAATCCTACAGATTTAGACTAAAGGAAGGACCTGAGGGGCATATCTAAACCATGGGCTCTTTTGTCTTGAGGTAGTAAGCAGCCACCCACAATATCTACATCTAGTGTGTTATCTGCTATGAGGGGGAAATTATTTATGAGCCATTGATTCACTGCTGTTTCTGAGCTCATATGAGGCATGTACTGTTGTCTCTACTTTGGACTTCACACACAGTTGGGATGATGATTAGTTAATGAGTAAAACTTTATTACTGTACATTCAAGAGAACTGAGCAACAAATCACACGCCCTTCAGAATCATGACCCACCCCCACCTGACCTGCTCCACCTACCTATCCCTTAACAGACACAGGGCCTCTATCAACTTAGCTGTCTCCGAAATGAGGCTGAGATGTGTTTGAGTCAGAATGAGCTGTGGATATGACACATCCCAGAGCTGATTCCCAAAACTCTAATCCCGGTGTGACATTCCACACCAGTCCATGGTGTGCTACCTCTCCCACCCACTTTCTCTTATTCACACCCTGTCAATGACTTTCTGCCATGTACTGGCATTCATTTACAAAATCGTGCCCGTACACAATTATAGAGCAAGCGACCACATGAGCTCTCTATAAGCATTTTTTTCCAAATTCAATGAAATTCAGTGAACCAAACCAACCAGCTCTGAAATTAATTACAAAATTTCAAACTTGGATTAAAAAAATCAAAATAAAAAAAAACTGTGGTCTTAATTTTAGTTTTATGTGGAATGAAGCATTGCAAATGACAATCATAAGAACCTAGGAATGTAACAATATTAAAATTATGGGTGACTACCGATAATTATTTTTATGTTATGGGTGATAATAACTGATAACCAAACAGTATGGAAGCTTGTTTCCACCATGGAATAAATAAATAAAAAAACTACATTTTCACAATTCTGACTTTCTTAGTCAAAATTATTTTTTTCTTCTCAGAATTGTGTGACAAACTCACAGTACTAACAAAAAATTGTAATTGAGTGTTATAAAGTCAAAATTTAGAAACAAATCGGAGAAAAAAAAGTCAGTATTGTGAGATAAAAAGGTCAAAATTACCTTTTTTTTATTCAGTTACGGAAACAAGCTTCCATTAAATGTTGATAAACCAATTTAATGTTTTTATAATTCTTTGATATTACAAATAAAACACCAAAAACTAAAAGAGTTTTAAATGCTACATAAGTAAACTTAGGAATCACAACACTGTATAATGTACAGTATGAAAAACCAATAGGGCCTATAATTTTGATTATATTGCTAAAGATGACATATACTGTTAATTGGTATAAATTATTAGTCTTTATAAAGATTAAGAGCATGTAGAAAAGAGTACATACAATTAAATATCCAATATAAACCAATACTGGTAACTGATAATATCATTATACAACAGTTCATTCCAATAATCTATTCCAGTCTGTCTGTTGCTTGGTGACATGCAAATCTTGGTGTATTGTTTTCTTTTGAAATAAAAAATATTAATAGTACATAGGAATGAGACCTTGAAGTTGTCTTCCATCTGTGTTTTTACTGTGTTCTTGCATGGGGTTTACTACTTTACATTTCCCGTTTCAGTGGAGTGGGCGTGGCCTTAAAGAAAGCGCAAGCAGTAGCGAAGTGTTCATTTTAGCTGTTCATGGAAATGTTTGTGCAAATGTATAGTCATCATCCTATTTATTGTATTTTCTTGTTCTTTGTTTTAACTCTTGTTTTTACTGATCATGGTGAGGACAGAGTTAATAAAAAAAAATTATAGTATGCTGCAATTAGTAAGCAGCGTGGGAAAATGTGTCTATTTAAGGAAGCCGTCACTAGTTGAAGGGAGGATTGGATGACGGATTATGGTTTGAGTGAATTTGAACAAGGCTATTGTAGCGTTGCTTGAGCGCACTAATACTCTGGCCTCAATGGTTGAAGAGGAGAGACATTTTTTACAAAACCCTACTGTATCCTTTTTAGGTTATGTACACAAAATAGCTTTTTGTTTGTCTCAATCACTCACATTTCCCTGTGCCTCGCTCTCACATGACCTGACGGCTAAAGAATGTCAGAATCAGATGTGCTGATGGTGCTCGTTCACACAACAATACTGAGTACTGACAGTGCAGCCAGTCACCATAATCTCACTGCCCTGCCCTTAGGCACTCACAGACAGGGAGTGCCACTGATAAGACTCAGGTTTGTGTGGTCTTCTTCTCTGAGTCAACCTCTTTTAACACCTCTTATGATATTTGAAGATTTCTTTGTCCTATCTATTGATTTGTTCACAAATACATTATAATGCAATTCATACAAGCAATGATTTGAATACACAAAGATAAGAATGTTTTTCAATATCTGAATTCAGATTAATTTATATAATTGTATATTGTATTTTTTTTTTTTTTATCCTATGCTATACTAATTATGGTACATTTACTTTTTTCATGTGAAATACTTCCTCACTGAAAATTTATTATTATTATTAATTTTTTTTTGCAAGTCAAAAATGTCTTGTTACAAAATAATGAAATTTTTTAAAAGAAAATCGGTAACACTTTACAATAAGGTTCATTAGTTAACATGAACTAATAATGAACTGCACTTATACACCATTTTTTATCTTTGCTAATGTTAATTTCAACATTTGTTAATTCCAGCCTTTATTTTTACAGTGACCATAATGAGCCATTACCGTATTTACATTTGAATTACTGCCAAAAAGCAGCCATTTTGGATGCAGTCAGTCTCCAGAGATTATAGAGCTGCTATGCCTCATAGCTTTAATTCAGTAGTATGAAATCCAAAGCCACCCACACACACACACACACACACACACACACACACACACACACACACACATGTTGGGTTTTCATGTTTTATGGGGACTTTCCATAGGCGTAATGGTTTTTATACCGTACATACCGTATATTATATCCCCCTACACTGCCCCTGCCCCTAAACCTAACCCTCACAGGAGACATTCTGCAATTTTACATTTTCAAAAAACATCACTTAGTCTGATTTATAAGATGTTTTCCTCATGGGGACCTAAAAATGTCCCCACAAGGATGAGGATTTCGGATATTGCTATCTTTGTGGGGACATTTTGTCCCCATAACGTGATGATTACCAGTCCACACACACACACACACACACACACACACACACACACACACACACACACACACACACACACACACACACACACACACACACACACACACACACACACACACACACACACACACACACACACACACACACACACACACACACACACACACACACACACACACACACACACACACACACACACACACACACACACACACACACACACACACACACACACACACACACACACACACACACACACACACACACACACACACACACACACACACACACACACACACACACACACACACACACACACACACACACACACACACACACACACACACACACACACACACACACACACACACACACACACACACACACACACACACACACACACACACACACACACACACACACACACACACACACACACACACACACACACACACACACACACACACAATTAATGACTTTGTGACCTGGCAGCCACCAGCTGAGCCTATACTGTTGAGAGCCCGCTGTGTCTGAGATCTCCCCAGACGCTCAGCTTGCTTCCGCTGGAGATAGCAAGTGGGCGAGCAGGTGGTCTGCACTGGCTCGGGCCCGCGGGTTACTTTAGCCCCAGACGAAATGCACACACAGCCCTCTCAACATGTAGATCCATCAACTAGCACATCCAAGTATACAGTTATCAAAGGAGGCCAAATGAACACAGCAAATTATAAAGTACATTTCTGACTACCGCTGCATACCCCCAGAATAATAGATAGCTATTAGAGAAGACTATCATGAAGACTTTGAAGAAAAATAAATTGTCCAATGTCAGAAATTCACAGCACAATAAGATGCTAATGCAACATAATCACAAAATATATAAATAAATAGCTTTTAAATTACATTACTGAAAGCTAAAACGGGTCAAATTAAACATTTCCCGTTCTTTGTACAGTTAGTACTTTGTGTTTTCAGTTAGCCTTTGGTTAGCAAGCTAACATTTTTGCTTACTAGCTTAGCACAGTGTTAACTTGTTAAGGGATAGTTCAACCAAAGATTTAAATGGTCAAATTGTCATATTACAAACGAGTTTCTTTCTTCTATTGAACACAAAATATGGCATTTTAAAGAATGTTGTTAATCAATTGACTTAAAAAAAGGCTATGCTACCATCAACAATTTCTTAAAATAAAACATTTCCAGTTCTTTGTACAGTTAGTACTTAGTGTTTTCAGTTAGCCTTTGGTTAGCAACCGAACATTTCTGCTTACTAGCTTAGCATAGTGTTAACTTGTTAAGGGATAGTTCAACCAAAAATGTAAATGGTCAAATTGTCATATTCCTAACCTGTATGAATTTCTTTCTTCTGTTGAACACAAAATAATATATTTTAAAGAATGTTGGTAATCAATTGACTTAAAAAAAAAAAAGGCTATGCTACCATCAACAATTTCTTAAAATATCTTCTTTTGTGTTCAACAGAAGAAAAACTCATACAGGTTTGGAACAACATGAGGGTGAGAAAATTATGACAATTTTCCTTTTTTGGTGAACTATCCCTTTAACCATAAATAGGTGTTGTGCTATCAATAGTACCACAGTCAATTATTTTCATTCAACTAAATAAATATTGAATATTGTAAATAATATTGCACATTTGGCAATTAATCTCACATTTTGTTTCGCTCTAGACCTTTGGATGTCTACAGAGATAGAATGGACCCTGAACATTTTTCTTCCTCAAAAAAAATATTAAAATTGCCTCTGCGCCCATTTATCTAACTTTAAATCTTTCCCCGCCATTGACAAGATTTTCTGTCATTTGTGACAACGCTTTCCCTGCAATTGACAAGTTTTTTCCGGCTTTCCATGCTTTCACTGTTATATAGTAGAAAGCGCTGTTATCCATCTTCTGATGTCCTGATACGTATTCCAGAAGGAGTGGCAAAAAGATTGCTTGCACACAATTAAGCTAGCATGAGCATCAAACATTAAACAGCATATAAATCAAACCAAATGAAATGTGGAACCCAGTAATTGGTATATGACTCTGCAAGCTTTGGGGGTGTTGATGGACAACACCCCCAAATGGATCTGATCATCATTCTGAATCCAATCTGGATGAAGTCTTTGACAAAAACACAATATTCATTCATATGCAAAAGTTCACTAGTATAGTACAATCACTTGCTTCAGTGAACTTGTTCTTTTTGTGACCAAACAAAAACAACTATCCATATTCTCATATGCTCATGTTGCACAGAATTATTACTGCAAAGTAAAATGCCCATTTTGGAAAGTAATTATGAGATAAATGCAATATCCCGATTAGTACCCAGCAGTAGGTAAACTCCTCTGGAAGCTGTTTATGTGTAACACCACAGTGAGGTATCCAGGCATGTACGAACAGGCTGCGTTATTTCAGCCTCAAGCAAAACCATTAGCACTTTTAAAATGACATGCATGTCTAGGAGAGAAAATGGTTCACGATTGATAACAATATATACAGATATGAGAAATGTGCAAAACTGCACATTTTCAAAGCGACTTGTCAGTTAATTGGTCTTAAGGACCAAATGCATTTTAGAGGGTGTTACATAAGCATTCTTGCAATAAAACCATGTACACAGAGAGTAAAGGAATAAAAACAAAATGAAATGATCTTGAGACACGTTTGTCACATGGTGTTCACATAAATAACGGTAATTATAACTTTATAAAAAAAATTATTATAAATTATAAAAAGTCCATCTCACTACAGTGGTTCTACAATAATTTTATGAAGCGACAAGAATAGTTTTTGTGTGCAAAAAAAATTCATTTATTCAACAAGTTCTTGTCTTCCGTCTGGGCCTCTGATGTGAACTCACGAAGCATGCGCGAGAATATGACGTAGAGCCAGTGTTCTGACACATGACCCGGAAGTGAGGAAGTTTGTTTACAAGCAGAGGAAGACGTGCCGTATCTAAGCTGTTCAATTCTACATTGATTGTGCTTTAGGTCTTGGCGTAGTGCTCAAAATGGACACTTCAGCACCATTTTGAGCACTACGCCAAAACCTAAAGCACAATCAATGTGTCAGAACGCCGGCTCTACGTCATATTCTCGTGCATGCGTCGTGTTGCTTCGTGAGTTCACGTCAGAGGCCCAGACGGAAGACAAGAACTTGTTGAATAAAGTCGTTTAGATTTTTTTTTTTTTGCGCACAAAAACTATTCTCATCGCTTCATAAAATTATTGTAGAACCACTGTAGTGAGGTGGACTTTTTAACGACGTCTTTAGTACCCTTTATGGGTCTTGAGAGAGGAAATGTCATTGCTGCCAATGGAGGCCTTTCTGAGCCATCGGAATTCAACAAAAATATCTTAATTTGTGGATGAACAATGAACAAAGGTCTTACAGGTGTCGAACAACATGAGAGTAAGTAGTTAATGACAGAATTTTTATTTTTGGGTGAACTAACCCTTTAAGACAAGTCATTTCACTCAGCGGCCATTTTTGAAAACGCCTGAAATCTTTGAAATGTTGTTTCTAAACACTCAAATAATGACAAAAAACAGCATTTTCCGACTGGACCAAGCTAATGCGCATGCACAGTCCTAAACGCGCATCTCAGAACACATGACTGTTTCTATAGGAACTGGAGCTTCTAACAGCAGCTGCAGTGAAGCATTGACTTTACCAATTGGCAATTGGCTCATTTCTTTAGAAGGCGGGACTTATTCCGCCATATTGCACATTCTCCCATTTATAATAAGAGCGAACTGTCTTTCTGTATATAAAGTCTTTGTTATAAGTGTGTGCTGCAGTTTTGTCAGCTGCCCCATTCAATGCTTGAGCTCTTTAAAGTCAGGTTGATTCTGATTGGCTGTCAATGTTTTTATTGTTCGCCTGCTAGAAAAAATTATTCTGAAAGTGATTTCAACTAAAATTGTCCCTCTATGTCTTAATAGAATTAGGATGGTTATTAAAACTTTATAGTTATTGTCTTTGGTGTGAATGGGCTTTAAAAGTTGTTTGTAAAAGACAATATTTATCAAGTTAAAAATAAAGACGCAATTTTTCCATACAAACTGTCTAACGGGTAAAGCACACTGTTAGCATGCTAATAAAAGTATTTTTCAAAACTAAAAATGTATTAAAGAAATAACTAATTTACCCCATTAATTGACTAGACGTTTGGTGGTCGTAATTGGTCAGTTTGAGCAAACAGTCCAGTTTTTAGCAAAGATAATCTGTGAATCAGTGTTACTGACACAATGCTGCACATGATCCATACTATTCCACTTACCGGTATATGCTTTTAAAAGCGAAATGATGTGCATTTGGTCACGGGTGTCACTTGCAGTAAGTGCTTAGATTAACACAAACAGGAAACCCTGTCTGTCTGCTCGCTGCATCCTTGTGTCTCCATTCAGTTCGATGCGATAGATTGAGAGATATCCGATAGGAGAGACTCTTGAACAGTGGGCAAGTCCCGTTTCCAGTATCATGTAAATATTCAGACGCTATCCAACTATCCCATAATCCCTCTTCTGTTTTAGTCCAGTTGAGATGAAAGAGGTCATTCCATCTGAATGGAGCACTTGACTGAATGTGGGCAGCTGTGTGACTGCCCGTGGCTTGATGGACTATCACTAACAATTCATGTTATTGTAAGACGTTTCTCATCTGAGTCATTAGCAAAGGCACTTAACGGGTAAGTGGCACGTTATCTAAGACCGAGTCAGAGTTTCAGACATTTTACCAGCATTCTGAGGACAAGTTTCAACATTCGCCCCTCCTTGTTTTTGATACGTATCATTTAAAATAGAAAGAAGCTTGATTTTCACCCATTGAGCCAGCTCTTCCTGAGAAAGGAGGGGAGCCGCTTCATCATAGCTTGAGTTTGTAGAGCACAACTAAGCCAATGTGACAGTCGTTGAATATTTCATCGGTCTGAGGTATCCTGAGGGAAACCTTGCTGCTACTGCACAGATCTGAATAGATTTGAAAGAATACTACACTATTCTAGAGCAAGTTTAACTCAGGGAGACAACCTGGTTAAAGTTTGACGAGAGAAGAAGACTGAATTAGGCTACTGCTTTATAAAGAGACGGAGAATAGCTATACTTGCACTAGACAAGAAACCGAAACTAGATATAGAGATGCATATTGGTACCATTTTGTTTACTGGCTGAAATGAAACATTTGTGTCTCTAAATGATCCAAATGCAAAAAATTTACAAATATCAACTGTTGGCTACTTTATATAGCACAAAAAGTCATTCTCTACAAAAACACTTATTTAAGATAACATTTGAAGTGTTATTCAATTGTTAATCTCAAAATGAGTATCTATTTTTCATACTGTACAGTGTACACTATAAGATATACATTTTGAAGCATTTTATTGTTTTATTACATGTGGTTTTGGCCTTGAAAAGATGGTAGTAGCTTTCAAACAGGTTGTTTCAACTCATAGGGGTCAACTGAGAACAAAGACACTATTACAAAGGACAATGAAATGCTTCTTCACTACCAAGTTAAATGGAGGCCTCTTCTTTAGAATGATTATTTATTACCCCGAGATTGTGTCTCTAGTGTGCAAAAATTCCCTGAACAGCCCCCATATCCACCTCTCCTTGGTTACTCTACACCTCCCTAGCCCTGAATTAAGGAGTGGAGATGTTCTGTCTTGATGATACATGCCCGGAACCTCCCACAACTTTTGACTCATGTTGAGCGAATCAGCTCTTTCACAGGAAAAGCGGTCTTGATGCAGACACGTTTAAGGCATATCATTATTTTTGATATCACACCCAGAACATCACCTAAATGTTTGTTAAACTGATCAAATCACACTCAATTTTCAAGGGTTTGCCACTTCCCTTTCCTCGCTACCATCTCAGAAACGATCATTTAAGTTATGCAGTGTTAAACTCACTTTTCTCACTCTGTCTGACAAGATAGGACAGTCTGAGGAGAGTTTTATATCGAGTGGAATTTGACTCCGCGAAAAACAAGGGGGAGGGGGCAAAGGAACTATTATGTTCCTTTGTGACTGCTCAGTGTTCATTCAGTAGGTCTGTGCTGGTGTTGGGAGTGTTTATTGACATCCGAGGAGAGCTTTGTTAATATTTCATGAGAGCTGAGCTGACCGCACAAAGTACGGAAAAGATATTAGTGTGCAAAAAGATCCTAGACAGGTAATTAAATGTGAATCACACTTACGTTATGTCAGTGCAACACAATGCTTCATTCAGAGTATTAAAGACCATTCACACCAAGAATTAACATTAAATACTTGGTTCAGTCATGTAATTGTTAGATGCTGCAGTCTGATAATTCCTTTACATGAAATCTTCAATACATCATTTACTTGGCACAAGCTGCTTCTGCAGCCAAATACCACTATTTAAATGCTTGTTCAACATTTAAATGGTCTAAATCAGAGTTCACTGTAAGCTGGTCCTGTAGCGCGCTATCAGAGTTCATCTGAAACTCCTCCACCTCCCCCAGCTCCACCTGTCTAGATCTGCTACGGGATTTATGTATGCATATTCACGCAGCAGCAGCCGCATATCTTACACGCTCACAGCAATGTGTCTGTGTATCTATTGGCAGAAGCAAATCCATACTTGCTTTGTAGCAGCAGCAGTGTGTGGCAGATCTAGTTGGCCAAAACCAAATGCACTAACATTGTCATATCCATTAACATGGTAAAACTATTCAGAGTGTTTTGTTGTTCATGATTGAACTCCATTAACATCCACACCAGTGGACGATAACGTGTATTATGCATGTGCGCCGCAATTATGCCACATGCCGTTTTAAATGCCCAAGCTCTTTAAACTCATGTAGATTCTGATTGTCTGTGAAATTTTTGTTTATTTATCAGCTGGAAAAAATCTTTTTGAAAGTGATTCCAGGGACGTCATTATCATTGTAGTTGTGGTGTGGACTTCCCTATTTTCATAGAATCAGAACCGTTTATTTATTGTTAAAGTCTTTGGTGTAAACGGGCCTTTCCAGAGAGTTTATAAAACAATTAACCTTGAAAAGTCCTACAGAGCAATTGGCTAGGCCATGTGCAGATTATGAAGCTATCAGACAATCTTATCCATCTCAGCCAGCTGGTCATTCACCACAGATTTCATATAGCTACAGATCTCACTCACGTTCATTAAAGATACATGGCACATTAGGGATTATAGATATGGAGAGAGTGTGTAAAGGAACACTCTGTGACGCATATGCTGAGACCATAAAATGCAGCAGACATGAATTATACAGAAAGGTAGGGAGAAAGAGAGAAGTAAAGATAAAGATGTTAATTGGTCTAACAAAACTGTAAAATACAAGCAAACGGATATCCTAAGCGAATGGTGCTTATGGGTAATCTCTTTGCCCCCTCTGAAAGTGTATTTATGAAGAGGGGATCACCCTGCCCCTTGCTGTCCTAATGTAGGACAATATCAGGGATTTGTGCCTGTTGGGGGATTAACGGCTATGTGTGAGCCCAAATGCTGTAAATCTCATCCTAAAACCAATGCCAGTCAGTCGGTAAAGCAACCAGCTGGCCCCTGACTGCACTACTAATGTGCACAACTCAGGAACTCCCACAAAGAGCAAATGCCACATCCTGTCTGTGTGTTAATATCTACTACAACTGACCCACATAAATATATATAGAATGTCATATGGTCTTTCATCTGTTCATATTTATTTCACATTTTGTGAGAGAGAAAAAAATAATATCCTTGTCTAGCAATCATCCTCTCTCTGTGTGCCAGTAGGGCATGTTGATGCCGTCCAAAATCCAACTGGAATTCAATTGGCCCAAAACTAGACTCTGCAATGCTGGCTAAATCCATGTCATTAAGTTTTGCGGAATTTAGTTGCTTCTTTAAGAGATAAACCACTCACAGAGGCCATGACTTCTTGCTTCCTTGCTAACCCGACAAACAGGAAAGGGTGTATCATAAGGAACGCTATTTCCTCCAAGGCAGATTAAACATGTTATTTATTTTACAACTTAAGTAGAAACTTAATTATGAGAAAACTTTGATTGTATCGTATTTCTTCAGACTGAAAGAACTAAAGATAAATCAGCTTTTCAGCTGTGGTCACAGTTGGGAAGTAAATAAAACATGGTAGGCTACAGCCCCACCCAGACACATGCACTAACATAAAACCCAGAGTAACAATGTAAAAGAAAGAGGCATAAATAACATATGAATTAGATATGTTAAATTAACTTTACATTTCACCAAACCAGGGTCTTTAACACAGTTTAGCTAGTTTAAATTCATGTTTCACCAATACACCCTGCAAGGTGTTACAGGTGTGGCACAGACCAGCGTTCAAAACATGCTGGTTTTGTCAAAACCAGTGGTTATATGTCAACAGTACACATCAACATCAGTGTTTCCAAACAAAAGCTATACAAGCTGAAATCCAATCAGAGAGAGATGAATACAGTGTTAAGTGTATTAAAGGGCTAGTTCTCCCCAAAACATCTCTCATTATCCTTTAAAAAGTCGAAGAAAATACGTATACTTTGTACAAATAATGTTCTATAATGTTTCAGTAAACGCAAAAGTTATAGTCCTACTACAAGTTTAAACTGGAAACGCTCGCGAACAGAAATCGTCTTTGCATGAGAAGGAAACCATAGCAACAGCTGCTCTATATTCCTGTCTGTATCGGACAGTAGGCTACATCAGTAAAACGGAAGTACTCTCATTATTTATCAAGTAAACAAATCGTAGGTATTTTTTATATGTATTTTATAATAGTTGACGCTTAGTTAACTTGCGCTCGATGCGCCTAAAGAAGTTGTGTTGCGCAAGACGAAGCGATTGAGAACAAATTACTTGGGGAAATAATTTATTTTTAAAGTTGACCTTTCACTGCTGACAGCCTCAGTCTAAGTACTTTTTTATTATTATTATTATTATTTCCATAAAATGAAAATGAATGGTGACTGAGATATCCCTTTGTATCCTCAGAAGAACAAAACTCCTCCAGGTTTGGAGCAGGGTGTGAGTAAATAATGATAGCATTTTTACTATTGGATTAACTATTCCTTTAAAATCTATCGACGTAAAGTTACAGTAGCCTACTTTAATATTTTATTTATTAGCCTATTCATTTGTAAGACTGTGAGTAGGCCTAGGCTATTACGTATGTTTAATGACAACAGTTGACATTGCGAAAGTAGGGGGTTGCTTGTGTTTCTTTGTTGGGGACAAACACACAAGTTATATACAGCGGAATGTTTATGCTGTGTACGATTAAATAGCGAGTATTTGGCGACATGCATTTGAAGTTTGGATCAGCTGTAACCCGACACACGGAAGTAGGAGCGAATATCGTACAGGTAGGTAAACCAACACCGACAACCCAGATCACCACAATAAGCCACTTTCCCAAGAGATCTATCCACGAATTAATGGCTGCTTTATAGGATCAATGTTATCGACTGGATAAAAAACATATAAAGTTGAACTGTAACAACAAAGGCACAAAATCACAATAAAATTCCTTTCTTATTAAACATACAATTACAAAATCCGATTTTAGTTTACCTTAAAACGCTCGTCTCCAAACACTGCTGCTGACAGCGATCCAAGAGTCTTTTAGTTTTCCCCACCGCACAGAGTTCCAGGGAGTGCGACACTTTCTCTTGCATTCAGATGAGGGCGAACAATGTGCGTTGGGGAGAGGGCAAAGTCTTCTCCAAAGCTCCGCCCCCGATACTATACGAGTCCCGCACCACACCCAAACCCACACCTCCGCACTCTCAACCAGCACTTACGGGACACTTTTGAACATGCAAACACTGGAAATCTGATTGTTTTAGTTGCGACTGACTTGAATATAATTAAAAATCAATTAAAATGCAGGTTTAAAATAAGTCGTTTATAATATATCAACTTCAAAGTATTTTCTTGATTTCGGTACTTATTTTATTTTCTATTTTACCTTTATATTGTCAAAACATCAGTACACTCAGTAAAAGCATTTGCTGGGAAAGGTTTTCTGTAATGGTAATAAAAATGATTAATTGCAATATATATATATATATATATATATATATATATATATATATATATATATATATATATATATATATATATATATATATATATATATATATATATATATATATATACATACATACATACATACATACATATATATATATATATATATATATATATATATATATATATATATATATATATATATATATATATATATATATATACATACATACATATATATATATATATATATATATATATATATATATATACATACATATACATATATATATATATATATATATATATATATATATATACTATATATATATATATATATATATATATACATACATATATATATATATATATATATATATATATATATATATATATATATATATATATATATATATATATATATACATACATATATATACATATATATATATATATATATATATATATATATATATATATATATATATATATATATATATATATATATATATATATATATATATATACATATATATATAATATATATATATATATATATATATATATATAGATTATACTCTAAAAATAACCCAAGTTGGATTGAAAATGGACTAACCCAGCAAATGGGTTGTTGTTTTAAGCAAACATTTAACCCAAACGCTGGGTTAAAACAACCCAATTGCTGGGTTAGTCCATTTTCAACCCAATTTGGGTTATTTTTAACCCAGCATTTTTTTACAGTGATTTATATATATACAGAGTTTTACAGAGTTTTATATATATATGCATGTATGTGTGTATTAGTGCTGTCAAATCGATTAATCGCAATTAACCACATCTAACATAAAAGTTTGTTTTTATTATATAATATTTATATATATATCAATATATTAATCAAGATGAATCGATTTGACAGCACTAATATATATATATATATATATATATTAGTGCTGTCAAATCGATTCATCTTGATTAATCGCATCCAAAATAAAAGTTTGTGTTTACATAATATACTGTGTATAATTATTATAAATACACAATCATTCATGTATATACTGTATATATAAATAAGCTTTCCATTGATGTATGGTTTGTTAGATATGACAATATTTGTCCGAGATACAATATTTTAAAATCTGGAATGTCCTAATGATTTTTGGCATTAAAGAAAAATTGATAATTTTGACCGATACAATGTATTGTTGGCTATTGCCATAAACATACCCGTGCGACTTATGACTGGTTTTGTGGTCCAGGGTCATAAACACAAACATTTATTTTGGATGTGATTAATCACAATTAATCAATTGACAGCACTATTATATATATATATATATGCTATAGTCCTCTAAGCAATGGCTGGAAGGCGTATTTGTGTGTGTGTGTGTGTTGTTTCTGGTCTGTGATCATTGCTAAGTATTTGTCTCTGCTTTCATATTCTATCAATTATCAGAAGCAGTGAGATCTTCTACCTGTAGGGCATATTCCCATCAGCGGCCGCACCTTAGCCTTACGACACAGGGTGCTGCGTCATGACTCATGTCATTCTCACAATGCAATATGATGGCCTGTCTAATCACCTCTTAAACTATCCTCTCGTACAAATTCATTTAAAGAGTTTTTATTCTAAAATTACACTGCTCAGGCTTCAACTAATATCACAGGTTGTAACATTTACAATTTTTAATATTATATTTATTTATAATCTTGTTTTGTTTGTTATCTACTTCAGAGTTAGGAATCAACAATTTGGTGTCTCAGCACTTATATGCCCAACACACATCTTAAAGATCTTCTGAAAGACTAAACAGTCTTGAATTAACAGTAGATTTTACATAATATTTGTATTTTTTAATATATAGACACTATGAGCGCTCATGTTCTAAATAGTTCAACAAATCTGTCACGCTTGAGGTTTTCAAAAAATGTTGGTGTTGGCTTTGAAGAGTAATGCATTTGGCAATGATTTGATTTCTGTGGAGTGAGTGATTCAGATTACTGTTTACCAATGTGCAGAACATAGTTCAGAGGAAAAGGAGAGTGAAAAGCCAGAAAGGGGTGGAGGAGGGAGAGGGGTGTGGCTGGGACACTCCTTTGTGCTGAAAGCATGACAGCTGTAAAAAATAATAGAAGAAGTCAAAATCAATTGGTCAAAAATCAGGAAGTTTCGCAAAGGAGAAGAAAAAAAGTACAAGTTGGATTAATGGAAACTGCTTTGGATTCCTGCTTTTTGACACATAACCAGGAACAAACACATGCAAACAAAGAGCTCAAAGGGCTGCTTTCATTCCAGCAATCAATACAACTGATGCTTGGGATCTATTCATGACGATTCCAACCTGGACAGTGCCAAATGGACACAGTGAAGAACACACACACACACACACACACACACACACACACACACACACACACACACACACACACACACACACACACACACACACAATATCTGGTATGTGGCTGGCGGTTTTTATTTTTTATTTTTTTATTTTTATATTTTAGTAATTTCTTTGTGTTTTGTAATTTTTAAAAGTATTGTTTTCTAATATGTATATCATTTTTATTCTTTGTTATTTTAGTATCAAGTTAAACTAAATTTAAATGAGTAATGTTGCCTTTCAACTAGCTGGGGAAAAAAAGAATATTTCAGTGTTATTTCAGTTAACATTGATCATTCCAATTAAAGTAACGCAAAAAAAAAATGCTTTTAGTTACAATTTTAAGTTTATTTAACTATAATAACCCTGGGTTGTCAATATTTCAGAAAAGCCTTATAGTCTGAATGGAGGTCAGAGGTCAGCATTCCCAAGCTGCCTTTTATGCTTAGCTCAGGAAGCCAAAATAGCTCAACATGTGCAGCAGACACACACGTTTCCGCATCCACTGCTCCACTGAATTCAGCTCAGTACTATTTAGAGAGGAACACTCATTGTACAATAAACAGCCTCATTGTTTTAAAGAGAAAGAAGAATATGGACATGCTGCTTGGAGGAACATGTTCATCCAAACAAATGTAATGGACAGGAGTGACAGCAAGTGGTATTGTAATAAAAGGTTGTCTTTGTTGATCAGTTAGTATTTTGCAGGAGATTTCTAAAGCTGTCGAGCCAAAATTCAGAGAATTTAAAAGGGTGGCAAAAAGTGAATGCAAACAATAGCCCTTTCATAAATACCCTCGTCACTTTCTTTCAACCACCCACTAACTTTAACTAAATTTCTAAGTGTCTCTCATCTCTGCTGACATGAGAGGGAATAATTGAGCCTCTTAACATGGGAAAAGTGGTGGCCCTCCGGGAGTGACAAATGTAATGGAGTTGTTTCTACCAAATCTGATTAATTTTGTACTTTATTCTAAAGAAGTCAGTTTGATTCAGTCATATTAAATACCTTTTTGTGACTCTAATAAATCAGTTAATGTAGATGACTTGAATTTTTATTATGTATGTTTTATTAATACATTTCAAATTACCATTCATTTGTGACTATACAAGGAATAAAAGATACAAGATTTATATCGTCAGGATATAAACACTGAGCAAGAGGGTGAGGAAATACTGGTTACGATGAAAAAATATGAATGATTTTTTTTTCTCTTACTGATGCTGATATCTGTGAAAATATACAACTTTTCAATATACACCGATCAGGCATATGGCATTTATGACATTGTGAAGTGAATAACACTGATAATCTCTTCATCACGGCACCTGTTAGTGGGTGGGATATATTAGGCAACAAGTGAACATTTTGTCCTCAAAGTTGATGTGTTAGAAGCAGGAAAAATGGGCAAGAATAAGGATTTGAGCGAGTCTGACAAGGGCCAAATTGTGATGCCTAGACGACTGGGTCAGAGCATCTCCAAAACTGCAGCTCTTGTGGGGTGTTCCCGGTCTGCAGTGGTCAGTATCTATTAAAAATGGTCCAAGTAAGGAACAGTGACTGGTCACCGGCTAAGGTTCATTGATGCACGTGGGGAGCAAAGGCTGGCCCGTGTGGTCCGATCAAAGCAAAAATGGTTTAGGAATGGTTTGAGGAGCACAACAGTGAGTTTGAGGTGTTGACTTGGCCTCCAAATTACCCAGATCTCAATCCAATCGAGCATCTGTGGGATGTGTTGAACAAACAAGTCCGATCCATGGAGGCCCCCCCTCGCAACTTACAGGACTTAAAGGATCTACGGCAAACATCTTGGTGACAAATACCACAGCACATCTTCAGGGGTCTAGTGGAGTCCAAGCCTCGACGGGTCAGGGCTGTTTTGGCAGCAAAAGGGGGACCAACACAACATTAGGAAGGTGGTCATAATGTTATGCCTGATCAGTGTACACTACAGTTCAAATGTTTGGAGTCGGTAAGATTTTTAAAAATGTTTTTAAAAGGAAGATGCTCACCAAGAGTGAAAATACAAAAAGGGTGATTAAAAATACAATATACATATAATTAAATAATTGTATTATTAATATATATCAAATTAATAATATTACTGAAGCCCAAACAGTAGAACATAGGGCTAGCAATGACAAGGTTATAGGTTCGATTCCCAGGAAACACATGAACTGATTAAATGTGTAGGCCTACTTTAAATGTGGGCCTACAGTAAGTAACTTTGAATAAAACAGTCTGCCCAATGCATAAATATGTAGATTTGCTCCATAGTACAGGGTGAATTCAAGTAGAAAGACCTGGGAGTGTTGTAACACAGGCTCAGTTGTGACAGAGTCAGTTTGACAAGTCATAAAAGAGCTTTGGTATTGTCATAAATATAATACGGTCCCATCTCCTTTTTGAGGTCAATGGCATGTGACTGTGAGCAACATAGATTTGATGAACAAAACACTGATTTTCAGGAAAGTAAACATTTTTATGAAGACAATTTTTTACCTTGCAATCATTGTATTGTAGATACAATTATATGATTTGCATAACCCAAAGTAACAGTGTATCTATAGTTTAATTTGATGCTCTGCAATAATGCTAACTTCAAACTCACATGCTAAAACAGTTAGCTATGTCATAGCTCTTTGGGGTGGGGATAGTTCATAAAAAATTGTACAATCAACCCCTCATGATGATTTCTGATGAGTCCAATTATCAATCACATCCGTTGAGGCAAAGTGACTTTTGATACGCATTGAGGGATTTATTCGGTAAATGTGTTTCCATCTTAGTTTATGTGCGTGTCTTCTTAGCGGATAAAAACGTTATCCGCCTCAATTTGGCACTTTTTTTATGCACAATGTTTTCATTTATATGCATCTTGACGTTTCTATTCAGCATTTTTTATGTGATATCCCAAAATTCACCTAAAAATAGGTGGATGGAAACAGCTAGGATTGAAACATAGTAGGCTATTAGGTGACAGGAATACACTCACACTCACACAAACACACATGGCTGTTTTTGTGCTAAACTTAAAATCTAAAATATATATTTTTTGTAATTTTAAATTGTTCACTTCTTTGTTCTTAAATAAAGTTATTGCATAGTATGGGTTTTATTTGATAAAATCACCTTAGTGCAGTAGGTTGTAACAACTACAACTCTTTATATTTTACATAATTCAAATAATCTGTGATTGTGTAGTAGGCCTACTACACGTCCAAGTGAGTTTGATTTGTAGTAGACAAGTACTACTGTGTAAATTGGTGAGATCTAGCACACACAACCACTGAGTTACTGATGCTCAAACAAAAAGTGTTACTTCCATGCCTGGTCTCCCTAAATTGGGTCTCTTTATGTAATTGAGATGAGTGATACCATTTATTTAACTGATTATTTTACCCTTTAACGCAGAAATCCACGTAAAGTTTAAATTCACTTAAATGGATCTCCTGACAGCACATCTGATACTCCGTTTTTAGATGAACAGCTGAGCATTCCTCAGTGATGGAGCGACCTCTGATGGAGCACGAGCACAGCGCGTTCACAGCGGATCTGCCCACAGGCTCTTGACAGACCGAGGCGCTTGCGACAAACTTCACCCCGGGCCAAAATCATAAGCGATACATGGACAAAAGGAGGACAAACAAGATAAAGTAAGTTTCACGCATTTATAAATAAACGGTCAACAGAATGAACAACTTGGCAGCTGATTCGTGAGATGAATAAGTTGGACAGAGGGGAGCCTGTTCTCGTTGTTTGGCAGGGTGGGACTTTTCATCTCTACTCATGCATTTTATTACAAATATCTAGCACTGCAGTTCACTTGATTGTGTTGATTATAACGGTTAGTAAGTTTCAGCGCGCATTTGCTGTTAATGCAGTATAAATTATTAGATTTTTTCTCTCTCACTCTTTTCTTCGTTTTCTGCATTTCCTCTCCACCAAAGGTTTTTGTTAAGTTATGGACAAGTTAAATAAACCTTTTCTGTTTACTCGGTGCGCTTTAGCTCAATTGAGTAAACCTGAATGGACATAGGGCATTTCTGACCGGTGCCATCCGCAATGGATTTGCAGTTGAATATGTGCCGGTGTCCACGTTCCCTTACAGCCCGGTGCTGAGCATTTTCAAAAATAATAGCCTAGATTACAGTTTTTTCAAATTGCTTACACACTAAACGTGAAATAACTAATGAACCTAATCTTCAGACCAAGTCTGCAAAACTACAAGCACATACACGGTTTTTACACAGTTTGCAATTGAAAAACAAATCTTTTGCAAAACTCTAAACAGTTCTATACATTAGACACACCTCTCAAAACTAACAGCTCTTATGTTTCATTTAGAAAACACTTCCATTTAAATGGCACAATCATTTCCTGATTACCTTCAACCAACGATCATGTGAACATGCAGTAAGTCGTCACCTTAGCTTTATACAATACAGCGCGTTTTCATTTCATGCCTATGGAAGCTTAACTTTCATAGGAATTAATTGAGGACTCTCGCTTTGCTCCGCAACGCGAGAGTTAAAGCTACACTGTGTAACTTTTTTAGTTTATTCTTAGCTAAAAACACTTAGTTCTTTCAAAAATATATGTGCTCATTATGTATATTTACTTCTTTCAAGTAATAAATTATTCTCGTAAGTTTATAATATGCCATTGAAAATACATACGGGTAATGGGTTCGAATGCGGGTCGCCATGTTGCCCCTTCCTCTTGAAAGTACATCAGCCAAAGAGGGACATACCCGTGAATTCAAGCTTTGCCTTTCGCGTTTTAACACTCGATGGCACCGTGTCGAATGTGGACGAGGTCGAACGGGAAGCCATATTAATCTTGGACTAAATCGGCCACCGTAGGAGTTAAAACGAAATCGGAATTGAGAGGAAGAGAAACTAATATTCACTGGATGGTCATATACCTTTTAACCGCTAGATGGGGGGGAAACATCACACAGTGTAGCTTTAAAGCTTTAATTGATGTTTTTATTGATGTTTGCAGTGCAGTATTTGTCCAGAAGGGGAAAACTGTTATTTTGGTCAGTTACGGCTCGTTAGAATATACGATCATTCGAATATACTACCGGCCTGGGTTTCTACTGATACAAAGCTTAATGCTAATCGCTGAAGTAACCAAGGGGGTAATCCAGCCCCCGGAAAGCATACCTTCCATAGGGGCAGCCATTGCTAACCAAGCCATCACCTGCTTTTAGCATCCCATTGACTCCCATTCATTTTGGCCTCACTTTGACAGCGAATATCTTTACATCTGAGGCGTTTAAAGACTCCATTTGACCATTGTTTATTTCTAATAATACACAACAATGTATAAAATGCTCCATTACCTTGTATCTTACACTATCGCCCTGTAGAAGCCGTTTTTGTAAAAAGTAGGCTAACGATTGCGTCATAACCATGCGACTCCGTCGCGCTGTACCGTATAGACCCGAGGAGAAACTCGCAGGCAATCTTTTACTGTCTATGAGGCAATCGGGGGGATGTGGAGGCATAAACGCAGATAGAGATGTCGCAGATCCTGCTTCATTCATCAAAAGTTGCTTCTGCTCACTCTCTCTGTCGCTACAAGATTCGGTGATTCAGATTTTACATTGCACAACTACTAGAAGACTTGCCACTGTCAGACAGGTTGCTCACGTCACATCTACGTCGTCAAGCTCAGTCTGTGGCTGCGCAGTATGCTCAGCCACCAGGAAGTGAGTGCTTCTAACTGACTTCAAATTTCCCCGTTGAAGTCTATGGGGTCGCTGTGTCCATTTCTTACTGTCTATGGAAGTAACCCTTTAAGTTTTATGAAGGTTAAAGAAACATAAACATTTTTTGCAAACATTATGTAAGGGATAATCCACGGCTAGCTGTGCACATTTTCTGAAAGCTTGCCTCATACTCTCTGAACTCTACACACAAATAAAAAAAACACACACACAATGGGCAAAACCCCTCAATTATCCTGCAAAATTCTCCTGTTGATAACACGTTTCTGCGCTCCTGAATGTTTGTCCGCTCTCTGTGTGCGAGTGATATAGGCCTATGTGTGTGTGCTTCAATGAAAACAGCACATTAATATAGAATGGTGATTCAACTGACTTGGAACTACCTGTGCATTAAACAGATTTAGTGCACACCTTCCAGCCAATCAGAATCAAGTATGCAGACAAACCATGATATAAGGGTAACGTAACCTTTGAGTGTTCTCTGAACATTCTGAAGCATGTAGTAACATTTAAGCATGTTACATGGACATTCAACTAAACCGTTTCAGAAATAGCTCCATAAATGATGTATAAAATGTTTTCGTGCTAACGTTTTGATAACATTATTAAAGACCAGATAACTTTGAAAGAAGGATGTTTGTTCAGAACTTTGAGAGAACCTTGCCAGAACGTTTCCTGTTAGCTGGGAAGACATTAAAGTATTTGCTCTGTGAAGCTCCTTACTCATCAACTGGAATAAAATAATAAGTGGAAATTATGAACATGAATGTGGGTGAAATATTTTCACCTGACACATATTTCTAGGCTAGTGTTTTTTAAAAAAAATCCCTTTACACTGTGTGCTTTGTTTGGAATGGACTTTACCCTGAGTTGAGTAGCCTACTGGCTTCTATTTTTCCACTGAAATGACACCCAGCAACCGATAGATGTAGACACACCTGAACAGATTAATTGACTAGGTTTACGTTAGGGCTGTACGATTAATCGAAAAATAATCGAAACCGAAATTCAGAACCTCTAACTGACGAATTTTTCCCATGTCAGTTATTTTGGTTTTAGTCACGTGACTCCGTCCCGTCAGTCACATCAAGTGCAGTTTGCAGGCACACACAGAGATGCAGGAGCAGTTATCTGTGTTTATAGATGCCCAGAATCACTATAGTAACTGCATGTTTTACACAGTTTATACAGGCAAGTTAATTGCCGTTCTTATAGCCTAGGGGCTGCCACACACACACACACACACACACACACACACACACACACACAAACGGCTAGCGCAAGCCCCGAAGCAGATCACTTTCACTTTCATCCTCATAAAGTTTGTCAAGAAAATGCGTTTAAAGGCTTGAACAATTAAAGCGATTGTGCACTATTGAAAAACACTAATATGGAAAACTTATTTGTTCAGTGCTCAGCTTTTTTCTGTGACACACAGATCCGAGCCGTGTTGCGTCTCTGACAACGCGCGTGCGCGCCCTGAAGGCAGACCTCTTTCACCGGCGTCCTCATAAAGCTTTGTCATTTGTATGCGTTTTAAAGCCAGTTTTAATATTAAAGCGATTTTAGACCATCAGATGTGTATTATGTTGAACTAATGTCTGATATATTGTGACACACGAACACTCAGACAGAAGCTCGCACATCACGTGAAGATCACGCGCAGAGCAGCGCAGAAATGCAGTGTCAACGCCATCCTGTGACTAAAGTAAAGTCACTAAAGTAGCTTAGAAACTCAACCGTTATAGGCATATATTTTAATACATTTGAAGTACAAACCACAACATCATAATGAATAGAGACGGTATGAGTAATTCACACACAAAATCACTCTCTCGTTCATGCGTTCAAATAAATGTAATGTAAGCCTACTGTGTTCATTTATCTGTATCTGGTGTACAACAAGCAGAAATCTGCCCCATAGACAATAACTGCTGAAAGTGAACCGTTTCCTTCAAGTATTTTAAAATCACAAAGAAATGCACTTTTCATTAGAAAAAATCGTTCATTAATCGTAATCGAGGTCAAATGTTCAATTAATCGAGGTTTGTATTTTTGGTCAAATCGTTAAAGCCCTAGTTTACGTGCACAAGAATATTCATGACAATTTGGGTCATGTTCTTATTATGTTTGCATAATGTAAAACGCCTTATTGCCAAAAGCCAATTTTCCAGTTTCTAGAAATCTGAATAAGACAACTGGCATATGCCCATCATAATCTGACCCCCCATTTGTGCACACATGTTCAAGTGAAAGTTATTAATCATGAACCAAAAATAAAAGTCATGTAAACTTAATTGGAATATAGTTTTAACCAGAATGTGGACTTTAAACATGACTATTGTTCTCTGAATGGTACTCGATTGGATTCATTTAAATACAGCATGAGATCATCAGCTCTCCAAGCCTGCCCGCACCTGTTCTTTGATTTTCTGTGTGTGGTCAGTCCTGCTCAACTGAATAAAGCCTTTGCCATCAAATGCAAAACAGAGAACTCTGTAGTTTGTTTGTACTCCTGCTCCTATTGTTGTGGAAGAGAAGGAACAGGGACATAGACAGTGTTTCCAGGATGATGTTAAAATAAGTGGTGACTCAGTGGGTAGAGTCTGATTCTGGACTCATGGAAAACATTATGAGGAGAAATATGAACTGTGTTCCGGTTTTGAATAGTAGTTGTTGTTTTGAAGGACAATATCCTGTGCTGTCATTATATCATGTGAACAATACATAATTACTCGAAATATTTGTTCTTAATCTATTTTATCAGAGGATAACAATTTTTTCTGGCTCCATTTTTTCTCTCTCGCTCCTGTCTGTGTTCCAGTCAGCTTTTGTTGAGAACACATTTTTTGAATCCAATATTTTGGTTCTGAATTGAACAATATATGCATGCAATTTGTAATTTCATGAACATCCCTTTTGAACATGCATTAGAGGAAAATTCTGTCATCACAAATCACAAACAAATGTTTTAATCTTAAATCAAAATTCATTTAATATTCAGTTAGAAGTGACATTTTGTGAAAAAGTCTGAATTGTTCATTGGTAGTATTTTATGTATTCTAAATACACACAATATTCTCATATTTATCTTAATTTTAATAATCAGTCATACTTTGACTGTCACTGTCAGTGTCTCTTTGACACTACAATACATAAAACAATACACTATATTTTAGGGGTGTTACGGTACACAAAACTGACGGTTCGGTACGTACCTCAGTTTTTAAGTCAAGGTTCAGTATTTGTTCGGTACAGCAGTTTTACAAAATTGCTTTTTATTTATTTTTATTCAACAGTTGCTGAAAAAAATTGTGTCTGTCCTTAAATTAATTCAATTATAACTAACAGTTTCTTAAAGATAATGCATAGGGAGCCCTTATAAATTACTATAATGAGGTTACAGAGCCCAAACTATTAGCCTAAATTCAGTTGCTATGTATTTTTAGATATAACAATCAACAGTCATAAGCTTTGTGTGTGTGTGTGTGTTTCTCCAATTTGTTGTTGAAATATAATCATTTATACACAGCGGCTGTCATTTTCATGACAGATTTATTTAAACATAGGCCTACATTAAATAAACAAGACATCACTAACAGGCTAAGTAGTAATGAATATGTAGGCTAATATAGTGCATATATTTAGCGAAAGAGTTCGTTTCTCTAGTGAACTAACTGCTGTGGACACTGAATGACTTCTGAGGTAACAGTTAAATGTGATGCTACATTGTTTACAAGCTGTTTTGTTGTCTTTCCACGGTTGAAACACTGATTGAGCTATTACACGACATATGATACATTTCAGTAAGTTGTAATGTATCCTCAACATACCTTTAGATATATTAATTTACGTTTATTCTTTAGGAAGAGATGATCGTGTTCACTCGTGCGCCGCGCTGCCTCTTGAAGTTGAACTGATGCGTCTATACAGCGCCTATGTCACGTGACATTAAAGAGCGTCAAACGGCATTTATCGTTTGATTTTCCTGATAAAATGGACTAAATACTTAATATGTTCGTGTGGGAACTCGTGAAGTGTGTTCCGTGCTTTAAACAAGCCGACTGTTAACTTAAAGATTGCATTCGGAACCGTTAGGTACACGCGTGCACCGAACCGAAAGCCCTGTATCGAAACGGTTCGGTACGAATACGTGTACCGTTACACCCCTACTATATTTTGAAGGAAAAAAACGCATTTGAGCAATTTCAAAATGTTAAAATTTGATATATATATATTTATGATGCATTATTCATTATTTAAAATGAATTGTTGCAAGTATGGTTAATATGATTATGAGCTTAATCACATTAGTTTGATCATAGTATTGTGTTTACACGAGGTAAAGTTTAATCGTGATATTGCCAAAATTCAGTGTCGGCATTCAGTCTCAGTGATTATAATGGGTTCTATTTGCTTTTGACGAGGTGTAGGCAAGTGTCGGACATGACACTATGGTGTGATGATGTAAATCTGTTCGACAATGTCATGCTCTGGAGGCAGTCATATGCAAATGTATTTGCCAGTGTGACGTCACAAATCCCACAATATCCGAACGAGTCGTTTTTTGGAGCTTGATTAAATAAATGCTTTGTTAAAGGCCCATTCACACCAAGGACGATAAAGATATAGTTCTAAAAATATGTATGCTGCGTCCCAATTCGCATACTATCCGTACTAAATAGTATTCGAAAAAAGAATTAGTATGTTCCAAATCTTAGTATGTTGAAAAAAGTATTCCTAAGATTCCCGGATGGTTTACTATTTACGGTCAGAATCCGAAGTGCAGATCGATGCGCACTCTAACGGCTGATATTGCCCACAACCCATTGCGAGATGGACGAGGATTCGATTAGAACTACAAACGCGGATAAAAAGTGTTTAAAAAACTACAAACATGACGGTTACGCGAGTCTGACGGTTAAGTGGAGAGGATTAGATAAAGTGGTTTGAGTGAGCAATTATCAGTATTTAACTGGACGAAAAGATATTTATTCAATATTATCCACATTATATTTCTCCTTCAGCAACATTGAGAACTTTTTTAATGATACGTTTGGCCATTAACTTTGCAAACACATGAGAGGAGTCTCTGCATTAAAGACCCACAAAAGGCAGATCAACGAGTGACTACATTTCTCTCCGATACGGTAGGAAATTAAATTGAAAGTGGGGGATTTGAACTGTGATGATGATTGACAGGGCAGTTTAAACGGTGACGGGACTCACGTAAGAGTGACGAAGTAGTATGTCCCAAAGCTTGCATACTCTTCTGCTACACACTCAAAAGTATGTACTTTTTCTTCACAAAAAGAGTACATACTTTTAGGACGTAGTATAAGTAGGCGAATTGGGACGCAGCCGTAGTTCTCAGTATAACAGCAGAGTCCACACCACAGCTATAACGATTGGGGCACAGAGAAACGATATTGTTGAAATCACTTTCAGAACGTTTTTTTTCCCTAGCTGATGAACGATAAAACATTGACAGCCAATCAGAATCCATCCTGCTATAAAGAGCTCAAGCATTTAAAGTGACAGACAAGAACTTGCTTAGAATAAACAGAACTATATAGTCCGCTGGTGTGGATGCTAATATAGTTATCTTTATAGTTATCGTTCTTGGTGTGAACGGGCCTTTATTATGAGGAGGACGTTTTAAGCTATGAAACTTGCAGGATGTTTTAATGGTACAAAGACCTCTTATGGGCCCTTTATTACACCCGGCGCAATGCGATGTCAGGCGCAAGTGTTTTTTGCTAATTTCAGCCAGACGCAGTTCATTTTCACATCCTGCACCATGTTGTTTAAATAGCAAATGCACACGCATGCCCATCTGTTCACCCATGGGCGTGCTGGTCTGAAAACGAGGTGTGTTCAGGCGCATTGTTGGCACGTTGCTATTTTGAGGCAACTGAAAACAACTGTGCCATTGCCTAAATAAACCTGGTCTTAAGTCGCAGTATTTTTTTTGTTATTTAAAGAGCGCGTTAGAAATATGCGCCTATAGGCGGGTGCACAACGCATGTACACTCTGCTTATTACACACACAGGGATGCAGCGTTCTATTTTCTTTTCGCTCGCAAATTCCGGCATGTAAATAGTGAATCCGCCATGGTGCAAGCACAACTGGCTTTTAAAAGGCTCAAAGACTCTGATTGGTTTATTGCACGTTACGCCCAAAACGCCCATGACTCATTAAGAGACTAGGTACAACCCTTTTAGACCACGCAGAGAACAATGCGCCGTTTTTTTCTGTCATTAAATTAGAAAAAGTGGATTCGGACACGTCCTAAGTGCTTCTGCGCCATGCGTTTCAGACCATGCCTTTGACACATACAGTCATATCATGACACTTGTCATGACTGGAAATCATTGACACATATAAATGAGTGTATTATCAAATTAAGTAAGTATTGCAATTTAATAATCAATTTAATAACAATCAAAGGTGTCCACAAATAATTCATGAGTGTAAAATGAATGATATAGGTTAAATTAATAACCAGTAAATCTGTTGGTTCCATGAATTGATGAATTGAGCCATTTGATTAAATTGACCTGGCAGTGGGGAAACTGCTTTTAACTATATGAGCTGCAGACTGCCGGCTCACAGATTGCCTCCCTTTATTCTCTCTCTCTCTTGCTCCCACCCACTCCTCTTACTCCACCCTCCCTATCGCTCTGTTCAGAAAGTCCTCTCAGTGAACAGGCCAGTCGATAGAGTGAGCACAACAAGACAGGGCAACCTTGAGCAGGTCTAAAGGACAATTTCAAGAAAGACACAGGCTCCTGTGTGTGACCTATCTTCTCTCCCACAGAGACCGGCTCTGCTTTCACCCAATGCTGAGATCATCTATCAGGTGCTGTAAGTAGCTCTAGACTTCTTTAATGTGTCTGACTCTCAGTTGTAGCTCTCAGCTGTCCGGACATCCTATTACGGGACTCTCAGTTGTGCTTCAGCCTGCTGCTGTGTTACTGTAGATGTTTATGGGATATGACACAGATTGACATGACATCTTTGGTGCAGTCTGTTTTAGTTTCTAACATTGTTAGAGAGACCATAGAAACCCTAAATTGAAAAGAGACAGGAAGTGAGTGTGTTGTCTTCTGGTGTTTAACTGATATCAGACCTGTAGTGAAATGTGATATATCTACAGTTTGTATACAGGCCATTTAGGCACCGTTTAGTTTTTGTGTTTCAATTACACTAGGTCACAACTATTATTAATAACACATAAAAAAAAAAGACATTACAAGAAATACAATACATATATTATGTTTAATGACTATTTAAGGACTTCTAAATACTATATAACACATAATATATAGCTGTTAAATAGCTCTTAAGGGATATGCCTATCGTTATGTCACAACATTGCTCATTGTGTAATGGAGGTTAGCATAACATTATTTTTTTTAAACAAATATTCAGAGGACTGGTCTAAATATACTTCAACACTGGGGGCTAGAAGTTTAGTCTTTTTTCCTGAAGGGATAGTTTCCCCCCAAAAATCGGTCATAATGTTGTTCCAAACTGTATGACTTTTTCTTCTGCAAAACACAAAAGAAGATATTTCGAAGACTATTGATAACCAAACAGTATCGGTGCCCATTGATTACCATAGTATGAATGACAAAACACTTCCAAAAGCATCTCCTTTTATGTTCTACAGAAGAAAGAAAAATAAAACTATCGCATTAATTCTTAGTCTGATTTGGCTGAATAAATATTTTTAGTCATGTAAATTCTTATTTCACGAACTCACCGTTTTTTTCAGTTCAGTGTTTTAATGAGAGGCTGTGCCATGGTTTGGTTATGAACAATTTTGTTGTAATCTTGTCTCCACAAAGAAGGAGAGATTGACAATCTCTGTCAGCTTTTCTATGACCTCCAACTAAAATGTCTGGATATTTGGACAAATTTGTAATTTGGCAAAGAGCATAGTAATCTATGCAGTGTGTCAAAATGTGCATACATTACAATTAGAGCTGCACAATATATCGAAGTTATCGAAATATCAAACATGTACATATCGTGATATGCATATCGCAGTGGCACGCAATATCTGAATGATTTTAATAGGCTACTTCAACATTGTGAAAAGTGTACGTTTTAGGTCTCGCGCTGTCTGCTGACTGACAAACACTCCGAAATGTGCGCACAAGCCGCCTCTCTGAAAGCGTCAGTTCTGTTTCGTGCCTTGTTACACACTCGAACTGTCAAATACACACACAGTTATGTCAAAATGGCTGTCTTGATGAGTATTCATGTAAACACAGTCGGTTATGCTTTAAGTGAACGGTATCAGTTGGGGAAAGAATCCGAATGCGTGTCAATAGGATCCGTGCATTTGGTCGTAAATTGTCAGCCTGCTAATACAGTAAACCTGCCGCTGTTTGTCAAACAACAAAAGAAAAAGAGAAAATCACTCAGTGCTCTTGGCTGAATAACCTTTGTAGCTTTATGATGTATCAGTGTATATTTAATTCATGTGAAGACTACCGTTTTTAGTTCTTATTTTTAATAAAGATAAATTAAAATAACAAAAATAATCATCCACCCCTAGTTCAGGTGTCTTTGTTTACCTGGATGTTCTTAATGTTAAGTTTTAGGTTGATATAATATATATTACCAAGTCAAAGAGTTTTTGGTATTTAAATATTGGCATACAAATTTTTGTTTGTTTACATTGATGTTAAAATTATATTGTCAGATTTGTGACATTTAATTTTTGCTAAAACACTGCTGGTCACTTACAGAAATTTTGATACTTTCTTTTCCCTGAAAGAATGTGAAACACATAAATGGTATCATTCTCAGTTTTTAAATAGATTTTTTTATATAATTTAACTAGATTTTACACACTTCACATCACACTTCACACATCGCATATCGAATATCGCATTATTAACAAAGTATTGCCTATCGCATTTTTCTTCAATATCACACAGCCCTAATTGCTATCAATATAGTCTGCATTATGCAGTGCACTGGTGTTTATGTTTGCTCTATCTAGAATTTTACACTTTGTTTGTTTGTTTGTTTTGTAAAACATAGAAAATGTTTTACAAAATGTTTGAAATCAGTAAGTTTTGAAATTAATACTTCAACAAGGAAGCATTAAATTGATCAAAAGTGGTTGTAAAGACTTTTGTAATGTTACAAAATTTTTCAAACAAATGCTGCTTGAAGAAAAGCTTTTGAAATTTCTCTTCATCAAAGAATCCTTAAAAAATGTAGCACAGTTTCCACAAAAATATTAAGCAGCACAACACAATTTTTAACACTGATAATAATAAGACATTTATCTTGAGCACCAAATCAGCATATTAAAATGATTTCTGAAGGATCATGTGACACTGAAGACTGGAGTAATGATGCTAACAGGAATAAATTACATTATTACATTACAAATATATAAAAGGGGTCATGAACTGCGTTGTTTTATTGTTTTATGATGTTTCATGGGGTGCACTTATGTTAGAAAGCTTTTTACATCATTTTTAAATAAAAGGCATTTTTCCTACCCTGATTTTAGCCCTCTGCTTCAGCCCACTGCTGTGATTGGCTAACGTCTTTCCATTTGAAATAGAAATAGTTTTTACTATTACAGCTCTCATGATTAACTAATCGTGAAAAGTGTTGCATTACATTTAGATCTATGGCATTGTATTTTGATCTATGGCATTATATTAAAATCTATGGCATTATATTTAGATCTATGGCATTATATTTAGATCGTGGCACGAGGTTGCAGTGATGATCATTGTAGCGGATCACAAACATGTTGAGCGCATGAAAGCAGTGATTTTTCATCTTCACTAACAGTGCAAACGTGATATAGTTAAGAGATTCGTTGAATAAAACTGGAGTCACTGATAAACGTGTCACTGATAACCTTGTAGTTTGATTGACAGGTTCAGCGCGCTCTGCTCAAAGATTGCAAAGGGAGCTTTCTTTGATCGCTTTCTTTATAAAATTGAATCACTGTTAAATAAGAGATTATTTTTATCATACTAAGAGAAACAACGCAAGTTGACATTTAGTCACTGGTCTGATTTACTGACGCACAGACAAAGAACATCTGACTACATGAATCATTACATTTCAGATCAGGCATTAGAATGAACACAGTTACTTACATGTTGCATTACTTTCGAGCCCAGGCACAATATGTTGTAATCCTCAACGGCATGTTTATTGCTTGGTAGCTCGATCTGGTTTAACACTAGGCCTATGTTACATGCACGAATCGGTGGACGGGGCTAAACAGGCAGTGATGAAGTAGGTGTTGTTCTTCTTCTGCAGAGGCAGTGCTTCACCACACTCAGACGTCACAACCTGACATATTCTGAGATTGAGCGTTTGCTGGGCCTGGGGTCAATAAAAGCTTTCCTTTGACTAAGTTTTCAGCTCCGAAACTTACAGGATATTCTTATATCATGATAAACTTTTTATATATCAAAGGCTGAATGGAAAGTTGATTTCTCAATTCATGACCCCTTTAAAATATAAAATAGTTATTTTAAATTGTAATAAATGTTCACAATATGTCTTTTATACTTTATATGTGCTGAAATAAATGCAGCCTTGGTGAGCATAAAAAAACTATTTGAACAGTATTATATGATTTATTGTATGCACTGATGTAATTTGATACATGAGCATAAAGTTGACCTCTTAATCTAAGATCCCCGCCCAACTTCCCAGCACACATCACGTTTTCTTCTTTGTGCTACTGTTTGATTGTTGATCTTCTCTCATATTCCAGGTCTATATCTATATCTATAACTATATCATCTTTTGAGGAAAAATCTTTAGAGGAAGAACTTTAATGACCTGTAATTTGTAACTTTTTATTTGCAGAGTTAGGACGTTTTTTATTATTCATGTACTTAGGTTAATGTGTAACACGCACCCAGTCCACTCTTTGTTAGATGTGATTTACATTGAGGTGAAAACCTGAACAAACCACCTGTCAGAGAGAAAGGGAGGGGCTGGACAGATAGAGGTGATGTCATATTAATGACTCTGAGCCATTTAGTCTTTAGCTGGAGTTCAGAGCTGTGTCAGAGTCAGTGTTCGGTTTCAAGCTAATAAACCTTACCATGATTGTCAACTCAAATTTTTCTATTCACATTGTCCCTGTACATATTTAATTAACTACACTTATTGGTTGTCCTAAAGTCTCATATGGGCGTTGAATATGTACAACAGTTTTTCTCAATTGTTTACACACAAATACTGGTACTTGAGACACAATGACCACAACATGTAACGCATGCACCAACCCCCTGAACCAATTCTGCTAAATTTGCACAATTCCTGCTTTACACTCAAATTGCAGTTCTAAAACACACTTTTTTCAAAACACTACTCACAATTCTCGGCATTTGGCACAATTTTCATGCAGAAAGTCTCTTGTTTTCACAAGGAACACACTGCCATTCAAATATGCACACTGACTCATCACATGGGCAAACACCTGTCACACAGTTTTACAATTAGCAAACAGAGCTTTAGCATTAAAGGGCAACAGGTGAGCTCTTCTGTTTTGGAGCAGCATTGTTTTTATTGTTTTTTTTTTATTTTTATGTAACTGTATACAGTAAATTATTCTGTTGTTTTGTATGTAGACCACTGTATGTGCAACTTTGTGTTGGTTGGGATGTACACTGTGTACATTGTTTTTTTGGGAAAAATAAAAATACACTACTGTGTATTTGTGAGAATTTCTGAGAATAAAAACAATATTCTCAAATATTTTACAACACACTTATGTATGTACTGTCTGTAGTAAGTGTAAGTGTCCAGTCATTATGATGAAAGGAGAAGGGTTTTCCATTCATCATAGTGTTTTACATTGAGCACATCAGTGTTCAACTGGCTCTTATAAATGTCTATTCATATGATGGTTTTATAATTTTAAAATACCATTTTGAGAAGAAATAACATTGTTTTGAAAGTAAAGTTTCATTTTGCAGGAGAATTGAGGGGTTTTGCCCATTGTGTGTGTGTTTTTTGATTTGTGTGTAGAGTTCTGAGAGTATGAGGCATGCTTTCAGAAAATGTGTGTAAACAATCGAGAAAAACTGTAATTGAACCCATTTTATCTGTGCAGAGCCTTAAAGGGATAGTTTACTCAAAAATGAAAATTATCCCATGATTTATTCACCTCAAGCCATCCTAGGTGTATATGACTTTCTTCTTTCAGACGAATACAATTGGAGCTATATTAAAAAATGTCATTTATATTTAAAACTTTATAAACTAAAATAACTAGCTTTCGGCAGACGGACTACGCATTGTATGTCGTGGAGTAGCGTAAACTTTGAGGCCTCTCACGGTTCAAACAAATAGGGCTGGGCAAAAAAACTCAAGCTCCTTCGACATTTCTCTTTAAAAATTCTCGTTTTAGACTTCTAATTCGTGACCGGTGTTTTGTTTTGCTCTATCCTCTGCACTTCCACGTTCGTCAACACGTCATGCTTCGCTTCAGAAGGCCTTTATTAACCCCCTGGAGTTGTGTGGATTACTTTTATAATGGATGGATGTACTTTTTTGGGCTTCAAAATCTCATCTCCCATTCACTGCCATTATAAAGCTTGGAAGAGCCAGGACATTTTTTAATGTAACTCCGATTGTATTCGTCTGAAAGAAGAAAGTCATAATATACACCTAGGATGGCTTGAGGGAGAGTAAATCATGGGGTAATTTTAATTTTTTACTTTTTTTCAAGATACTGAAGTAACACATTATTTTTAAATTTACAGCCAAATATCTAAGTTACTTTTTCAAATAAGTATCGCAAGTTACTTTGTTTTCCCATTTATTTACTGACATCTCTTCTGTCCAGTGCAGAGGCGTTGTGTGCGCTGAGTGTGAACATAGTTATTATAGAACATAGTTATTGTAGTTTTAGACTAAATGTGAGCATGCATGTGAGCACTCACTTCGCTTATACAAAAACAGATTCAGTATTTCTCAAAATGAATAAAAACAGTGAAATACAAACTCAGAGTTTTACACAAACCTGCAATAAATAAATATGTTTAATTACACAAATATACTGTATTTAATCTCACTTTATCACTTTCGATGATCCAATTCAACCTAATAAGCAAACATGACTTTAGATTAACATCACATTTCTGTTTAATTTTTGTTTTTATTACTGAAGTAAGAGTGTTGAACTTTCTTCTCTTGCATCCTTTTGTTCTGCAATTCAGAATGGCAGCACAGCTGAAAGTTTTCTTTGAGCTGCACCTTCTACTGTACAGGCGTGAATTTGCATTTGGTTTTAAACAACAGAAGGTATCAGAATTTTCATATCTTTTGACTACCAAAATATAACAATATTGCAAAAAATGCTTATTTCAACTGCATATTGCATCATCAAAAGTTTTTTGTACTGTATATTGAGCTGATAATCCTATTAATTCAGATCAGATTTTATGATTTAGTTGTCCTTTTAAGTCCTAGAGAGTGTGTGCATGACTGCTCGTAGGCAATGGGGATTGTTTGTATAGTCGGCACACATGATCAGATACAGCAGTGATAGGAGAAACTTATCTATCACCTGTTGGTCAGAGACAGAGTTCTTCCCTTTAGATCTCTTTAGAAACACCTGATCTTGCTTTTTAGAGCTAACATCTTCATGACTTCAGACTGTACAAACTTATTTAGCAGTTCTTATTTAAAGATCAAGCAGAAGGTAATGGATTATTCCTCATGCATTTTAAATTTTCTGCATCTCTGAATGACGAAAGAGGGCTAAAGTGTAATTGTGCTAAAGTGACATATCCTTTCAAAATCATTATTTAATCTAATTTTGATTGTGCCTTATTTTACTCATTATAGCTGTATCCAACCACACCTTTGTTGATCGGAACTGTCATGGTTTATTGCCGGCTATTAACCTACCTGATCTGATTGATGCAAGTTATAGGAAAAGATTCCTGTAACTGACAGTAATTTACAGAAATTGAGCTTATTCTTCCTTGTTTTTCTTGATGTGTTTTCTTTGCACTAATTGCTTGTTTTAGATGTGAATTAGAGTTTAGATTATCTGCCTGAGCCCGAGCCCGAACTTGACCAGATATTTCCAGCCACTATCCTCGGGCCGGGCCCTTGATCAAGCATTTGTGTTTTTTTAATCATTACTTTATTATTCTAATTGGGTGGGCAGAACGCTATGCCATAATCAGAAATAATGCATATATTTTTTAGCAAAGTAAGAACTAATACTACAACTAAGTGTACAAAGTTGCACAAGTCAGGATTAGTCTAAAAATGCATGTTAAACTCACAGCACACGCAGTGATGAAGCGCAGCATTCTGAACAGAAACGCTCTGAGACGCCAGTCATGAGCTGCTCGCATGAACAGTGTGCTTTGCTATTTCTTTTCGAATTGTTTTCTTTAAAAGTAGACATTTCAAGCTTTCTATACACATATTTCTCATGTCTGTGAGGCAAGTAGCCTGCTGAGATTTGGTTTATTTATGAGACATGTTCAAGAGCAATGCAAGTGATCGCTCCGTCTCATCCATGCCACGATTATTGTCTGCTATAGCCTATTTGCTTCTTATTTATTAAATCCAGGCAATTGGCTGATGAAACATTGATTAAAATTAAGATACAATTTATACAAAACGAAATTCACTTTAAAAGAAGGCTTTCTACAAAACAAAACTTAAAGGTCCCGTTCTTCGTGTTTTTTTGAAGCTTTGATTGTGTTTACAGTGTGCAATATAACATGTGTTCATGTTTCGCGTGTAAAAAAACACAGTATTTTTCACACTATTTACTTATCTGTATACCGCTGTTTCCACTGTCCTAAAAACGGCTGGTGATTTCCTTGTTCTATAAAGTCCCTCCTTCAGAAACACGTAACGAGTTCTGATTGTGCAAGCGGTTCCTGTGCTGTGATTCGACCACAGCTTAGCGCACGTGAAAGCGGTTCCTGTGTTGTAATTTGACAGCAGCTTAGCGCACGTTGGAAAGGTCACGCCTCTTAACGGAGAGATGTATGCGTTCAATAATCTCTACAGCGTCCCTGGGAAAGCCAAACAAAGGTGATTTGACTCCTGGATGAAAATAACAGCGTCTCGATGACATGGCGATAAACACACTCAACGCAACAGTTCCTTTTCTCCACGCGACCGTCCGCTTCTCCACGTGGGACAGCAACAAAACCGCGCCCCCTTTTTTGCGTTTCTTTGTGGGCGCAGGTTAGTCTGTTCTACTGCTCTACTGACGTAATTAAAGAAGGAAGTACCAGGATGTAGTCCAAGCCAGCCGTTCGCTGTAGGCTTTGAAAGGGAACTTCTGTTAAATAAAATATCTCGCTTGGCATTGAACTTTGAGCTTTATAATTTTACAGGTATTATTTAGTCTGAGGAGGAGGGGGCGGGGAAAACAATATTTTGAATTTGGACTGCAGTACCCATTTTAACCACTAGCTGACATTCTTACATACAGCACCTTTTAAAGAGAATTTTTGACAAATTATTCCAAAATACAGTAAATCACTACTTATTATTATATATTTTTTTATGTTATTATATATGTTACTTTATTTAAAAAATAATATTGTATTTTATTGTTAAAAGTTGTCTAATCCTCATTTTCTATTATTAAGTTGCATTATATTAAAGATATTTTGGCATTGGCATTGGCCATTTAAAAATGATATTGTTCAACCAATATATTTGATCTATTAAGGCGAGAGAGAGTAGGACAATTGCATTAACCTTGACAGGGTTTATCAGGAAAAACTGTGCAAATAATGATTTTCCCTTTGAACTGCATGTATATTCCTAAAATGGCTGATTCTCATTCATTTTGTAAGAAAGTTTTTTTTTATTTTAGCATAGCACGTATTTTGATTGGAAGAAATGTTTTGTGAGTTACAGTTACAGTAATGTGAGTCCTGTAGCTAAAACCAAAGAAAAGTGGATTGAGTGGACTCAATAATCATTGAAATTGGACTCAATTTCAGTGATTATGCTTGTAATAAATGTTAATCTCAGTTTAATTCTTTGCAATTTAGGGAATTAGTGATAATGTGTTCTTTGTGTTGTTTGCAATGTGATTTATAATTACTAGATTATTAAGAGTGAGACTGAAGGGACACATGTAAACAAAGGTTGGCAATGTTGTAAACTTTTAAAAACTCAATCATTGGTGTTCAGTGGAACAGGAACACTGTATACATGCATACAGACTTCTGTGTGTACGTGTTTGCATGAGCCCTTAGTTGCCCTTAAAAGCCCACTGACAGATGCATCATGTGACCAAGCCGCACGTTCACAGTCCTCAGATCTCCTAGGAGACGGCCGGTTCAGAGTGCACACTGCTTTCAGCCAAACACATGCTTTCTGAACATTGAACTTGCCCCTCCCCCTAACTTAAGCCGTAATTCAAGTGTGTCCGTTCTGATAGGCTGATAAAAGACTTTCTTTGTTCCCCCTCTCTCTGTCTCTCCCACTTTCTCTTGTTGTATCACTTTCTCTGACTCGCTCTATGAGCCTCCCTCTTTCTCTGAGATGAGGAGAGCCCTAGAGGCTATGTGAAAGGACACACGTAGGCACCTCCAGCAGGAGTTTGGTTGGCACTAAGTCCGGTATTTTGTACAGTCACCTTGAGCTTGTCCGTGATCTTTCAGTAAAAGCGAGAGTGACTTAAGACCTTGGTCAATATTTAATAATCAACAACAAATATAGTGTTTGTATAGAGCGCTACAGCGATGACAAATTTATGTTGGCCAAACATGGTTAGGATTTTTCCATTGGCTTTTAGATTGTTGCAGAAAATAAGCTCTGTGACCAACGAAAGTTTATGATTCTTACATGTTTGGTTCATCATGAGCTTCATAATTTAATTTAATCTATGAATTTTGAAGCCAAGAACGAAATATCAAAAACCTCTCCGGTTCATTTGTTGCACTGGTTGCTTTGCAGTTGTGCTGTGTGTCATCTGGGTTCTCTCTGCATATAGAAAATGTGCATACTGTGTATAGTATGCATACTAAATGCATGTGTAGAGTATACAGTAGTATGTTAGAATGCTGTTCTGTTCCATTTGTAAGCACCTTTAAATGAGGCATCTCTGTTTTCATGAACTGTTAGAAGTGTTTGTTCAGATCTGATTCATAATTTCTTTTTAAAAGCAGTTTCTGTCATGTGTTTGTGTTACTTAACAATTTCTTTGCAGAGAAGTGGCAGATAAAAATGCTTGGCAAGTTGACAACTTATTGCACAGTTAATTATAAATTATTGTTAGAATATTATCCAATTTAACCATTTATGAGTATATTTTGGCTAAAAATCTCTTTACTGTTCACAAATATCTCCAATTTATTCCTATTATTGGATGTTCTGTAAAGCTAGTCTGTTGAAACAACAGTAACCAAGAGGGTGGAGCTTTACTCTGCTTCAATCATATTTTAGCATTGTCATAACACATCCTTTTACCAAAATTCCTAATTAAGCGTGTGATATACTCTCACCACAGGGTTTTTGCTTCACACTGTCATGACTCGAAAAAAGTCACGAATGATTTTATATGCCACCAGCTGAATTATTAAAAAGTGTGTCAAGTCATTTGATATCAGATCTGATAGACATTTTCGGTGGAAGATATCAAGCTGAAAGTAACACTGCTGTAGTTACGTGAGGGCCTATCAAGTTTCACATCAGTAGCACAATACAATCAATGGCCTGCTTTCAATGACCATGATCTGTGCCCTGAGCATCATTGTTTTCATACGCCTTTTTCATTTAACTGGATACTGATAGGGGAGTCTTTAATACACAAAAAAGCTCTTTTCTCATAATCAGTTTGTTATTATCAGCGTACATCTCTCTCTTTCTTTCTGTCTCCTCCAGGTCACATGAGGACATGTGCTTTGAGTCTGTCTGCCTATTCCACAGCCATTCTCTGATCCAGTAGAGGGAGCACATCAGTCTGTTGAAGGCCTCAAGCACCCATCACCCTGAACCCCAGCAGGCCTGTCACACTGTCTCACTCGCTCGATTCTGCCTCTTCTCCTCCTGCGCGCTCCCCTCAGCCCTCCCTGGAGCCCTCAGGGCCCCTCACCCTCCATGGAGAGCAGGGAGAGGAATGCGGGACCCTCGCCCAGGAGATTGGCATCACTCCTGGGAACCTGAGGGAGGATCCTCTGCCAGCACAAGGCTTCCATGATGCCTCAACTCTCACAGGTACAGGAAGGGATTTTGTTGGTGTGCGATTGTTCCCAGGTTGCATCTGTTTGCTGTAGTGGCATCTAGTGTTGTATGATATACCGGTTCTAGAAAAGTATTGTGATACCCTGTTATTAAAAACGGTACGATATGAAATTTTATTAGTACCGGTACTTTAAGAATGACAGCACTAATGAGAGCAGTATTTCTTAATTTGCGTCAGTCTGTGTGACAGCAGGAGTCAGGACGTGTGTCTGCTCTGCTTCCACCGTCCACTAAACAATGAAGCAGAAGAGTTAAATATATACGCGCAAAGCATGACAAAGAAAGCAACAGAAACTCATGCATGAGAAAATAAAGCGTGACGCGTGACGTGCTCGCGCTGCCGGACTCTGACCTGAAACGCGCGCAGCTGCGCACACTTTTTTCACTCAGACAGCATGTAAGTTTTTCAGATATGAAAAAATAGAGATATGAAAAGTTTTTCAGTTTTTGAAAATATGTAAAAACCCACGTCCTGTCGAGTATTCAGGTAAACACAGTCGGATATGTCTTTAGTGCGTTATACTGTTATACTTTAGTACGTTATACAGAGTTGAGTGAGAAGTTGAGTGAGCAGCTCTTAAAGGGCCGGGCATAATATTCTGTGTGATTGATGTTTATCAAGAAAAAAGAAAACCACCCCATGCTTGACTGAATAACTTTAATATATTTATTAAGAACCAGTGTATAGTTAATTTATATAGTGCTACAGTAATTTTACTATGCATTTTTTTTTTTTTACATTTGATTATTTAATTTCTTTTTAAATAATAATAATTTAAATAGACCTACTGTAGCTGAAAATAAAGCACACTTTTTTCATATTGTTTGTAATTTACATTTTTGCTTCCTTTTTTAAAAACAAAGATAAAATAAAATGTAATATCTATATTGTAATTATAAAATTACATTTAAAAAATATTAAATTACTCATGAAACTATTACTATCATGAAATAAGACATCCTAACCTGTTCAGAATAGTGAAAGGTTAGTGAATGTTAACATGACTGATAATAATGTGATTGTTGCAAACATCTCTGTAAGGATGTTCACGCTGGCGTGTAGTTATTATTATTATATTATTATTTTTAAATAAAGGGGAGGGAATGATCAAAAAACAGGGCAGGATTATGCTGGCCAAGTGAGTTTTTCGTTTTTTTTAAATACATTTAAAAAACAATGAATAGTATGTTTTTTGCCGTGGTATCGATTTAGTATCGGTATCGAGGTATTTTAGTCTGGTATCGTATCGAAGTCATAATTTTGGTATCGTGACAACACTATATGCTAATGTACATTTAGCAGATGTACTACCGTTCAAATGTTTGGGGAACATGAAAACTTTTATTTAGCGAGGACCCATGAAATTGATCAAAAGTGATAGTAAAGCTATTTATAATGTTACAAAACATTTCTATTTAAAACAAATTATGTTCTTTTGAACTTCCTTTACATTAAAAGCACAGTATGTAAGTTTCACCACTAGAGGTCGCTCATTCAAAACAAAGGCGTAGCTTGATGACGCTGTGAATGAGCGTGGAATCATGGGAGTTCTAGTCTTGACTCTTCACCTCCACAGCCGATGGAAAGGAACGGCCAACGGACTCGGGCAGAAATCATGTTCATGAATGAGCGAATGTATTAAAGTTTTATTAATGTTATGGTGGTATGAAGCAGGACGCACAAAGAGCCCTTGGGAGCGAATGCTAATGATAGAGAACAGCACGAAACACCGGTTTCAAAGCTTCTATTATGCTTATGTTGCAGTTGGCGGCTTCCGCTCTTATCGTTGTGTACAGTATGTGGGGTAACACAGTGCTGTTTTAGGTAGTTAAAACAATCATACTAAATACATTTGAGTGTATTGAAAGTTATGTTATAATGTTACTCTGTGTGTTTGCTCGGTAGCTGGTATAAGAGACTTACAGGATATTTAGAATATCATATAAATAAAAACAGGATGACTGTTGCTAAATGACATGCAGTTAATTTAAAAATATATTGTATGATGGAGAAAACTCTCTCTGATTATGCTATGTTAGCCACTTGACAAAATAGTGTTGTCTCTAAGGCATGGTAAAAACATTACTCAAGAAAAAGAGTGATTCAAACAATAAGACTAACAATGTTGCGATGTAAAACAATGATTCGTTTTCTGTTGATAACTGTATATCCAAACAGTTGCTCGGCTGTCTAATAAAATGCATACTATATTAAAGCGTCTTTGGTGTTTCCATGGTTTCTACGGAAATCAAGGGTAGCACGGATATGACGTCATTGACAGGCGACGCAAGGACACGATCCGTAACACTGATTAAAATGGCTAATTTCTCTGGATTTAAACATTGTCGGAAATGTTTGGGATAACGTAAGTACAGAACAGGTCAACAGAATATATAACATTGTTCTAGTGGTTTTTGGATATTTTAATTTAAGAATCTTACATATTGTGCCTTTAAAGAATCATGGAAAAAAAGAAAATTATGCAGCACGTTTTTCAATGTTGATAATGATTAGAAATGTTTTTTGCGCAATAAATTAGCGTATTAAATTGATTTCTTAAGGATCATGTGACACTGAAGACTGGAGTAATGATGAATATATTTTCTTTTTTTTCAATCAATTGCTACAATCAGAATGTCCACCTCCTCGTAGTGCCACTTACCACCAACTAGAAATAACACATAGTGAATCAAAGGCTATGTTCTGAATGCAATACTAGCTGTTTGCCTCATACTGCACAGTATATATTATATATCAACTATTTAAAAAATATGGTAAGCGACATAAACATTTCAAATGCTTACCCTAACCCTTCCTTATACTATAGTGTTGTCACAAGACCTTCCCAGCAAACATTTGGATGTTAAATGACCGTTGAAAAGATGTCCTCCGACATGTCACGTCATGGTTAAAAAATAGTTCCAAAATGAAAGTTGAATGGACGTATCTGAATGCATTCTGTTTTTACCGATATTCTGTTTTTACCGATTTACGCCGTCCTACCACGACAATTTTTGGCCTGGGACACGACATTGCCATCGGACCAATGTTTGCTGGATTATGTGCAATGGGGAAAATTTTGCAAATGTTGGTCAACTGGGTTGTCTATGCAAATAGAAAATGCATGTGTACAGTAGTATACACAGTAAGAGTAGAATGTGGAATGCCATTCTGAATAAATCCTTTATTGTTCAGCAGTATGTCGTCAGTTGCGCTTATGCTAATATTTTCTTTTCTTTCCCAAACATCAATTGGTTGCAAAAGAAATCAGTTTTTGTAGTTAAAACTGCCTACGTTTGCTAAGTGAGGTACTATATTGTTCACATGTAACCTACAATTGTTCTCTACTGCCGCCAATACACTGATGTGAGTTAAGGCAGACAAAGGCAGGAAAGGTGGTACAAGCCATAGTGACTAGGGAAGTACTAAGTTTCTTATCATGGGCTATTCTGAAAGCTCAAGAGTGTGTGCTGTTGATTTATAAATGGCTTTCAACACTAAAATTGGATTTTTAAATCATCTTCTTGATTGAAACATCTCAGCCATAGCAACCATCAGTAATTTAGACCTAATGTTATTTTTTTTAATTATTAATAACTGACTAATAATATATATATCTTGCACCTCAGATGTTTTCATGTCCACACTGTGTTTATTTCTGAGTTCGGCCACTGAATAATTACATGTGTAGCCTATTTTTTCATCCCATCAATGAATACAATCTTCTAAATGATGTAACATGTTCATTTACATTACATAATTCATTGGTAAAGTAAATCGTTGCCTTTCTGTTCATCATACAGATCTGTGCTCCAGTCTGGATCTGCCAGAGGTTGAGATCGTCAGCTTGCTTACGGAAGGATTGCCCAAATACACTCTGCGGGCAGAGTCAGTGTTTGGGTACGAGCATGACGACTGGCTGCACACACCTCTGCTGCCACCAGAGGCCGCTCTTGGACTTACACACGAGCAGATCAACGAGACACTCAAGTATTTCTGTGAGTCTACACTCCACACCTTTCTCCCATAATATAAACAACATGTTGTCTTTATAATATCTTATAGTGATATATTAAAATGTATGCCAGTACGTCAGCTCACTGTACCAGTTAAAGGCTCTAGTGCCACTGCTGAGAGCAATACTTTAATCCCAGCCACATCCCTTCCTCTTGGAGCACAGATGCAAATGCCATCAAGAGGATTAGCTCCTTAATGCTTAAGGATAATGAGACATTCTGCTGTTCTCTGTGGCTTCACTCTACGGCCTGGCAAACAGTCAGCCACTCTGACGTTACACCAGCACTGCAGTATCTCTCTGCTGCTCAGATTGGCTAAACTTAGGTCACTGCAGTTTTGGATTTTCAGACTGGTATTCTTTGAGATTTAACAGAATTTAAAAAAAAAGTGTTTGTTTCATGGCTGTGATATACATTCATTAAAGGGTTAGTTCACCCAAAAATGAAAATTCTGTCATTAATTACTCAACCTCATGATAATTATCCAATGGTGAGCCGCCGTTCTGATGTAGGACTTGGAAACATTGCGCTGTATTTACAACGTAAACTGTGTAGGAGACTGACACAGACAAGAAGAAATTGTTAAATAAAGTCGGTTTTGTTTTTTTGTTTTTTTCAGCACACAAAAAGTATTCTCGTCGCTTCATAAAATTAAGGTTGAACCACTGTAGTTATATGGACTATTTTAATTATGTTTTTACTACCTTTCTGGGCCTTAAAAGTGGTAATTAAATAAAATAGCTGTCTATGAAGGGATCAGAGAGCCCTCGGATTTCATCAAAAATACCGTATTTGTGTTCTTACGGGTTTGGAATGTCATCAAGGTGAGTAATTAATGAATTAATAAATTTTTGGGTGAACTAAGTTACTAACCGTTTTTAATACATGTGGCATTATAAAACTATCTGTGATTGAGCACCAATACCTGCTGGATATACACTACCGTTCAAAAGTTTGGGGTTAGTTTCTTTTATTTTGCAAAGACACATTCAATTGATCAAAGTGATAGTTTATTTTCTATTTCAAGTAAATGCTGTTCTTTTGAACTTTCTATTCATCCAAGAATTCTGAAAAAAAGTGTCACACTTTCCAAAATAATATCAAGCAGCACAACTGTTTTCAACACTGATAATAATGAGAAAAGTTTCTTGAACACCAAATCAGCATATTAGAATGATTTCTGAAGGATCATGTGACACTGAAGACTGGAGTAACGATGCTGAAAATATCAATCAGCTTTGATATCACAGGAATAAATTACATTTTAAAACATTTAAATAGAAAAAAGTTATTTTAAATAGTAATAATATAAAACAATATTAATGTGTTTCCTGTATTTTTGAGCAAATAAATGATGATGAACAGAAGAGACTTATTTAATTTTTTAAAAAATCTTACCGACCCCAAAGTTTTGAACTGTAGTGTAATCAGTAAGTGTTTATTTTACCGTTTTAAAATAATGGAAAAGGAAACAGACTTGGTGCTAATTCAGCTCTAATCCGTTTGGCATGGAAACGTGTTCTCATACCTGCCCTAATCTCTTTACGTGGTCTGCAGCCCAAACACAGCTGTTATTTCTAGCCTAATATCTAAACACGCACATGTCAAGCCTGTATACTAGGGCTGGGCGATATGGCTGAAAACTGTATCACGATATAAGTGTTTCCTATCGGTCGATATCGATAATTATTGATATGTTTTATGACCTATTTAAAATAAGGACCAGGAGAAAAATATTTTACATTTAAACATTTTTATTTTAAACTTAACCTTCCTCTGATTATAATCCCCTCAGTTATAAAGGCAGAAATGTCAACACAACCATGGAAAACACTCAAATAATTAAAATATAAGCACAAGTCTAAAATCACAATGAACACTTAATTATCTCTTGACATTAAGTTGCAGTGCCTCCGTTATTTCTTTGTAACTGTTACTCCATGTTGTTTCAAAGGCTGAATCCGAAATCGGCCCCTATGCCCTTAAATAGGGCATTATTTAAAGGAGCCTTATTTTAGGGCATCATTTGAAGTGGTGTTCGAAACCATAGTGGACGTTATTGAGTGCACTCATTCCATCCCACTTTGCACCGCAATAACGAGTGTACAGACATCACATGTACACACAGCGCCTGTCCGAATTCGCTCACTTGTTTTCATTCACTCCTTCAAGTGAACGGTATCAGTGGACTAAAGAAGGGAATAGTGATTGGGGGTTTAGGGGGCGATTTCGGATTCAGCGAAAGTCAAGAATAGCACAAACAAACGATTAATTATAAATGACCTTGTGCACAGTTGTGGGGCAGTTGTGGCCTAATGGTTAGAGAGTCAGACTTGTAACCTGAAGATCATGGGTTCGATTCTTAATACTGGCAGAAAATAACTGAGGTGCCTTTGAGCAAGGCATCTAACTCCCAATCACTCCCCAGGCGCTATTGCAAAATGGCTGCTGATTGTCCACGGTTTGCAGTGTTTGTGTGTCACTACTAGGCCTGTCGCGATAGTCAATAAATCAATGAATCGCACAATTTAAAAAAATGAGCTCGATAATTTTTCCGGCCGTGATAATTTCCAGCGTCCGTTTTTATATCCATTTTTGCAGAGCGTTACATTATATGATCACGCTCTTATACATGTAAATGCTTCTAAGCGCGACAAGACACAAGAGAATGCACTGTATGTCAATGTCCTGTGTGTGTGTGTGGCTGCGTCTCATGTCAGCTAATCGACGGACACTCTGACACACACACACTCGACGCACAGACAGACTCGCGTCAGTCTCCTGCTCACATCAAGTTCTCTTTTGCTCATGAACAAACTAACAACAACACATATAATTTTGAGTTTTAAGTCTTAAATTAGTTATATAACGTCTTAAATTAACTTAAAGATTTGTGAGGAAATGAGATGCGCGGGACAGCGAGTCAGATCCGCGTCATGTTCTTCAGGGGCTGTTCTTAAAGTGACAGTAGCACTGATGATGCCTGTCATTAATGTTCATCAAAGAACAACGGGAACAGAGAAAATTGTAGCTTTAATGATGATTAATCTATATTTCATTTATTATTTATGCAGTTAAGAAAGGTGTTTGATAACTATTACATTTCTGTATATGTCTAACAGGGAAGGCACAGGTAAAAATAACATTTATTATAATGGGGTTATGTAAAGATTGTTTTAAATTCACTTAAATTAAAAGTTGTTTTTTTTAAAGCCTAATAAATGTTGAAATTGGGAGCTTTCAGTTATACTGTAATGTAACGGCATTAATGTTTCATAGAGACATCAGTGATACTGGCCTTCATTCATAAAAACAATACAACACATATTTAAAATATGCTGTCAATAAATTGTTTCTACATTAATTTGGAGAGTAACTGAAATTATTACAATATCAAAACATTAAAAACGTATTAATCGTGATTAATTACAGAAATAATTTGATTAATTAGTTCTTTTTTTTTTATAGATTCCCAGCACTACCTAAAACACAATCATCCGTTGCAGTTTTCCCAGCTGTGCATTTTTTTGTTAACAGACTGAGAGTCCGTTGCTTTTTTTGTTTTGGTTGTTTTGTTCATTTATTGTGTGTTAAATAGTCTTTAGAAATAAAAGCTTATTGATCTTTGAAAAGATGTACCTGCATTATTATGCCATTATCATTATTTTAGATGAAAATGGTCTCAGAACGACAATATTATCGTTCATTGTTTACCTTCAGGTCACTTCACTTCACTTCACAATTAGAAAATGGTGATTTCCCCATATATTGGTGAAGTTTCCTCACAATGTGTTGAGCTCTCTCTGGTAGAAGGCCCGGTGTTTTGTAGGTCAGATTTTAAGCACATCAGGCATGTGGTGACGTGACCTGCAATTCACTGACCACAATGAAAAATTGACACGGGTGTAGTTTAATATTTGATAGAGCCCTTCAGAATTTGGCTAGAAAGCAATTTTGGCCCAGATTATTTTAGCATGTCTGAAGGAGAAAGGAAACGTGTGACAGGCGAAAGACATACAATGTTAAATTCGATAGCATGTTTTTTACATCGCCACTGTCATTTGGCATTGAACAGTGGTGCCCAGGTATGACTTTAGGGCAGAGGGATTGACAGCATGAATGCTAAATGGATTGCTTTGGACTCAAACATAAAACATTTGACACTAAGATTCAGATGGCTGTAGTTTTGGCTGCATACACACACTCCTGGACATGCATTGTTATTTTAGTATTATTTATATACTATTATAATGTTTATTAAAGGGATTTTCAGAAATTAACATTACCCCATGATTTACTCACCCTCAAGCCATCCTAGGTGTATATGGTTTAACTTTATAAAGTTTTAAATATGGATATTTTTTCTTACAAAAACCCATTGCTCACTTCAAAAGCCCTTTATTAACCCCCTGGAGTCTTATGGATTACTTTTATGATGGATAGATGCACTTTTTTGCACTTCAAAATCAGGACTGCCATTCACTGCCATTATAAAGCTTGGAAGAGCAATGATATTTTTTGATATAACTCCAGTTGTGTTTGTCACACAAGAAAGTCAAGAAAGTCATATACACATACGATGGCTTGAGGTTAAGTAAATCATGGGATACTATTAATTTTTGGGTGAACTATCTCTTTAATATTTTGAATTTTAATATATTTAAAACTACATATTTATATTTAAAACTGTTACTTGTATTTTTATTTATTTTTAGTATTTTTAGACTTTTTTCATTTTTATTATATATTTTTTAAATATTTCTACAGAGCTGCTGATTCTTTCATTATTTACTCGCCCTCATGTTGTTCAAAACCTGTATGAGTTTCTTTCTTCTGGTGAACACAAAAGAAGATATTTTGAAGAATGTTGATAACCAAACAGCTGACAGCACCCATTGACTTCCGTATTATTTTTTTCCTACTATGGAAGTCATTGGCTCCCGTCAACTTTCTGGTTAACAACATTCTTCAAAATATATTCTTTTGTTTTCAACAGAAGAAAAAAATGTATACAGATTTGGAACAAGTTTTAGTAATTTCATCTTATTGATTTCCTTTATTGTGAAGCCAACATTTCACATTTTTGTTTAAGGTTTTTCATCTAATACTTATATTTTATTTTATTTCAGCTTTATTTTAAAAGTTTTGGTTTTAGTTAACAATAAAAAAACTGATGTGTCCTGTGAGTGTGGGAGTGTCCATCTGTTGTGCTGCAGCAGTATTATGACAGTAATCTGGAAGGTACCATATTGTGTTTGAACAGGGGGGGTGTTCCATCTGTACAATAACACAAGCTGTTTCATATCAAATCCACAAAATAATCTCATAAATAAACATGATACAATACTCCAAGACTCCAAATGAACAAAAACATACACAAATTCTCTGGTCTTTCATGTACCCCTCTAAATTTCCTTCAGCCATCCTCCCCTCCTCTCAGAGTCGATGTCCTCCTGTGGCTCAGTGCAGCCAGGTGAGTGTGAGCTGCCATCAGGCATGAGCTGCAGTGGCACACACTCTCAGCAGATTCCATAACAACATCAGCATGCTTACAGGTGCATTAGTGAGCAGAAAGCTTAGGGGACAGCCGTGGTGACTGGCAGCAAACAGAGAAGGATCGCATAACGTTTCATAAATCAGCCTGGCACAGACTGTGGAGAGCGAGAGAGAGAGAGAGACTCCAGACAGACCGCATTGCAGAGCAGACAGAGATCATAGCGAAGCATGAGTGAAGAAATGGAGGTGTGGAGCAGTTCGGGAATGGAAGAGAGCGAGAGAGACAGCAGCACAAGCCATGATGAAGACGATGAAGAACTAGAGGACGAAGAGGAACCCGACACTGAGGGACTGTGCAGGGAGCTGGTGCAAGGTAACAGAGAAAGATAAGGAGACAAATAGTATGAGAGAGCAGTTATTCATACAGGAAAGCTAAAAGAAGGAATCACATGCTGTCAGGCAAGAGGAGAGAAAGCGACTCACCATGTGAATTGTGATAGTCTTTATTTGTGAAGAGGGTATTAAACAACATGCACAGCATGTCAATAAATCCTCATTATCATCTGGAGAAGAATTGGTTTGCTCTTTTCTGAAGATGTCAGTGTTGTTTCACCTCAATCTTGTGGTTACAGTGTCTTTGTCCTTGTGTGATATTCTGATGATGGAAACACAAGGTCCTGGAGTTTTGACCTTGTTGATAAGCGTCTCTAAAATATGGAGTGTAGTTGGATAAATAGCAGATAAATTGTGATTTTTGTATTATGTGTGCTAGATTAACCGACATTTTCTAAATGTTTTGTGTTTTATAGACATTTTGAGCTCTCGGAATATCTAATTTTTTAATGTATTTTCTTTCTTTTTTATGTCAAGGTCATTTATTCCTTTAAAAAATGTATATCCCATTTCCAGAACGCTGATTTATGTATCTAAATGTTTTAGTCATAGCAAAACATTTAATCACAATTTCTGCTTTATACTTTGAAGGATGTAGGGTTCATTGCTGCCGTTTTACAAAGGCTAAATCACTTTAATCTGTCCTGTCACTTTATCCTGCCCACAGAAGCTCAGTCCAGTTTCACGTAGTACAGACTACTGTCCTTAATGTCCTTAATTCTGTCAATGACGTAAATCACAGCAGAACGGAACTCCTTTCAGGCCAGGTGAGCAGATTTAGCAGCGTCTCCGTCACTGGCCAGAGCATGTGGAGGATTGAATGAAAGGACACATGCTGACACTAATCATTATGTACGCGCTGCCACTGAACTGGTTTTGCTTCAGATTTTACGTCAGACATCAAGTGACGGCCAAACAGTACAAAAATTGTTAGTTTCAGTTTCTAAATGTCTTGAATTCCAGTGGTTTCACGCTTTTGGCATCCAAAACACATTGTGGTTTGCGCAAATCAGAATTATCGTCATTCCAAGCTAGCACATATTTAATTAAGTCAGGGTTGTATTTTCATTGAATATTTTCCTTTTGTAACATTGTTCATTGCTTTCAAAACACTGTAGACTTTCATTGATGCATAGCATCTCAAATGTTGGTTTGAGTATTCTGAAATGTTTGAGCCAAAGTCTGTCATCAGAATGATTTGGTGTCTCACATGTTTTGTGCTTATGAACGCAAGATAACATGACAGCGTTTATTGATTTTCATCTGTGCGCTCTGAGATGCAAGTAATTTATGATGTAGGAAAGCTAGAGTGGCTTCCCCGATTGCAGCAACTTCCATTTTTACTTCAGATATTTTGCGCCAATGTCCCAGGAAGTGATGTGTTCTCTTGAACACATGGGATGGAAACGGTGCTTCATTTGAAATGTTTAATGCAATATTCCAATTTCATAGCCTGACAAGCCAGACCCACATCAAGATGTTGGGTCTGGGAACTCACCATTGGCAGGGCTCAATCCGAGGGGCGGGATAAATGGTTGTCAAGAAAGTGAAGCGGAGCTAGTTGATAAATTAAACTTTCGTCGTATCCAGTCGGCAAAACTCTGAACACATCTTCCTTTCTTAAGAATGAGTGCAGTGTTGTTCTTTGTTCTTTTCTCAAAGAAAAGCTTAACTCCAAGTCTTCCAGAGTCGCGGCCAAAGCCGTTTCGAAAGACCGCTGTTCGCCAGCTTCTTTGTTTACAAGTAGCACACGGAACCGCGTCAACTCTGCCGTCATTATGTTAAGCCCACCCACCGACACAATGTGATTGGCCTGACCAGAGTTTGGTTTTCCCGGCTCGCAAGCCAACGGAGAGTTGCTAGACTACCCTGGCTGCAAATTAGATTTCTAGGCTACCAATTTCATAGTCATAGTTTAAAAGGTTAATAGGTCTATTTGATTTCTATCCAAACTCTGTACAATGGTCATATTGAATTTGATTATTTGCATTTAGCTTTATTTTCCCTGTTGTCTGCAACCCTATCAGCTGAAACAACTGCTCTGTGATGTCCAAGGACCCTCAGGGAAGCCTTTAGAGCAGATATTTGTTATTTGACTTATCTATCACCCCATTTCTGCAGTGCATTTCACTGTCCCTAGTCTAGAAGGTTAAAGCTTTATTAATGTGGACTCTACTGAGCCAGGTCGTCATTTGCAGAGCAGGGAACCACAGCCAAGCTCTTATTTTAGCAAAGTCAAACACGCCTCATTCCAGTTGAAATTTGATTACGCCTCAGGGAAAAACAAGAACCAACCAAGTGAAAATGCCTTTCTTGAAAGAAAGCAGCGAAATGTATTGCACTTATGGTAGTGCTTTACACAGATTACTTAAAAATAATAATAAATAAAAGTAAGCAGTGTCCATATTTAAGAGCAGCACCCAAAAATACTAGCTTTGATCTGTGTCCAGGGAATGTGACTCATGTGGGCAAGTATTTCCCAACTTTTTTTGTACTTTGTATCCTGACAGTTACATCAAGTACCATTAGCTATGTTTCCATTTACCTACACTTTCAGAAAAAAATAGGAAAAACTGTACCAGTTTTTAGACAGCTTGTCACTTGGGCACCATTAAAAGTACCATCTTTGTAAATGTTTTACCCCTAAAAGGTTCATAGTAGTATCTTGAGGCACATATTGCTACTCTAAGGTACTAATATGCACCTGTTAAGGGAGAGTATATTTTGTATGCGCATTTTGGGATATCACATAAAAAACGCTAGATAGATACGCCAAGATGCGCATTGCACATAAAAAACGTATCTGCTCAAATGAGGCGAATACATTTTTTTTTATCCGATAAGAAGACATGCGCATAAACTATGATGGAAACACATTTGCCGAATGAATCCCACTGCATCTCAAATGTTGGTTTGAGCATTCTGAAATGTTTGTCATCAGAATGATTTGGTATAATGACCTCCCAGATGTGTCTTACATGTTTTGTGCATATGAACGCAAGATAACATGACAGCGTTTATTGCTTTTCGTCTGTGCACTCTGAGACGCAAGTCATTTATGTTGTAGGAAAGCAAGAGTGGCTTCCCCAATTGCAGCAACTTCCATTTTTACTTCAGATAATTTGCGCCAATGTCCCAGGAAGTGATGTGTTCTCTTGAACACATGGGATGGAAACGGTACTTCATTTGAAATGTTTAATGCGATATTCCAATTTTGAGCATTAGTTATATTTGCAACTTTGGATGGAAACATAGATATTGTGTTCCTTTTAATTCAAATTTTACTGATTATCTTTTAGCAAATATATAAATCTTGCACACATTTTTTTTTTAAATTTCCTTTAAAAAGTTTAAAAACTGAAAAAAGAACAAAAAAATCAGGATATATTGTTTATATTTTTATAATATTTGTTATATTTATATATGTATTTATAATTATTTAAATATATTATATTTTAAAATGTCATAGTGTTTTACAATAAAATATTTATTTATTTATATTTAATGTATATGTGTATATCTTTATATTTTATTAATTATATTATATTTTAATATTTCATCAAAAGAATAATGTACCCCCTGAAAAAGTATGCCTAGTTGGGAACCACTGGTCTAGAAGATGTTTGTAAACGCAGGCCTGATCAGTATTTATGAGGAGAGGTGAAAATGAGAGAATTGACCCTTAATGGGATCAGGCTAAGAGGCTCTTGTTGACTGCCTAGACGTGTCTCTGTTACCTTGTCTCGTGTCTCGCCGAGGTTAGGTCACATTGACTCTACAGTGCTGTATAATGCAGTGTATTATACGCAGTGTTTGATCCATTTGAACATCAGAGCTGTTTTCTGACACATATATTGTGTGACATTCTGAAATCTACTATAATCTTTATTACATTGTTTCTGATCAATTATCATGAGCCCATCAGCCAAACCTATGCCTCTTTCTCACATTCTCACTCTCTCAATATCTTTTTTTCTTCTGCAGTGTTGTGTTCAGAGAGAGTTGGTCAAATCACAAAGACGTATCATGACATTGAGGCAGTTACACATCTGCTCGAGGAGGTGAGAGACACACAACATGGTTTGCTTCACAGTCACAGACATAATAGCTGGTGTTACCACAGCCATACTTCAGTGATGACATAATAAAAGTCCCACACATGCTTGTCTTCCTCCACAGAAAGAGCGGGATCTGGAATTGGCAGCCCGGATTGGACAATCGCTGCTCAAGCAGAATAAAGCCCTGACTGAACGAAACAAACTACTGGACGAACAGCTGGAAATTGCCCAGGAAGAGGTCATAATTGTTAAAAGAAAAATAATTTTATAAAGAGTACTGCACACAAGAATTACAATCTTCATTATTTACTTATGTCACCCCAAATATGTGTGTAAAGCTGGTGGTAGAATTTTTAGGCATCTCTTTCCATACACATATGTGCCAAGCATCATCAATTTTGACAATATATATAATTTGCTGATCATCTTCTTTTTATGACACACACATATATATATATATATTGGTCCTTTTTAGAGCTTTACAGGTCACTACGTTGTTGTATGGCAAGAGCTGTGTAAAATATATTATACTACTGAATTAGACTTGTAATTCAAATGCTATTTTAGACAAAATAATACTAATACAACTGTGTCACATCGATCAGGCATAACATGACCACTTAGAGAAGAAGTGAATAACACTGATTATTTCTTCATTATGCCACCTGTTAGTGGGTGGGATATATTAGGCAGCAAGTGAACATTTGTCATCAAAGTTGATGTGTTAAAAGCAGGAAAAATGGGCAAGCGTAAGGATTTGAGTGAGTTTCACAAGGGCCAAATTGTGATGGCTAGACAACTGGGTCAGAGCATCTCTAAAACTGCAGCTCTTGTGGGGTGTTCCCGCTCTGCAGTGGTCAGTATATATCAAAAGTGGTCCAAGGAAGGAACAGTGGTGAACCGGCGACAGGGTCATGGGCGGCCAAGGCTCATTGATGCACGTGGGGAGCGAAGGCTGGCCTCTGTGGTCCGATCAACAGGCAAGCTACTGTAGCCCAAATTGCTCAAGAAGTTAATGCGAGTTCTGAATGAAAGGTGTCAGAATACACAGTGCATCACAGTTTGTTGCCCATGGGCCTGCATAGCCGCAGACCAGTCAGGGCGCCCATGGTGATCCACCACCGAAAGCGCCAACAGTGAGCACGTGAGCATCAGAACTGGACCACAGAGCAATGGAAGAAGGTGACCTGGTCTGATGAATCCCGTTTTCTTTTACATTACTTGGATGGCCGGGTGCGTGTGCGTCGCTTACCTGGGGAAGACATGGCACCAGGATGCACTATGGGAAGAAGTTAACCCGGCGGAGGCAGTGTGATGCTTTGGGCAATGTTTTGCTGGGAAACCTTGGGTCCTGCCATCCATGTGGATGTTACTTTGACATGTACCACCTATCTAAGCATTGTTGCAGACCATGTACACCCTTTAATAGAAACGGTATTCCCTGATGGCTGTGGCCCCTTTCAGCAGGATTTTCCAAATTCTCCAGATCTCAATCCAATCGAGCATCTGTGGGATGTCCTGAACAAACAAGCAATCCCACCTCGCAACTTACAGGACTTAAAGGATCTGCTGCTAACATCTTGGTGCCAGATACCACAGCACACCTTCAGGGGTCTAGTGGAGTCCATGCCTCGACGGGTCAGGGCTGTTTTGACAGCAAAAGTGTTGCCATCACATCAGGGAGGTGGTCATAATGTTATGCCTGATCTGTGTATATAAAATAAGAGTTTAGCGATATAGATGATAATGCACTTCTTAGGGTTTTGTGTTATGGAATTTAACGCTGATTCTGGGTCTGTTTTTTATAGATTTCCCAGCTGCGTCATGAGCTCTCCATGAGAGACGATCTCCTGCACTTTTATGCCAGCACTGAAGATATAGAGCATGCTTCAGAAACACTGTGAGTCAAACACACACACACACACACACACACACACACACACACACACACACACACACACACACACACACACACACACACACACACACACACACACACACACACACACACACACACACACACACACACACACACACACACACACACACACACACACACACACACACACACAGTGATCAATGACTTCATTCGGTCATACTGATAAGTGTTTCCTCCTTCAGGCTTATACGGAATGATTCGTCCTTGTCTCTCAGCAACTACGTCAATTACGACTTTCTGCAACAGAAACTCAAGGGGTTGGAAGAGGAGAACTTCAAATTGCGCACAGAGGTGTGTTTTAACACAAACTACATCCATTCACAAAAAAATATCAAAAAGTTGTGCTACAATTAGATGCATGTTTTCACACCCATCACTCTTTTATAGGCTAATGAGTTAACCTTTGAGACCAACAATTATGAGGAACAAGAGCAACAGCTTATGATGGTGTGTGTGGATGAACTCAGTGAGTAAAATACCCACAATTACCAGCTCATCCTTCGGTATCTCAAATAAGTTAACAGATTAAAGTTTCCTCTTCTTCTCTCTCTCACCAGCGACAGCGAATAAGCGGGTTGTATCTCTGTCGGAGGAGTTGGCCCGGAAGGTGGAAGATTCGCTAAGACAACAAGAGGAGATTAGTGCCCTCCTGGGACAGATTGTCGACCTGGAGCAGCGCTGCAAAGGGGTTAGACACACTAACAAACACACACATACACACATATTTGATCTTTTACAGCATTTAGAGAATACATTTATATAAATTAATACATCAAATTTGCTTCCAAATTCAGCTCACTGCTGAGAACGAGGAGATAACGCAACATCTGAATGCCTCGCGGGAATCCCAGGCGCAGCTTAAAACAGAGGTACACTCCTCACAATATCACTATCACAATATTCACACAGCATTCTGCTGCTGTCATGTTTTCAAGAATTGTCTTTTGTGCCTCAAGTGTCAATTTATTGTTCTGTCTTCCTCTGGTGGCAGCTGAAGGAACTGCAGGAGAGGTACTCTGAATGTGAGGACATGCTCCATGAAGCCAGAGAGGACATTAAAAACCTGCGCAACAAGAGTCTGCCCAACAGCACTGTGCAGCGTTATAGCACCCTTTCTGCGGTCTTCCCAATGGATTCACTTGCGGCTGAGATTGAAGGAACCTTCCGGAAAGGCCTAGACAGCCCAGCGCCCACTGAGTACAAGTTAGTCACCTGAGTACATGTAGCAGCTATCCATATATTGCAAAAACGATTTAATCACTTTTGTTTTACAATGAAATATCGAAATATCTGTTAAACAAGACACCATTTTATTAATATTACTAAAATATTACATGATTTAAGATTTTCAGAAAAATATGCAGTGTTGTTTAAAAATCTTATTCAGTAAGGTTATTTCTGTAAGGACACAATTTTGATCAAAAGGGACAGCAAAGACATAAAATATTTTAATTTCAAATAAAAATGAACTCTATTCAAATAGAAAATAATGCATCACGGTTTAAAAATAATAATGTATAACAAAAATAATAAGAAGCACGGCTGTTTTCAACATTTATAATAATACAAAATATTTACTTTTACAATTGCCTTTTCAGATATAGTAAAATAGAAAACTTCTTCTAAAGTAATACATTTTCACAATATTATTGTTTATTTTTTTGTCAAATAAATGCAGCCATAGTGAGCACTACTTCTTTCAAAAACACTAAAAGATCTCACCCCAAACTTTTGAACGGTAGTGTATTTTGAATAATTTTTTAAAAATATTTTTAGTATTTTATTACATTTATTTTTCTCATTCCAATGGCAAATTATTTAGTAATTTTAGCAAAAATATATAAAAAGTATGCTTTATTATTATCTACAGTATATGCATATTTTTGTTAAAAAAAATGTATTGGGAAACTAAATAAAAATACATTACGTTTTTCTTTCAGTTTATTCAGTGCCTAACATGTGTTATGTATAAAATGTATATAAATGTAAATAAACATGGACATGATGTGATTCTCTCGAATTTGCTTTGCAGGAATCATCCATTGCGGGTGTTTGAGACAGTGAAAGTGGCCAATCAGGCGGCTCGGCTACGTTCTCAGAATCTCTCTCCCCAGGTTCTGGGTTCGAGCCCTGCATCATTGCGCTCTAGTCGAATCAGTACACCACGGACCAGTTATCATGAATCAGACAATGTTAGCATCAACCTGGAGGATAAGCATTCGCCCCCGACACACACACAGGATCACGGGTCAGTGTCTGCTCTTAAATTTTTCACAAAAATGAATTTTAAGAATCAATCAATAATGAATTGTAACATATTTCCTGCATAGGTTGCTGGAGTCGAAGCGTTTGGGCCAGCCAGGTACACCAGGTGGGCAGGATTTAGAGGAAGCGCTTCGGTCTCTCTCAGAGCGTCAGGAGAGCCACACATCAGAGCGTCCGTTCTTCGAGGTGGAGCGAGAAAGGAAGCTGCGCGCCCTGCAGAGTGGAAGCAGCGGCAGTGGCGGCGGCTCCAGCGGCTTCCTCACGCCCAATGGCAGCATTGCTTCCACAGGAACTAACTACTCTGGCACCTCCACGCATTCATCAGGCACAGGCTCCTCCCGCTCGTACCTGCCCGAACGACTGCAGATAGTCAAGCCGCTGGAGGGTCAGTAGATACGAATGCAAATAGTCATGAAAGATAAACTTTTAGATCAACCCTAAAATTGTGGCTTTCCAAACCACGAAATATAAAATAATAATACATAAAATAATGAGTAAATAATTAAATGCAATTAAAATAGTAATAAATATAATCAAAATATCATGTTTCTGCATGTTGGTTGCCCCACATGACTTTGATTAGGTGGATGAAAAATGTTTGAATATTAATAAGCAGTGAAACAAATAAGCATCTTTATTCAACTACATAGTCCCTACACAGTTTTTAAAAAGTATGGAAATTGATTTTAGTAATTTCCAGGTCTAGATAAATATGGAAAAACGAAAACAGAGTATGAAAAATAACTGTTTCCAGACTATTTTCCCTATTCAGTTTTCTAAAATATAAAATTAAGAATTTCTAAAAAATAAATGTATAATATAAGCAGTGTTTTCATGGCAAAAGTTTAGTGACTGTTAAACACAAGAAAGAAAAAAAAGAAATTAATACTTTTATTTAGCAAAGGCACATTGATCTAAAAAAGATAGTAAAGACATTTATGAAATTAATAAATATTACAAAAAAGTAATATTTATAATAAATTCTATTCTTTTATACTTTTTATTCATCAAAGAAATCTGAAAGAAAATCAGTTTCCACAAAAATACTTAGCAGCACAACTGTGTTTAACATTGATAATAAATGTTTCTCTTGCATCAAATCAGCGTATTAGAATGATATCTGAAGGATCATGTGACTGAAGACTGGAGTGATGATGTTGAAAATACAGCTTTGCCATCACAGGAATAAATTAAATTTTAAAATATATTACAGCAGAAACCAGTTCATTTAAATTGTAATAATATTTCACACTATTACTGTTTTTTAATCAAATAAAAGCAGCATTGATGAGATTAAGAGACTACTTTCAAAAACATTAAAAAACCTAAATGTTACCAAACTTTTGACCAAATTAATTGACCAATTTGACCTATTTTACTTAATCTTTCCACTGTCCACAGGCTCAGTGACTCTGCACCAATGGCAGCAGCTGGCCAAGCCCAATCTTGGGGGCATCCTACACTCACGGCCCGGTGTCCTCACCAAAGACTTCCGAGAGCTGGATGTGGATTTTCAGCATGTCTATAGCCTCAACGACCTCGAGGAAGATGAGCCTGATCCGTCCAAATTCCCCAACCTCCTGACCGGCGCTGTGGGTAAGAACCCAGTCACCTACAGCAACACATTTTCTTTGTAATTCTTTAGTTTGTTGGTGTGCTCAAAACACTTCAGATCCGAAAAGGTTTTAGATTTCAGTATGTATTTTTAAAAGACTAGTTTTATAATTTTTCTCATGCTTCATAGCAATTATCATGATTTTATTCCATGCTGTCTTTACTGTAATGCTGTAGGTACTGTAACTCTGTCATGCATAGCTGAGATTTAGCGTGTGTTTGTGTTTCCTCAAATAAACTTGCAGTTACTACATCCAGACCTAACATCCCTCAGACCTCCCCCACGCACCCGACCACTAGCTGTCAGATCCTCCATCCCTCTGTCCTCCTCTCCTCCTTCTCCACCAGGTAAGACATGATTCACACAGTGATTATTATAGGACTATCACACATCCATCAAAATTCTCTTGCTCTTGCTTTTAAGTGACATTTGCATAACATTAGACAATGGGTTTAATTCATACATTTAAAAACAAAATGAAGCAGAATATTAGAAATGTCTGTGTCAAATGACACAATCCAATTATTTTAATATCTTAGTATTCTTGCTTGTTTTCCCTCCTTCCTTCTGTAACAGGAAACGCTGGAACCGGCTCTTTGTACAGTTATAATCCCATCCTCTGTAAAGTAAGACGTGTCAGGCATGATCATTTTGATCCCTTTACTAGGATCATCCGTGCAATTGCGAAATCCATTCACTAACCTTCTTTCTCTCTAACCTTAGATTTCATTCATGTGCTAAAAAGTGCTTGTAGCATAACAGCATCAAGACGTTTTGTTATTAATTCCGTCTTCTCTCCTGTTTAGAGATAGATTTAGGTACATCTCATGCATCGCACATCTGTTTTAACAACACTTTTGTGCTAAGATTATGTTGGGGAATGTATAGATGTATATAGATGTAAGATGTATATTGGGGAAAATTAATGTACTAAGGTCATTCTCAAAAAATGCTGAAGTTATCAATTCAGTTAAATTCTCCCATAAATTAAAACAATGAGCAATACTTCATACATTTATTAATCTTAGGCCACATCCACACAAAGCCAGAGCTTTCCCTATCCAAACTTTTTTTCCCCTCGTCTGCATACACACGAAACCACTGAAACCGACTGCCAGACCAGTATGTGGCGCTGTAATTCTGCCACAGAAATACACTAAAAATGGAGAAGAAGAGTTGTGGCTAGAAGGGGTACAGCAATGGTAGGAAGTGAGGCAAAATCTCACAATAAAATAGCAATAAATAAATGTGTTTTATTAACGCCTACACCTACACCTACCCCAACCCTAAACCTACTCTTACAATAATGGCCGTAGCTGTATCCCTTCTAGTCTTTCCCGTGCGGGATGTGGTGTGATGACAAAATATATTTTGTTTCACAAAATATACGGATTGGCTGTACACACGAAAACGCAAGGGTGTCATTTTCAGATTTATCCACTCTGGGACCCGGTTTTTTCATGCTCCCAAAGTGCTGGATCCGTGTGGACGAAACGCTGATACGGTACAACATTTTTACATATACAGCTAAACGCATCTTCGTGTGGATGGTGCCTTAGTTAATATTAATATCAAGATTTACTAGTACATTTTAAGATTGAATGTTGTATTAACATTAGTTAATGCACAATTTTTTTTAACTAACATTAACAAAGATAAATAAATGCTGTAAAAAATATATTGCTCACTGTTAGTTCATATTAGTTAATGCATTAATTAATGTTAACAAATGAGACCTAAGTGTTACCTATTTATTTAAAAAATATATATTTTTAAACAAGGATTGTAACATCAGTGACCAGGGGCGCCATGAAGAGAAACAATAAAGATTAGGCTACTCTATTCTTCTCCCAGTTCGCAGGCCACTTACTTTTATGTATTTCAGGAAAAAGTGATGAATTTACGTGATGTAAATCCGACAGATCCTCTGAATTGCGCGTTATCAACTAACATGATCAATATAAAGGTGTTTAACACATTCACTTCCACATATTTGACAATCGGAGAATATCATACAATTCATAATATAGTGAACAAGTTTGTGAATATTTTAAATAAAAAGGAAAAACTTAATAAACGCGATAAATAGGCCTATCTGTCTGTGTGGCTGCATGACGCGACGCCAAAGAAATAAAACATTCTAAAATAATAATGTTCTAAAATAAGAGTCGCCTCAAAATACTGCGGGGACTAGAATATATAATAGAGCCCCTAAAATATAGATACCCTCAGCCCACACAACCATATACAGGAACAATGATTCAATGTTTCTCTGAAGAATTTTTTAATTGTGGTTTTGCACCCACACAGAAGACTGCTTGCACTACAGGCCTCTTGAATTAGGCCTTTTGACACATCTCCGATCAACAATCATCTCTAACATTTTAGCCTATTCTGATTTGTGAGGACCCAAGGGAAACTTCCATCCTTTTAACGTCATCATCTCTACTTTTTTTACGTTTTTGCTTAAGTGCTTCTTTCCATTCTTCGTGTTATTATTTTTTGCACGGTTAACACGTCATGCGTTGTATTTTGATGTTCACTTCTTACTTTCTATAATTCACAGATTTTATTTTACTACAATATTATTAGTTAATGTGTTCCCATAAAAAGACAATTGCACACATTTAAATTCATTAAATCATCCCTTAAATAATTTGTAATAAAATATTTTTCCTCAATAACATGCAAATTAACCAAGTGGGGAAAAAACTAAATTTAAAGGTATATTAATAATTTTCAACATCATGGGGAACACATTTTGCACATTAGAATGGTACGGGCCCCTAAAGAGACATTTTTTTTCCAATGATTTTGGTTTTGCCGGAGAATGCAAAGTGTCTTGAGGGAACACAAAAGCATTGAAAAGTAATTTTTCCTCCCATCTCTTTTTTTTTTTTTACACCAAGTCCCTTTTTAGGAGCTCCGTAGAACAATGTTCTTTCTCTGAACTTTGACTTTGACAGTCAATTTTCATGTTTGTGCCTTCAAAATACTAGTTTTATAACATTGACAAAAAAGGACATTCTTTAAAAAAAAATTATATTATTAATTACTTTGTTTAGCTTTTCTGCGAACTTTTACTAATACTTCACCTGGAGATTTTTTTAATTTATTTAATTAATTAAATAGGTAGCTAGCTGTACATTTCATTTAATTGATATACTAGATGAAGAGGACTTTTTTCAGGCACCTGGCAAATAGCCATTTTATATTATCATTAAATGTTATAGGTTATAGAACCTTTAACATCAACATCACTGTTTTATTGTTATGAAAGTAACCCCCCTTTTTATAAGGGGTTTCTTGAATATTGGAAATCTTTATCATGACTGAAATGTCATAATATTTTGAGAATGACTTACTAATACTAGACTGTGCATGTTCCATTCAAGTCTTCCTCTATATGCCATAGAACCAACTTGTGCGAGTCTCATCTTCACATCCATTTATTCATAAGCATGATCATATCATCTTTCACTAACACTTGTGCTCTGCCCCCTTTGTTTCTGGTGTGGCTAACTAAATCTTCCCATGGAGCATCTGACATTGTTCTTCCTTGTTCTCTCCTCAGCGTTCGGCCCTGCAGTGCGTCCGCTTGTGGGAGCTGTGAGCATGTGAGGACGTCATCAGGTCTCCAGTGCGACTCTGGGTCCACATCACACCTGCACCCGATCTCATCCCTCGGTCTGCTACAACTTGTATCGCAGCATGGCATCTCAGGCGCAACCCATCCCAGCTCTTCTCTCATTCACTCCTTCAGCGCATCCTCAGAGGAAAGACAACGAGAACAAGAAAAAAGAGCAAAGGAACGGCAGAGAAACATTTTCAGTGTCAATCTTGTGGAAAAGCTCAGAAGCCTGGGTCTGTACAAAGTGGTTGCCAGGGGATTGGTGGATTATGGTCGAAAAGAAAAACAAGACCCACATAATAGTCCCCCTTGAAAACGCGCAGAGCTGTTCACGCTGTTCACCATTAAAGGTGCCATTTTGTGCATCACACTCATTTTGGCATTCAGCTAAACTTTCCCCATTTGTTATGGGGCCTTCCGGAAGCCATATCAGTTGAATGACTTGTCAAGTTTGCTTTTCTGTGGTGACTTCCTTTTGTATGTGTCACTGGGAATTTTAAGCATGGACTGCACCTCAATACATTTCATGATGAAATCAAACATCTTTTTTTGTATCATTGTTGTCATAGGGTGTATTAAACACTCTTCAGAAGGGAATAGCTGTACATTTGTTGACTCTTAAACATGACTTTGTCACCATCAGTCCTGAAATCACTGTTTTATTGTTGAAATTGTAGCATCACTACAGAAAAATGCACTATGTGGCCTCAATTTTTGCTTGCTGCCAAACAAGCATCAATGTCATTAGTGCGTTCTGTTTCCTGATATACATTTGTTCATAATAGCACTTTTCAGGGCATTCAAACCCCCTTTTTTTCTAGGGAACGTAGGGTACATTATGTGATGTACTGCACCCGCAGTCTAAACACTGTAAAAATGAGAAGCTGCTGGTGCTCTAGGGAACATTTATACAGACTTGTTGAGCGAATAGAAGTGATCTTGTGCTTTATTTTCACTGTGCTTTAATGCATGAACACCTCATGTGATGGTACACCATGCACACACATGTTTGTACTGTATGTAATGCAACTTTAATGTCACAGACACGTTTTCACCCAAATGTAAAGTTTGTAATGCATATGATTGTGTTTTGTCAGAATCAGGGATGCAGTATTAAAAGTCAATGGTGCAGTTTCTTCTTGAATTAAGTGCAGTAGAGCCATAAATGGCAAATGCACAATCGGTTAATTACAATAGAGTCATCTTGGGAATTTATATCACTGGATACAAGATCTATTTGGGTGCATTGTTCTCTTAACAACAACCTGTTTCCCTCTCAATAACCTGTCCATTAACGTCTTTCATTGTGTCCACTAGAGTTTGTCAACCAAATGAAAAGAAACATGGTAATATATCTGTATGTGGAAAGCCTTCTATGCATTTGAGATTTTCAGAGGATGAAGTGTAGTATTTACTGATCTAGAGTGTCAGACAAAACGTAATATATATAAAAAATGTGTACCTGAAATACCACTCTGTACAAAACACGCCTGGTCACAATTTTGTAGAATATGTATAGTTGTTTAAAAAAGGCTAAAATGTAAAGATTTATTCATTTAAACAAGGATAAAAGGTTAACGGTTGAGCAATGGTTGTATTTTTACATTAGAACAATGTTTAGACACTGTTTAGTCTCGCAGTGAATTGAAGCCCCTGAGTTCACTGTCAAGTAAGTTTTTGGGCTCTGATATTGTGTTACATGGCAATAAAGACTTCAGTGTATTTTGACCTGTCTGCATGGTTATATGTTTATGTGTGAAATGCCTTGCTTTTTTTAATGCTAATTTCAAATTCATGAATTGAATAACCTACATTTTAATATTATAGTAAAGAAAGTATAAAAGTGTCCTAAAATGGTCTGAAAACAGCATAACACACAGTGTGAAAAATGGAGAGCTGTAGGGATGACATTTTTGAAGGCCAATATCCGGAAACAAATTAGCCTTTCTGGTTCCATAGTCCCGAGGTCAATTTTTTAAATGCCTAAAATAAGGTTTGTGGTTAACACAAGCTCAATATAAGTTCTTGTTTTATGACTGTAGTTTTCAGTCCAATCCTGGTCCTGGGTCTCTAATATCCCAGATGAAAAAAAGGCGCACTAACACACTTATTTCAGTACACTTCCATAATGAACTTAAAGTGCGCTATTTTTGTGCACTAATTTTGTACTTAATTTACAAAAAAAATATTCTTTAGTACTTCTTAAAATAATCTTAAGAACATAAGTGTACTCAACTGTGCTGTTTTGAGACTATGATCATGAACTAAAATGTGCTTTTAACATACTTTCTCTGTATTTCAAAAAAAATATTTAGTTACCAATTGTAGTACTCATTAGACATAGAAAATAGACTTATGAATTATTTAAAATATAAGAACAATATATAATAAATATATACAAAATGTATTTATAATGTATACATATTTTTATACATTAAATAATGTCAAATGTATTGTAACTATTAATATTTCCTTTATATGATGTAGTTAAGTATATGTTAGTTTTACTTGTAGTTAATGCATTTCTACTCTATTTTTCATGAAAATCCATTAAAATAGAACTTAGTGATATGTCCCGGGGTGTTTGCAGGGAGACAGACAAGAAGTTACAAGAAACTACAAAAGGGTTAATAATACTTTCCACAAAGACAGGCAGTAAACCCGATGAACATAACTGTGTGCATGTAAAGCGTTCATAGCACACTTTTAAGTAATGCACTTATAAAACACTTCTGTATTTGGTTTACTTTATCTGACCACATTTAAAAGCAATTTAAATGGTGCTAATTAGTGCATTAATATTAATGGGATAGTTTACCCATCTTAAGTATATATGACATTCTTCTTTTTTAGTTATATCAAAAATGTCCTGACTCCTGCTAATCCAAGCTTTATAATGGCAGTGAATGGGAGCCCAAAATTTGAAAACCAAAAAACTGCATCCATCCATTATAAAAGCAATACGCATCGCTCCGCTTGAGGTTGAGTAAAGCATGGGGTCATTTTTTTGGGTAAAAAAAAAATCTATTTGATTAAAATTTAGGATTAGGCTACTATATACAAGTCTACTAAGATTTAACTAATTTTTAAAGCATTCAAAGCACACTTTTAAGAAATACACTAATAAAGCTAGTGGTAATTAGTGGTATTTATAAATTAATGGTAAACATTAACTTTTCTTAGTGTCCATGGAAATGTGCAAAACCAATCTGACTGGCTTCTAGTTAATCCTGTCTGACTGTGTAGTGTCATTTTAACATAAAGCTTCCAGAGCCTTCCATGTGTCAGTCTCCAGGGTTGCAGGCTCATGGACATGTGCAAAAAAAAAATATTGGCGAAACTCTCTGCAAAAAATAACCCTATATATAATTCACTCATTACTACATGTGACAGCAGTGTTTATAGCACCTTAAAATGTAATTTACTTTACCTAATGTCACTCCAGTCATGTATGACTTTTTGTTTCATGGAACAACACCTAGCAGTGAGCTGTCGACAAAGCCCTTAAGACCACAGTAGAAGTAAAAGTTGTAACAATTGATCAATTAACCCCCCCCCCCCCTTTAATATCGAAATAATATCCAAGTGACATCAGCATTACAATGTTTCCAATATGCTTCTAATTTATTATCTCCCTTTTATAGTGCTGCAGCTGCTCACCAAGGCTCTCTCAATTTAAAATGGACACACTATCCCTGACATCACTGCCTATCACTTTTTTTATTGTGTATGGGGATGTTCATGTTGATTTTGAGTGATGTTAATTATTTTGTTGCTTACTCTTGTGTGCATGAAGCTGAAACTATTCTTTACACTCTTGCTTTCAAAATCACCCCCCACCCCTTTATTGTTCCTGCTTTAAAACTATTTCCCCAGTTATATATTTTTAATGATGTAACAAGACCTTGTTCTGTTGTTCCATTTGTTCCTGTTTTAATAAAACTTTTTAAAAATGAATTGCTATTGTATTGACGTCTTACCCAAGAGATTACGACCCAAAAATGTGTATGCAATGGTAAAAAAACACAAATATTTACACTCTTACCTGATTGCCTCTTTTTTTATTTCTTCCCCCCCCCCCTAGTGAGCTGAATACATGTAGTGTTTTACCACTTATTAATGCGGTGCAGCTGTTTGAACACTAGACCTGGTTACTGTCTTACATCATATTATACAGATGGATATTATACAGTTCATTTTGTAATTCTGGGAACATTCTCTTTAGGTTATAAAAATAAAACCAAAAAATAACCAACAGGAAACGTTCTGGGAATGTTCTCTTTATGTTATAAAATGAACCCAAAAAATAACCTACAGGGAACGTTCTGGGAACGTTCTCTTTATGTTATAAAATTAACCCAAAAAATAACCTACAGGGAACGTTCTGGGAACGTTCTCCATAGGTTGTAAAATCATCCCCAAAAAATAACCTGCAGGGAACGTTCTGGGAACGTTCTCTTTATGTTATAAAATTAACCCAAAAAATAACCTACAGGGAACGTTCTGGGAACGTTCTCTTTAGGTTAAAAAAAAGGGAACCAATAGAGAACGTTCTCAGAACGTTCTTATTTGGTTCCCCAAAAAATAACCAAACGGGAACCATATGGGAACGTTAGGGGAACGTTCTGTGTTTACTGGGTAGTAGCTACATTATTTTAAATGGACTGAAGTAGGCCTACTTCTGAAGTGGAAATATTCTTTTAATTAGTGTATTTATAGTGTATAACTTTTACAATTTTATTTAGCACAACAAATAAGAATGTATTAGTATAAATGTACTTGCTTGCATTCAAGTATACTTTGTTTTCACCCGATGCAACACACTGTCAGAAAGCAGGCAGCTGACTTGTCGCCTTATCAAGCAATGACTTTGCTGGCAGCTGATTTCTGAGGCAGCGTAATAAATGTTTAATGATCTACAACAAAATAGAGAGAGCTGGTGATAACCAAGATTATATTTAAATAATTAATCAGGACAGACACTCTTGTTTACTTCAACCATGACTCATGGTCCATGAGGAATCTGCTGATTAAAAAAAAAAAGGGATGTTCATCCTTTGCTCACATTGCTTGATTCTGAACGCAAGTAGCTACACCGTGTTCTCTGTCGCCATCCTGCGGCAGCTGATCGCAAGATATTTGCCTACGCTCTGTACGATGACACTTCTGTATGTTTTAGAACCGGATGAGTTATACTCCGTTTGAACTGAACTGTGCCCACAGGATGATGAATTGCAATGTTGGAGGGATTTGGTATTTAGTTTTATTCAATAGTTCACAACTTGCATACAGAAGCCCACCATTTTTCAGATAACAGTAATACAATCCTATAGCCTAACAAAAACACACAACAAACGAATACAACATATATCAAACAATACTAATAATAAATGTGTATCAGAAAGAAAATATATTTACAGTTTGTCTGTACATTGCACTTTATGTATAGGCCTACATAGCAAAAGCAAATCCAGTGAAACATGCACCAAATAAATAGACCCAAGAAACTGCCTAAATGGCCTTTTGTGTGTGTGTGTGTGTGTGTGTGTGTGTGTGTGTGTGTGTGTGTGTGTGTGTGTGTGTGTGTGTGTGTGTGTGTGTGTGTGTGTGTGTGTGTGTGTGTGTGTGTGTGTGTGTGTGTGTGTGTGTGTGTGTGTGTGTGTGTGTGTGTAAAAAAGTATATGGAACTAGGATGGAAAAAGTCTTTGGATTTAAATCCGACATTTAAAAACAAATTAAAACAAACATTTATGATGTTTTGTTATGATGATCATTAGATTTAATCACTGATGATAGCGCAATTTATTGTAATGTTTTGTTTCCAAAAGTGGCGGACATGTTAATTACATGTTCAGATGACTTTTTTCAGTGAAATTCTTATTTAGGTTATACTCCAAGATGTAGAATCTATGATTCTGAAGTACAGTATCCACACGTGGACTCTGCAAATAACTGCAATTGCAGGTTTCAAACAGAGATGGTGTCACAAAAGCAAAACTTACGGACTGCAGCTTTAAAATAAGTAAAAAACAAGATATTGAAGGGACTTACCGAAGCTTCTGTGCTCCATTGACACACCCACTCCTGGGCAGGATGCTCCCTGGGGAGAACCGGGTGGTTGCTGTGGGGAACACGGTGGAACACGTGTTCTCTGTGGGGTCTTGGCAGGTACAGACACTCCCTTTGGGATATTCTGCTGCTTCTCCCACTTTTCCTTCCACTTCTCCCTCTGCTGCCCATAAGGATCCTGAGGTTTGTGGCAGATACAACCACTGGTGCATTTTGTAAATGCTGCCTTAGTAGCTCCTTTCTCAGCTCAGGGTTTTTTAAGATTTCTCATCTCGGAGATCTTGTCAATAAAGGGTGCTCCTTGTGTGCAACAGACAGGCGCTATCTTCAGAGAAGGGGCTAGAGGCTTCTCAGTGGCTCAACAATCTTTAGATTTCGCCAATCTGTGATCTTGTCAGGAATGGGTGCTCCTTGCAGAAAAGCTTGAGGCTTCTGCTGCAGCAGCTCCTGCCTCAGTGGGCCTACACTCTTAAAAATAAAGGTTCGTAATTAAATGGTTCTTTGGCGGGGTGTATGGTTCCATGAAGAACCTTTAATATCCAAAGAACCTTTCCATTGCAGAAAAGGTTCTTTGAAACGCAGAAAGGTTCTTTAGACTATAAAATGGTCAGAAAAAATGGTTCTTTAAAGAACCTTTCACAAAACAGTGTTTCAGGGAATCAAAAAGGGTTCTTCTATGGCATCACTGTAAAAAAACCCTTTTGGTTCTTCTTGGTACCTTTATTTTTAAGAGTGTATCTGCGATCCTATCTGGGAGCATGCAAGCACCTTTGAGGCAGCCACAGGTGCCCTATAGAGACTTGGCAAGCATGGGCATTTCAAATGAGACCTTTTGCAGATGCTTAGTCAAATGCTCAGGAATCCCTGGTTTTCCTCTTTGTTGTGACCTGACGGGCACAAGTGGTTCCTTGGGGGACCCAGCAGGCACAGGTGCTCCCTGTGGATTTTTCTATCTCCACTTTCTCCTCTGGTCCGTGGTCTTCAGTGTTGCATAAGACGCCTAAGTTCGGGACCTTCTCAGATGCATCATTAAAGACCAGAGATGAGATGAGGTCCCCATTCTCAGAACTGGCAGACACAGGTGCTCCCGGGTTGGACCTGGTGGGCACAGAGGTGCTCCCTGTGTGGACCTGGAAGAAAAGGGTGCTCCCTGCTCGTCTTCTGCCTCCACTGCTTTGTAGTCTACAGTGTTGCATCTGAGAAGCCTGAGTGCTGGGACTGAACCTTCTCAGATGCATCACTGAAGAATCAGGAATGTGGGGCATGATGTTTCTCCACCGTTCCACATTGGCCTGAGATGAAGTCCCCATACTCAGGCTCGGGGTGCGAGACTTCCATTATTGCCCACTTCAGCCCCACAGCAAGGGTCGTAATGAGCTCATCTGAGAATTCAGTGGATGAGGACTGCTCTGCACTCTATTATACCCGGTAGTCCAGGCAAATTGTATCATTTACACAAATCAAGGCCAATCAGCTCTTAGCGTCACTTCCATGTGTCATCACAGCGGTTGGACAATGAAACAATTATATAGAAATAAATTTGGTTTGCTCATTATTGATTTACATGTCAGCGTATTTATGCCTAATTATTTATCTAAATGTGAATGTGCGCCGATCATAACGACGTAACAATCGGCCCCACGAGTTTGCGAGTAACGGGAGACCTGTTTCGTTTGATTAAACTGAACATGCAATTCAAATACAAAGCATTTTTAATTCAAGATTGTTCATACAAAACTAGTGCTGTTTATTATTTATATTAGGCTATTTTAACATTTGCAGCTGGTGCATGAACGGGAGTAAGTAAACCTGCTGATGGGCATTCAGTTTATTATTAAACAGACCACTCAACCAAACTTAGTCAACAGATATCACAATAAAAGAAAATTTTTGATACAGAATATAATTTAAAAAAAAAGTTCCTGTAGGCTATCCTTGTTTTTCTATTTATAACAATATAGTCTAGCAAGATATCAGACGGGGAACATGCTTTCCTGAACATAATCACGATATTGATTTTATACCATTTAAAAACAAGACGTTAATATTAAATTACTTTCATGTCTATCAACATGCAGAAGAGGATGCTCCAAGAATGCAGAGCATTGCGTTCTTGATGATCCTAGACTCGTGTTTGATGCAAGCACGTCTCTCTCAGGACCGTGTACAATTGCTACTCAGTGCTCTCGCCATGTTCAGGCTGGGGAAATCAGTTTCTCTGAAGTGCTTTCAGAGGTTACTGGGAATGATGGCGGCTGCAGCAGTAGTGTCCCAGCTTGGACTCCTTCATATGAGGCCACTTCAGATTTGGCTGAGCGTGCCACGCTCTATGTGCGCATCTTTGTGACTCAAGGCTGTATGGGCACGATGACCCCTTGGCTCAACAGGACCATATACGAGCAGGGGGTCCCGATAGACAGAGTGGTTGGGAAGAAAATCATAATGACGTTGATGGGCTGGGCAGGCCTTTGTGACGGCAGGCCCTTGGACAAGTGTGCAGTCAAAGTGGTACATAAACTGCCTAGAGCTGAAGGCAGTGTCTTTAGCTTTGCAACACTTTTTTAGGTTGGTGAAGGACTGTCATGTCCAGGTTTGGACGGACAACGCAGCAGTGATCACATACATCATTTACTAAGGGGGTTTTCGTTCTCGCCCACTTCAAAGGCTAGCAGAGTGTTTCCTTTTGTGGGCGGATTGGAACCTCATAGCCCTCACGGGCAGTCCATGTTCCTAGCCATCTAAATTGCATCGTGGGCATACTGTCCAGGGGTGACACTGTTCATGGAGAATGGAGGCTACATTCTTAGACAGTCCAGATGATTTGGAGCCTGTTTGGAGATATGGATTTGTTCACCTATGAGGATAAAGTGTATTGCCAGCTGTTCTTTTCACTGATGAGTGCTCCCCTGAAAGGGCATGTTTTATCAAAGCAACTGGCCAAAGAAGCGCAAGCCTTTTCCCTGGTCAAAATTATGCTGCTGCACAAGATCAGGGAGGCACAGGAGACCGTGTTGCTGGTCGCACCAAACTGGCCCAACATGCCAAGGTTTCCAGAACTGGTAGAACTTCTGGTGGCTCCCACAAGGCTGATTCCATTACAGAGGGACCGTGGGGCAGGCATTGAATGTGCCGTAAATGGTTAGACCAGATGCTTATACACATTGAAATGGAAAATCTTCGTATCCAAGCATAAAAGCGTCTGGTCAATGGGGCTCTTGCTCCTTCCGCAGTCGTATCTTGCATCATTCTCGTCCTAACCTGGTACCTGCCTGGGATTTGTCTTTGGTGCTACCTACTTTTTGAATCGCTGCATGCTACGGAGCTGTAAGTGCTCTCATTAAAGACAGCACTTTTGTTTGCTCTGGAAATAATTTGCGTTTAGGAAGAGAGTAGGTGGTTTACATGCTCTGTCTACTGACACGGCTTGTGGTGTTTGGTAAAGATGAGTGTATGGTCAGGTCCCAGATGTGGATATGTGTCCACACATTGTCTAAACCGTTTAGAGCACAGGTTATAATGCTGCAAATATTTGCTTCTCAGGAGATCGCATCTTTTATGCATTTTTTGCACTTTGTGAGCATATGTGGACAGGTCTAGTCGTTTTAGACTGTCAAAGCAGCTGCTTGTCTATTTCAGAGGTCGCAGTAAAGGTCTGCCGCTTTCGAAACAGCACTTGTCTCATTGGATTGCGGAAGGTATGAGACGTTCCTTTGAAGTTAGTGATCACTGTACTATGAGTATGGCTTCTTCGTGGGCTTGGAATAAAGGATGTAGATTCAAGACATTTGTTTGGCAGCAGGTTGGTTTTCTCAGAGCATTTTTGGTACATTTTACCCACCAAATTTCTAATCAAAACTAGCCCACTCATGGCCAAAACTAGCTACTTTGAGCTTTTTCACTTCTGCCGATTGTGTTTAGGCTTCTAAATTCATAAAAGTTGTGTTAATTTGTAGATTATCATGATGAATAAAACATGATAGAATCATAAACCTTTGTTGGTCACAGAGCTGTCTGCAATTATCCATTCTATTTACTGATATCAAGAGGGCGGGCTTTTTAAAGGAATTGTGTCTATTGTTCATGCCCAATTGGTTGAGACTTGTTGGTTTCAGGAGACAATCACCCCAGGAGGCGATCCGCTCCATGTACAACAACTTTTCTATGGCTACTATTATCCCTGTTGAATAAAAACCAGCATATGCTGAATAGGTATGTTTTGACAGCTGATTTTAGCAGGTTTCTGCTGGTCCTTAGTTGGTCCTGAGCTGGTTGTAAGCTGGTCCGGAGCTGGAGTTAGTTTCTTAGGACCAGCACTTGATCAGCTAAAACCAGCTCATGACCAGCTTAGGACCAGCCTAAACCAGCTGCCATGCTGTTTTTTCAACAAGGATGACTGTCTTGAAGGCAGTGTTTTCATCTTTATCTCACATGAAAGTACATAATTTTAAATTAATTCACAATCTGATGACACAAACTTATATAGTTGCAAATGTATTTAATGACAGATAACAGTACAGAGTTTTTACTACTTTGCATGCAGTCTCAGTCTACACTTCGGCGTCCAAAATCTACCCAGCCTTGGTAGTCTGAAACGCAGTCCTCCCGTTGGATGATTTCTGCCCAAAAAATGAAGAACAGCCAGTAAGAGCGACGCTTTGTTTCTTCTCATGTTTTTATCTTCAGAGACACGCACCTGATAGTGCCTGTAAGAGCTGCCGGGACATGAGCTCGCGCTGATCCTCGGATAACTGCAAGGAACGCCTCTCAAGGGCCTGAAGTCGCTCAGGTGTCTCAGGTGGTCTCTCTGGAAGCCCTGTCATCATCTTTCTGTTCGCAGGTGTGTCTTTGGACAAAGGAGAAGCCACACACACCACTGCCAGCATCGCTATAGCGGTCAATACAACGCACTTGGCCATCATTTCTGTGAAGAACAATTGCAAGTATTTAAGGCTACTATCTGTGTCAAACAAAAATAAAATAAAACAAAAATGACCCATTCCTGCTGGGAACCCATTGGTGGTCTGCAAACAAATGACCAGTTTAGATCAACTAAAGACCAGATAACTAAATTCAAACACAGATACTATCTTAAGATGGTTTCTTCAGCAAGGAAATGTAAAATATATTAAAAGAAAAAACAGATTTACAGTACCTGAATAGTGCTGAGCCAGAAACGTTTTTACAGAGTGTAAGAATAAGACCTTGTAATCCAAAATACCGGGTCAGTCCCTTTATATTTAATTTTCAGGTAAAAAAACAAAAGTGTTAATCAATGGATTTGGATAATTATTGTTCAGGAGGAGGAGCATGCTTAAACCAAATAGGTCAGACGTGAAATGGGAAATTCAATAGTTTTTATGAGAATTTAACATAGCAACCATTACAAAACCATATGATCAGGAAAGTCATGGCACTTAACTAATGGGAAGCATGTACGTGAGCTGTGAAAAGAATTAGCACTGAATTTTTTATCCAAGTCAGCACCCGAGTTCTCATCTAATAATTTGTTCTAATGTAATATTATATGATGTGCCATCAATAAGTGACATTTTTTAAAACTGTTGTATTGATTAAAATGAACTGATGGATAAAAGCTGTGACGCAGTGCTTTTGATTTTATTGCTGGAGAGGAGTCTGTTGCTTCCTCTCAGGACCATTAGATTTATGTACCTAAAGATTTTACCCAAGATCAAGATCCTCTGCTATCATCTGAGTCTGAGGTGAACAAATAATTGCCAATCCACCTTTGTATATATGACACCAGATGATGTGTTGCATCCTTCTTTATTACCAGTTTTCCACATTTCCATATCTTCAGTATTAGCTAGTGATGACATAATGGGACAATGATGTCCCATTCTATGATAAGCATTTTTTAAATTTCTGATCTAAATTTCATTTTGATATTTTGTGGGGGACATTAAGTAACAATGTCAGGCTGATGATACAACCATCCCTATATCATAAAGAAGAAAACAGCTTCATAACAAGAAGGAAACTCTTGAAAAGAACAACCATAAAAGGCCATAAAAATGACAAATCTTTCATCATTTACTCACCTTCATGTCAAACTTGACTTTATTTCTGTTTAACACAAAAGATGATAATTTGAAGAATGTTGGTAACAAAACAGTTTTGTTTTACACAGACTTTCATTGACATTTACACAGACTTTCAAACTTTCAAGTTTGTTTAGCAAAACCCCTCAAATTCTCAAAATATTATCTTTTGTGCTCAACTTAATCCTTTAACAGTCAAAAGACCTTCGGGACAAATGTGGGCAAAATCTTTTTTTTATTTAATTTTAAAAATACTTCCCTTCATCTGAGCGGTACAAGACTTGGCTACTTTTTCTAAGTTCCCTTTCAGTCGGTCACGTTCGACGTACGTCGGAACTGACCGACGAATTGGGATCTGTTTCCAGAGACCGACCTACTTCGAGTGATTAAAACGAGCCAATGGACATTGGCATGCGGTTCACACATTCCATGCACCGCCCCGTGTTGCAAGCTGTTTCTACGAAGAGTGTTTAGACGAGTCTCGAGGAGGATCGCTCTCTTACCTGGGTGCTGGTGTGACGGCGCGAGTCAGCGAGTGGCCGCTGCAACATACACTTGTTCCTGTGTTGGTTGGCTGGGCGTTTCCGTTCTTTGAGTGCTCACACGCAGGCTTGCAATCGGACTGCTGTGAGCCGCGGCCATCTCCCTGAGTGCTTCAGCACTTCTAAAAGAGCATTTCCTTCTAAAAGAGCAACACGGTTTGTCCTGCGTCTTTTTCAAGATGTCACTCAAACCGTGTGTTTCTGGATGCAGTTGTTTCCTGTCCTCATTTGACGGCCACGATCTCTCTCGCATATAAACATGTGAGATTGCTTTCGTGGGTGATCCATGCTCTCTCAGGAGAGCATGGTCACGTCGGCACGTTGTTCGTCTCACCTTTCTCGTAAGGGCTGAGCGTTCAGCGCGCCGTGTGCCGACGGCAACCCAGCGCGTCACTCGGCGCTCTGATGCGCGGTCGAGACTATGAAACCTCAAACGGGGTTGAGTCCCTTCACTTATTCCCCGATCTAGTTTCTTTTCTGGGGCTCCAGAAAAGGATTACTTTGGCTAATAAGCGCTGGTGACCTGAGGATTACAGTGGGGCTTCCCCGCCGAGTACATCTCTTCAGGCCCCCACTCCTCTATCGCATCACGAGCGTGCTGAGACTTTGTTTGTGGGTGGTTCATGTTCTCTCACGAGAACATGACCACGTCGGCGCGTTGTTCACCTTGCTCTTTCATAGGGGCTGGATTGTTCAGCGCGCCGTGTGCCGTCAAGTCTGACGGCCACGCTCATTGCCTCACATGCCTGCTGGTAGCTTACAGATGGGATTGCTGGTCCTTTAAAAAAAAAAAAAAAAAAAGGGATCTAGCGTTTCATTTGGTGCTCTGGCGGAGGACAGATGTCAATTGCTGCATCGGAGAGAGGGCTGTTATGCGCTGGAAATGATAATGCTGAGTTTCCCACTATAATGGTGTGTGCTCATGCTGAATCAGATTCAGAGTTGACAGCAATGCTTTCCGGGGTGGCTGCCCGGATGTGCATTGGAAAAATTTAACAGCATGGAACTATTTGGTGTCAAAATATGGAACACCAAAAGGGCCATAACCTGTATAAGTTTTTCCCTCTCTCACTGCCCTCTGTCCTGCATGCATGAGGGTAGTGCCGACCCGGGGGTTATGCAGGAACTGCGTGCGGTGATGGACCTCGCTCTCCGGAGTGACGAAAGTCACTGCACGCTCCCTGGGTCAGGCGATGTCCACACCAGTGGTCCAGGAAGCTGGGGCTAAACCTGGCAGATATGCGTGAGCCCGACGAAGTTCGGTTCCTTATCGCCCCTGTCTGTCAGGCTGGCCTCTTCGGCGACGCCAACGAGAACTTCGCCCAGCAGTTCTTGGTGGCCCAGAAGCAGACGGAGGTGGCTAAAAAAATAAAATAAAAATAAAAATAATAATAAATTTAAAAAAAAAAAAAAACCTGCCCCAACGACCAGCTGCTGCCTACACCCAGTCGTCGGCCGCAGCACCTCCATCTGCTTGTCGCCGAGGGCGCCACCCTGCGTCCGCCTCCACCCAGGCAGCAGGTGGCCGGGCGCAAGGGAGGTGCCCAACCCGTCCAGGGTCCCGCGAGCCTGCTAGCAAGCACAAGGGCAAGCGACCCTGAAACGGGCAGCCCAGCGAGAGAGGAATTGCTCGGGGAGACGGTGTCCGCACCACTCCCTCCCCCGGAGGAGGACCGGGGGGAGAATATTTTTTTGGTTTGGGTCCTGCCGCTGGCTCCCCGGAGTCCAGCGGTACCCACATTCTCAGAGCAGTTCTTCCCTCCCTGAGCCCAGAGAGGGACAGGTTGGCAGTGTGCGACGCCCCCGGGCCTTGCCACTCCTTTCCTCCCCTCTCACCCCTCGCCAGGGGGCAGCAGATTGGGCACAGAGGACGCCCCCGGGCCTTCTCACACACTCTCTGCCCCACCTGGAGTATTCAGGCAACACTCCGGGCCGCCTCCGGGCCTCCCGAGTCGGGTCTGAATACTCCACCTCGCTGCCTCACCCCGGGTACGTCTGTGGTGCCGTTGATCCCGCTAGTTCGTCTCTGGGGGCCTGGCTAGGTCTCCCCAGGCCGTCTCGCTGGCTCATCGGTACCATCAGACTCGGCTATGCGATTCAATTCGCACGCCGGCCTCCCAAGTACAGGGGCATCCTCTTCACCTCCGTGCGGAGCAGCGATGCCCATGTCTTGCGGTCCGAGATCGATGTCCTGCTGGCGAAGGGCGCGGTCGAGCCGGTTCCTCCTGCAGATATGAGGTCGGGGTTCTACAGCCCCTACTTCATTGTACCCAAGAAAGGGGGTGGGTTAAGGCCAATCTTGGACCTGCGCATTCTGAATCGGGCCCTGTACAAGCTTCCGTTCAAATGCATCCGTCCCCAAGATTGGTTCGCAGCGATCGACCTGAAGGACGCGTACTTTCATGTCTCTATCCTTCCTCGACACAGACCGTTCCTCGCTTTGCGTTCGAGGGGAGGGCATATCAGTACAAAGTCTTGCCCTTCGGGCTGTCCCTGTCGCCTCGCGTCTTCACGAAGGTCGTCGAGGCAACCATTGTTCCGCTCAGAGAACGCGGCATTCGCTTACTCGACTATCTCGACGACTGGCTCATACTCGCCCAGTCTCGGGAGCAGTTGTGCGAACACAGGGACATGGTGCTCAGTCACCTCAGCCTGTTGGGACTTCGGGTCAACCGGGAGAAGAGCAAACTCTACCCCGCGCAGAGGATCTCTTATCTCGGTATGGAGCTGGATTCGGTCAGCCGGACAGCGCGCCTCACTCCAGAGCGCATCCGGTCAGTGTTGAACTGCTTGAATACGTTCAAAGGCAGGACAGCGGTCCCACTGAAATTATTTCAGAGGCTCCTGGGGCATATGGCATCTGCAGCCGCGGTAACGCCGCTCGGATTGCTTCATATGAGACCGCTTCAACGCTGGTTGCACGACCGAGTCCCGAGATGGGCGTGGCAGAGCGGTCAGTACCGGGTCCTAGTTACTCCTTACTGTCGCCAAACCTTCAGTCCGTGGTCAGACCCCTCGTTTCTCCGGGCCGGAGTGTCCCTAGAACAGGTGTCGAGGCATGCTGTGGTCTTCACGGATGCCTCATCCACGGGCTGGGGGGCCACGTACAACGGGCACGCAGCTTCGGGTCTGTGGACGGGGCCCCAACTGCGTTGGCATATCAATTGCCTAGAGTTACTGGCGGTACGTCTTGCCCTGGCCCGGTTCAAGAAACCGCTTTGGGGCAAGCACGTACTGGTCCGTTCGGACAGCACTGCGGCCGTTGCGTACATCAACCGTCAGGGTGGTCTACGCTCCCGTTGCATGCTCCGGCTCGCCCGCCATCTTCTCCTGTGGAGTCAGAAGTTTGTGAGGTCACTTCGTGCCATTCACATCCCAGGTGCGCTGAACCAGACAGCCGACGAGCTCTCTCGCCAGTCGACACCTCCGGGCGAATGGCGACTCCACCCCCGGAGCGTCCAGCTGATATAGGACCACTTCGGAGTTGCACAGGTAGACCTGTTCGCTTCTCCGGACTCGACCCATTGCCAGTGGTACTACTCCCTGACCGGAGGTACCTTAGGCATAGATGCACTGGCGCACAGCTGGCCCCTGGGTCCTACGCAAGTATGCGTTCCCCCCCAGTGAGCCTTCTCGCACAGACACTGTGCAAGGTCAGGGAGGACGAGGAGCAGGTCTTGTTAGTTGCGCCCTACTGGCCCAACCGGACCTAGTTCCCAGAACTCACACTCCTCGCGACAGCCCCTCCCTGGCCGATCCCCCTGAGGAAGGACCTGCTTTCTCAGGGGCGGGGCACTCTATGGCACCCGCGTCCAGACCTCTGGAATCTCCATGTCTGGTCCCTGGACGGGACGCGGAGGTTCTAGGTGGCCTACCACAAGCAGTGGTAGACACCATCGCTTCAGCTAGAGCCCCCTCTACGAGGCGCCTCTACTCTCTGAAGTGGAACCTGTTCGTCGAGTGGTGCTCTTCCCGCCGGGAAGACCCCCGAAAGTGTTCGATTAACGTTGTGCTTCCTTCCTGCAGGATGGGTTGGATCGAAGGCTGTCTCCCTCCACCCTCAAAGTGTACGTCGCAGCAATAGCGGCGTATCACGATGCAGTAGACGGTAAATCCTTAGGTAAGCACGACTTAATCGTCAGGTTCCTCAGAGGTGCGAGGAGACTAAATCCTCCTCGTTCTACCTCGTTACCCTCTTGGGACTTAGCCCTGGTGCTCAGAGCACTTCAGGGTCCTCCAATTGAACCTTTGCAGTCTGTTGAGCTAAAAATCCTGTCCATGAAGACAGTTCTCCTGATTGCATTGGCTTCAATCAAGAGGGTAGGGGACCTGCATGCACTCTGGGTCGACGAATCGTGCCTAGAATTCGGGCCGGCCAACTCTCACGTTGTCCTGAGACCCCGGCCTGGATACGTGCCCAAGGTTCCTACCACTCCCTTTCGGGACCAGGTGGTGAACCTGCAAGCGCTGCCTTCGGAGGAGGCAGACCCAGCCCTAGCTTTGTTATGTCCCGTCCGTGCTCTTCGCGCTTACGTTGACCGGACTCAGAGCTTCAGATCCTCACTGCAGCTCTTCATCTGTTACGGAGGCCAGCAGAAGGGAAAGGCTGTCTCCAAGCAGAGGTTGGCCCACTGGATAGTGGATGCCATTGTCTTGGCTTACCGGTCCCAAGACGTACCTTGCCCGTTCGGGTTGCGAGCACACTCAACAAGGAGTGTTGCTTCTTCCTGGGCGTTGGCTCAAGGCGCCTCGCTGACAGATATATGTAGAGCTGCGGGCTGGGCGACACCTAACACGTTCGCTAGATTTTATAGCCTCCGTGTAGAGCCGGTATCTTCCCGCATTCTCGCCCCCAGTGGCCAGCAGCGCTAAGTGCCCGTTCTAAGTGTCGGCTTGCATACGCCACTCCCGCCCTCTGGGCCGGATACGTGCGTCTATTTGCTCCCGTTGTGTTCCCCGAAAATCGGCTAACCCTATGAGTTCCTCTGTCACCCCTCCGGTGTCAGACGTGGCGGCTGTCTGATGCCAGGCCTGCACCCGTATGCTTGTGGAACGTGTGTTTAGGCTGGGTTCCATATGTTGCGGTCCCCTCTAGGCTACCCCATATGTGTATTTTCCACGGTACCAGCTACCCTACTTGGCTAGCCCCGTGTCTTTCCCTCGACAGAGCTTCCTCTGTCGTCTCTGGCTGTGTTCTTCCCCCCCTGGAACCAGGTTGGGTCCACCCCAGAGACTGCCATTTGTTGCACTACCCTGTTAGGTTAGTCCTTATGTGTATTCCACCTCTCCTTCCATTGAAGGATGTGGTCCGCAGCGTACCATCTCCCGAGACGGGCACGCTTTCCCAGCGTTATCCAATAGTCACGCTGATTGGGTCTTGCAGAAACAGCAGTGACTGTCCTTCCCTGCCCGGAGCCCTGACTCCCACTCTAACATAGGAGTGGTCCAGCGAGCTCAGGCAGGACGCTGGAAGGGCCAGCCTCCTGGCGTGTTGGTAGGGATCCCAATTCGTCGGTCAGTTCCGACGTACGTCGAACGTGACCGACTGAAAGGGAACGTCTCGGTTACGTATGTAACCCTCGTTCCCTGAAGGAGGGAACGGAGACGTACGTCTCGTCGCCAGGTGCTGTGCTTCAGCTGAAGGCCGAGTCACTTATCTCGGCTCCTCAGTTGAAAAGCAATGATGCGGTATTCCACTTCCGTATTTATACCCGCGCTGCGGGGCGGTGCGTGGAATGTGTGAACCGCATGCCAATGTCCATTGGCTCGTTTTAATCACTCGATGTAGGTCGGTCTCTGGAAACAGATCCCAATTCGTCGGTCAGTTCCGACGTACGTCTCCGTTCCCTCCTTCAGGGAACGAGGGTTACATACGTAACCGAGACGTTTGCCACCTGAACACAAAAATAAATAAATTGACTCGATTTTATAATGTTAAGTGCATGTTTAAAAAAAAAACTCCTTAATTGGGCACCCATAGGAATTAATGGGAATTTAATAGATTTCAGAGCTTTTTTTTTTCATTTGTCCAAAAAAATTAAATAAATCCAACACAATGCAGATCATACATACACATAAATGAAGAGGCAAGTCTGTACAACATTCTGAATGTGGCAAACACTCACACACACACACACACACACACACACACATATGTTGGTGCAACAGCATTATGAGGACTCTCCAAGGCGTAATGGTTTTTATACTGTACAAACCGTATTTTCTATTCCCCTACACTGCCCCTGCCCCTAAACCTACCCGTCACTGGAGACATGCTGCATTTTTACATTTTTGATAAAACATTGTTTAGTATGTTTTTAAAGGTATTTGATTTACGGGGACAAATGAAATGTCCTCATAAACCACTTTTATGTTGTAATACCAGTGTAATACCCATGTCATTATACAAATTTGTGTCCTCATAAATCACACACACACACACACACACACACACACACACACACACACACACACACACACACACACACACACACACACACACACACACACACACACACACGCGCGCGCGCGCGCGCACACACACACACACACACACACACACACACACACACACACACACACACACACACACACACACACACACACACACACACACACACACACACACACACACACACACACACACTCACACACTCACACACTCACACACACACAACACACACACACTTCAAAGTCAGGTCAAAGCACTGCTGCAAGATTTGTTGTTGCTTTCAAACAAAACATGTCTGCTGCATGCTACCTAAACCTCAGTGGCAGTTGCTTTTTCAGTTAATTCTGAAGCAGCACAATGGCAAAGAGGTTTAGGGCCGCACAAGAAAAAAAAAACAGCATTGTCTGCAAAAAATGCAAAGAATTTATTTGCAAAGAACACTCTGTTACAATTACCTGCTGCCACAAGTGCATGTAAGCATATTTGTCAGGTTTACATTGTTTACACTTACCTTTTTGAGTTATTTAAATTTAATGATTTTGTAAAAAAAAAAAAAAAAAAGGCACGATCTCCTACTTTGTTTTTTTCTCATTGCACGGTCAGATTTGTCTAAGCATGTTTTGGCATGTTTGTATAGTCTAAAACAACAAAGATGTTTTTTTTATTTTTATTTACAATTTTAACTTGTGATAAAATGTAAAACTTAAGAGGTTAAATTCGTTAAAACATTGGTTTATAAATTTCAGCCTTTATGCAGCTATGCTTACGTAATATTGCCATTGGGTACTATTATTGCCATCTAGTGGCTACTAAAAAAATTAAATTTTAACAGAGGTCACCAGATGTCACCAAAGTCATCACATTTTTAGGTTTTGGCTCTCTGAACATACTGGAATAGTTTTTTTTACTTAAGTTAAATTAATATTAAATATATAAAAAAATAATATATAAAAAATATATATTTTACATAAAAATATGGTACTTTTAGTGGTAAATAAATTCAAAAATTAAACAAAAATTGATGCATAAATTGATAGTTTTTATATTATTGAAGATATTGATATAACATTTATTTTTAAAAAAATTTGAGGTCACACCTCAGACCCCCGTGCCCAAAAGTGTCTACGAAGGACCAAATAAGGACTGTAATATGAAGGTCTTTTGAGGGTTAAATTAAGTTGCGAGGTGGATGGAGGTGGGGCCTCCATGGATCGGACTTGTTTGTTCAGCACATCCCACAGATGCTCAATTGGATTGAGATCTGGGGAATTTGGAGGCCATGTCAACACCTCAAACACGTTGTTGTCCTCCTCAAACCATTCCTGAACCATATTTGCTTTGTGGCAGGGCGGACAGCCACCAGGGAATACCGTTTCCATGAAAGGTTGTACATGGTCTGCAACAATGCTTAGGTAGGTGGTACGTGTCAAAGTAACATCCACATGGATGGCAGGACCTAAGGTTTCCTAGCAGAACACTGCCTCTGCCGGCTTGCCTTCCTCCCATAGTGCATGCTGGTGCCATGTGTTCCCCAGGTAAGCAACATACACGCACCCGGCCATCCATGTGATGTAAAAGAAATCTTGATTCATCAGACCAGGCCACCTTCTTCCATTGCTCCGTGGTCCAGTTCTGATGCTTACGTGCCCACTGTTGACACTTTCGGCAGTGGACAGGGATCAGGGATAAGCATGGCCACCCTGACTGGTCTGTGGCTATGCAGCCCCATACGCAAAAAACTGCGAAGCACTGTGCATTCTGACACCATTGTATCAGAAACAGCATTAACTTCTTGAGCAATTTGAGCTACAGTAGCTCGTCTGTTTGATCGGACCACATGGGCCAGCCTTCGCTCCCCATGTGCATTAATGAGATCAGCCGACCATGACCCTGTCGCCAGTTCACCATTGTTCCTTCCTTGGACCACTTTTGATATATACTGCAGAATGCAGACCAGGAACACCCTACTTAAGCTGCAGTTTTGGAGATGCTCTGACCTAGTCGTCTAGTCCTCACAATTTGGCCCTTGTCAAACTTGCTCAAATCCTTACTCTTGCCCATTTTTCCTGCTTCTAACACATCAACTTTGAGGACAAAATGTTCACTTGCTGCCCAATATATCCCACCCACTAACAGGTGCTGTGATGAAAAGATAATCCTTGTTATTCACTTCAACGGTCATAATGTTATGCCTGATCTTTTTCTGCAAAACTGCATTACGCACGCGGTCCAAGCAACTTGGAAAAGGGGTAAAAAAACATAAAAGAGCAAGCATCTATGATTAATAATACATTTTACCTTGAACATTTTTGAAATAACACATTAGACAAATGGATTTCATTTCTCGAAACAAAGATTTTGGAAATCTACCAAAAGATAATGAGCAAAATATTTTTCATCGGAATGGGCTGGGCCTATTATGAATTTGCACGTTCTTACAGTTGAAGCCAGAATTAGCCTAACAACTAAATTCTAATGAATGTTCCACCCAAATTCAGGGTTGCCAACTCTCACGCATTTGGCGTGACACTCACGCTTTCAGGCTCTGTCTCACGCTCTCATGCTGCCCAACTTAATCTCATGCCAAACTGCCAAACCTGCTTTTGATAATAAACAAAGTCTAAGCTTTTAGATTTTTTTAATGTTTTAACGTTTTGGCGCTAATATGGCATAACAGTTAAAGCCAGAATGTTGAAAAACGGAGATGCGACATGCTCTCTCATCTCGCGGGTGCGCACGCGGTCACGTGCTTCACGGAGCGCTGTGGCAATGGATTTGAATGGCTTGATAAACAACAGCTCCACTTTACAGGGGTTTGCAGCAGAGGTGGACAAAGTAGGACAACCCCATTACTTGAGTAAAAGTAAAAGTACTATTGGTTAAATATTACTCCATTACAAGTGAAAGTTGTAAAGATAGATTTTTACTTAAGTAAAAGTACAGAAGTACTTGCTTTTAAAAGTAGCCTACTTAAAGGTCCCATGGTATGAAATTTTCATTTTATGAGGTTTTTCAACATTAATATGAGTTCCCCTAGCCTGAATATTGTCCCCAAGTGGATAGAAATGTTGCTTGGTGTAAAACCGAGTTATGGTTGTCTTTCTCTGCCTTTGAGAACATGACAGGCCAGACGAGCCAATCCTGAAGTCTCCTGGTTTGACGTCCAAGCAGGAACGGTTCCCTCCCTTTCCTCCGCCCAGAGAATCTGGCACGCCCATGCAAACGCTCGAGAGATCATTGTGTGAACGAGTGAATGCTGGCAGTTTCTCAGTGTTTGGATGTACAAAAATGAAAACAGAAGTGTTTTTTCAGTTCCTTCTGATCTGTGATCAGTGATTTCTGATGTGTAGCTAATTATTTATTATTCGTGCACACAATGCGGCTTCTCTCTCTCCCGACAGAACGGTGTTTTCGTGTTTTCTATCTTGTGAGTCAGTGTTTTTGTATGTCCTCGTCGCGTCTATCGGTTCTAAAATGTGCATACAGTCATGAGTTTCTGCTCAACATCTTTAGAGATAAACCTCACACACGCCGAAGCTCGACCTTCAACATCCCCGACCCCCAGTACTGCATCTGGCCCACAGCGGAGGCACCAAACGCGGCGTGAGATTAAGCAGAAGGGGGGTAAGCGTGAGCATATCCGGGCTAGCCAGCCTAGCCCCACAATAAACTGTATTACATTCGATTACTGCTGTTGTGTCTTTGTTTGCGCTGTGTATTCAACGCGCGTCACTGACGCTTTTATTTTATTTTAAAAATAATGATATTATCAACACTTACTTTTAACTCGTTCATCTCGACAGCTGTAATGGTACTTTGCATGTGTTACAAAGTTGGTAATAATGATGAACACGGACTCTGGTGTGACTGGGACTCGTGTTTATTCAGAACTCTCAGATACAAACACAATAAACTCGCGCTGACTGACAGCGCTCTCATAACTCAGTAGGTACTATAAATAACTTTTGTTAGCAATCGCTGAGCTCAGTCTCTGGTACATTCGTGATGTCCGGTTCGCGAACGATCTTTCTTTTGAACCGGTTCTTTTTAGTGAACCGAATCAGTTCACCAAATCGGACTGAATCGTTCTAAACGGTTCGCGTCTCCAGTCAGCGCTGATCCATAATTTACTAAAGTTACTAACTTTCTGACATGAGTGACAGTCCCTCCGACTAGAAATAGACTAATAACCTGAAGTATATGCTGTAACTACAACAGTTCAGACATGCTGAGAACCATACCTGTCAAGTTTTGGATTTGAAAATAAGGGAAATTTTTCGGCGCCCACCGGCCACCGCAAGCAGTCCCACCACCCCAACCAAGCTCCAGTATCCCTTACATTTTAAGACAGGTGTTATAGCCCAAATGAAAACACAAAAGGGTATATATAAAGAGCATTTATTTAAAGGCTTATTTGCATATTTTCTGTTCATTTAAAATGGCTTGTCTTTAGATTTTATTTTCATTCCACACATTCTTTTCATTTCATATTGCTTTTCTTTTACAGTTTTTCTTTTCTTTTCATTTCACACAACTTTTCTTTACTCTTTTAGTGAGTTATTGTACACATTTGTTGCAGACTTTGCATTCTTTAAGACTGTTTTGGAAGGAGTGTATTTGTGGGCTGGGCCAGAGTGGTTCATTTTACATGAGAGTAGAGCACAAACAGTTCTGTTGTCTTATGTCATCCTATTCTCTGTAACAATCTTTCGTACCATGCTAAATACCCTTTCTGAACTTGCATTGCCATGGGCAGGGCTCGACATGAACGCTTGTAACTGTTAGTAACTGTAAGTGGATTTTTTGAAGGGGCAAGTGAAAAATAATTTTACTTGCCCAACAGACAAGTATCCTGAGTAAAATGTCAAAACAAAAAAATAACTAGGGAATCACCAAAGTGCAATAATGATTCTGCATTCAGTTAGTGTAAGTGGCGATCGATAGTGGATAATAATATCAAACGAACTGACAACAATGTTGAGTGGTTGAGGCTCGCGCAGCCTCTCGAGGAGAAAATCGAAAACAAATGAGCGGCGCTCACACACAGAAACTCAGTTAACATACACGGTTAAAATGGTGTAGTTATTATATTTATAACATATGATACAGTTAAGCAACATTACACTAACAAGAGTGTTGTTTTCCAGAATACCATCACGACTGGAAATGACACTGATTTCATACGCCAGTTCCATAAACAATTAATTAACATTAAGTCACTTACATTTTATAATTAAATTCGCTGTCCCATTGATCACGGTATTTACACGAGGGTTTTTTTTTTTTTTTTTTTGGCAGGAGTGCCTTAATCCGTCTCTATCGTTACGTCCATCATCATCCGTCTCTGTTTTGTTTTTTTTCCCGCGTTGTCACTCGTCATCTGACCTCAGTCACACACTAGCCTCGCGACAACTGGCACCTATACTGTAGGCTACTGCAGATGCCAGTTATTGCGAGGCTAGTTACAGAGCTCAGATTGGAAATGTTTTTGTTTTTTTACTCCGATATTATTGTTTTTTTAATAACGCAGGTTAAAATACGGGAGATTTACAGGAAAATACTAATACGGGAGGACGGCGGGAAAGAAGGGTAAAATACGGGACTTTCCCGGCCAAAACGGGATACTTGACAGGTATGCTGAGAACTGATGTGAAGTGAACTCAGGTCCATCCGTCTCTCTGGCAGCAGCTCGTGTCTGCTCCTGCATCGTAGACCTGGTTAAACCACGCCCCCTCCGCTCATTTAAAATGCAAAGATGTCAGCCAATCACAACAGTGGGCGTTTTTACTGAAGTCTCACAGCAGACACGCCTCTTGAAGCAGGGCATTCAGCCACAGGGCAAACAGCAGTATAGACAAAATGCCTTTTATTTCTAAATTATGACATTTTATGATGTAAAAATCATACTAACAATATAAGTACACCTCAGGAAACACTATAAAATAATAGAAAAATGCCATGCCATGGGACCTTTAAGTATCAAAAGTAAAAGTAAAATGCATTATTTTATTATTGTTGCATTGTTGTATGAATGCACGTGTTTTTAGCCAGTCATGCTCTATCTGACATGCTAGCATACCTTGAACTCATTTAAATACTTGTTTAAAAGTTACAAAGCTCTTATCAAAGTCAAAATCATACTAGAAAAGAAAGGTTTCTACCTTGTGTTTATCTGACAGGATTATGTAAAAACATATTTCTGAAAGGACTTCAGTTAACATTATTAGCCTAACTACGTTTTTGCATGCTAACTAACATCAATGTCGAATGTTACCTATACGTTAGCGCTGTATCCACAAGGCTATGGCAACTTGGCGGGTAAATCTATAAAAATCATTTGACCAACCATACTTAATACCAGTGTTAATTTTGACAGCAAATTTTGATTTAGTTTTAGTCAGTCTCAAAATTTTAGGCATCTGAATTGTTGACTATAATAAGATTTTAGTAGATTCAATAGACTAAAATGTAGTACTTGTGGTCTGGCATCTGAGAGGCAGCTTTCTGTGTGCACTTTCGTGTCCTCACACTTTTTCAGACTTATCCACATCTGCTCTTCTGAATGTTAACTTTTAAGTATGACTATGGTTGAGTGCACTGCATTTGGGAACTGCCACCTTCTATTTTGCCATCAATTGATTGGTGTTCAAAAAATACTTGGAAATCATTGAACTTTATGTGATCCTACAAGAGTGATTACTGATACTGTCTGCAAAAAAAAAACGAATCACGTTTTAAAGAAGAAAACAAATCATCCACTGACTTTCAAAGCGGCTTCGACTTTCTACTTCGAGGGCCTTGATAGAAATGTAGTGGAGTAAAAAGTACGATATTTGTCTTTCAAATGTAGTGAAGTAAAAGTCATAAGTTTCCATAAAAAAATAATACTCAAGGAAAGTACAGATACTCAAAAAGTGTACTTAAGTACAGTACTCAAGTAAATGTACTTAGTTACTGTCCACCTCTGGTTTGCAGCAAGTTTTGGTAAACAGTACAGCATAGTGTGCATTGATTATTACGTCAACCATACAGGATCGTTTTATAATGGAGAGTGATGGAGATGCAACATTGTTAACATTAATGTTAATGTTTTTCCTGTATTTAGCCCTCAGGTATTCCATACTAATTGGTCACACTCATTGATGGTCAAATGTGACCATACACCTTAACTATTTTTCAATTTAATAAATGTTCTATATTTTAGTTCAATAATATTTATTGAATATTTTGAGATATTTTGGTACTAAATACTATTTGTGCAATAATTATGGTCCTGACCACTTAAAATATTTTTCTTCTAATATTTTTCTTATTTATATTACAATTAGTATAGTAATTAAGGTTAAATTAGAGAATTCTTATTCAAAGAGGCAAATTAGAGTCATTTTGTGGCTTGAAAAATAATAATTTCCATTTGTAATGCCATTACCCACTGGTGCCTTTATGGCTCTTTAATCAATATACATGTATCTAATCTAGTTGCTCAAAAAAGTATTGCAGTTTTACATTTTAATAAATATTTAGATATGATCAAACACTAGATTTCTTTAAATGTGAAATTTTAAAATGTTAATAACGTACATATCCTTATTTCCTTATATGTACAGCAGGCTATGAATTGATACTGAAATCGATATACGATATAATCGTACGGTAATTGGTTAAGCTCAGTGAAGCATCCAATGGGGTGCAAAGCAATTTACACTCTTTAGATCCATTAATGTGGATCATGATTCGACTCGCTGATTCGATACACTCCGAAGCTTCATGAAGCAGTGTTTTGAAATCGGTTATCACTATATTAGTCTTGAGCCTTCAGATATCAACAAAAATATCTTAATTTGTGTTCGATGAATGGAGGTCTTAAGGGTGTGGAACGGCATGAGGATGAGGTGGAACGGCATGAGGGTGAGGTGGAACGGCATGAGGGTGAGTAGCCTAATCAATGACATTATTTTCATTTTTGGGTGAACTAACCCTTTAAACCACAAATCATTTAAGGTTGAAGGCAAAGGTGTGATAGCAGGTTTTGAAGTCAATGGTTTTAATTGGCGTCTGGGCAGAGGCGAGTCTCCGCTCACATTCCATCTATTCACTGGAACTGGAATTCTGACACCATGTGGAATGCAACATGGCTATATATAAGACAATCTTTAGTGGGAAATAGTTTAATGTTTAGTTTCAACATTGAAAGACGTCCTTCCACAGATCTTCTCACTAGCCATGTCGGTTCGTCGCAGCAGTAAGACGTTCACCTCTCGGAGTGTTTTCGGGTAAGCTGGTCATAGTTCCTCTGGTGGATTGGTCATGAACGGACTGGGAAGTTCAGGGGTCTCTTTGTCTTTTAGTGAACAAAACTATGGCAGCGCCGTGGGCTACTGTGCCCGCCTCTCCAGATCTTTGTCCACTTCATCCTTGACGACGGCTGTTAATGAGGTCAACGTGTATTTCAACGAGAAGCAGACCATGAAGAACCTCAATGACCGACTGTCATCTTACATGGAGCAGGTAACAAACCTTCTATTGGTTAACTTCTAATCTAAATGACATGAAAACAATTGAATCTTATATTCTTATATTCTTCTAAATAATCCTGATGAATGTTCTAAAAAAAAAAAAAAAGAGTCATATAGCCATAGTTATATATTAATTAATAACTGTTTTTCTTAATAAATGTTGCCTTGTTAAATTCTGACCAGAATCCCTAAAATTGTATACAATATTCATATTATATGATATATGTACATTATATTAATATGCATGAATTAAAACTAATAATTATAAATCATATTCTTCTTTTTTTTGTCATTTCATTGCATTCTTCTGGGTGTTTTTATCAATTTTTTTTTATTGTTTTGTTAAGTTTACTATTTAGTAACACTGGAATGCATTTGGGTTACTGTGTATGGATTCAGTTGCTGTTTTCTTTTCTTATAATCAGGTATAATGGTTTTACTCAAAATAGGCCTAATACATTTTTTTTTACATAACATAAAACTTTATTTCTCTAATTCTAAATAACTCCTCATATCAAAAGATGCAAGTCTGAACATTACAAACTGCAATATTTCTTCCTTGAGAGGATGTTTTTGTGATTTGGACTTCTGTTTAATCTTGTCTTCAACTATTTGCACATATGTTTTGTTTTTTAGGTGCGCTCCTTGGAGCAGGCCAACAAGAAACTCGAGCTGCAAATTAAGGAGTTTTATGACAACAAGAGCCCGCTGCAGAGCAAAGACAAGAGCGCTTATTTCAAAACCATTACAGAGCTCCACGCACAGGTAGAGCTGCTATCACTCATCAGAAGGATCACAGCCCTGAAATAACCGAAATGCCATGAGATAAACGCAGCCTCACCTTATGCCATTATGTCATTTGTGTTTCAAACATCACAAATACTACAGGGCAATCCTGTTTAGCATTAGTGTTTAGCTGTTAACAAAACCTAAAATCTTGTTTTGTTTCAGCTAGAGTAAATTTTTCTCTTTTTTAATGCATCCAGATAATTATTATGCTCATTGAAAGCTTAACATCCCTCGATCAAACACGCATTCCCATTTGTCCTTGAAAGATTCAAAGCCGCGTTGTGGAGAACGGACAGCTCTGTCTGAAGCTGGACAACAGCAACCTCGCCGCTAAAGATTTCCACTTGAAGTACGTGATGTGTAAAGCAATACTATTTCATTTAGTATTGAATTTACAGTATTTGTACAGTCTAGAATTACAGTATTTTCAATTGTCAGTGTTGGTTGAAATAGCATATGATCTTAAAAGAGCATGATCCTTTTCCTCCTTGGCTGTGGCAGGTATGAAACGGAACTGATAATGCGTAGAACTGTGGAAGGAGATTCGGCTCGACTGCGAGGGGTTCTGGGAGAGATGAAGCTGTCCATTGGAGACCTGGAGAACCAGCTTGATGGACTGAAAGAGGAGCTGCTGTACATGAAGAAGAACCACGAGGAGGTCACCCTTCCATTTCACTGCAAACGTTTTGTCTAACAAAACAGATTTTTGGAAACTAACTGCTCTTTTCTCTAATCTTCTTTTTCCACAGGATCTTTACTTGTTGCGGGAGAAGCAAAGCGGCTCTGTTAACGTGGAGATGGACTGCGCAGCCCATTCAAATCTTGACAAGGAGATGGAGGAGATGAGAGCTCAATATGAGATGCTTATTGAGAAAAACCGTAGGGAGGTTGAAAGATGGTTCCAGAGCAAGGTGAGCCAGTAAGACAAGTCTTCCTCTGCAAGAAAACAATTTGCTAGACATAGCAGAGGCCTGTGAACTTATTGAAAGTTTAAAAGAGTGGAATGTAATTCATTGTCTCATTTTTTAAAAAGGAAAATTCCTTAATAATGATTGAGATGCCAGCTGCCTGATGGTATGCTTTAGAACAATTGACTGTATGATCAGAAGGAATGTGATTGCGACACTCAAGTAATCGTTAGAGTCTTTCAGCTGTCAAAGCTGTCTACATAGTTTGTTTTTGTTTGGCTTAAACAATTAGGGGCAGCAACTGCGAAAGAAAACTTATTTTAATTCAGTCTATTAGATGTCCCAGGATTATCCAACACGCCTTCATGGCAATTCAAAACGATATATTGGCAAATTAAAAGTTGTATGAATTCACGCTTGCATTCAAATGTTTTCGTACAAGCTTAAGTTTAGGAGTAGGGTTAGAATTGGACCTTTATGCTTATATTTTAAAAAAAAAATTACATATTCGTGTGACTCAAATTATGTAAATTCATACAAATTCACTAGCAATTCACCTAAAATGTAAAATAGTTACTAGTTAATAGTAAAATAGTTTCTCATGAGTTCGACTTGGGTCATCAGTTCAGTCTGCAGTAATACAACAGTGTTGAAATGGAAATGTAGCCACACACAGTAGGCAATATTCAGAATACAGATTCAAACTGACCAGACCTGCCTTTTTTTTTTTTTTTACTGTCATGTATTCCTCATTACTTACTGGGTTTCAATATTTTAGGCGGAGGTGTTGCAGACTCAGGTGACCACCAGCTACTCTGAAATCAAGACGTCTCAGACTGCGGTCACTGAACTGAAGAGAACTTTCCAGAGCCTGGATATAGAAATACAGGGGGTTCTCACAATGGTATACTCTTGCTCTTGCTGATACCCTTTACAAAATATAAGTATACTGAAAGGCACAGTATGTAAGATTTTTGGATTCAAATATCCAAAAACCACTAGAACAATGTTATATATTTTGTTGACTTTTACATTATCTCAAATGTTTCCAAGAATGTTTAAATCCAGAGAAATAAGCCTTTTTAACCAGGACACGGACTGTGTCAAATTTTGTAGAAACCATGGAAACACCAAAGTGTGGAGGCAGGAACCGACAAACTTTTAAACACAAAATGAAAGTAAAAACACATTATAAAACATAAACAAAACACAACGTAACGTAACGATCAGGCCTGGTCCTCTCTCGTCCCTCACTGTCCTCGTTTTATGCATCTGAGCTCCTCCGTGAGAGATACGAGACCGGTGTGACGCGCATTTGACGCTATTTTGCAATCACGCCACCGGCCTTGCGCCATTCTCTAATGGCTCTCGCCCACCCTGCTTGTCACAGTTTTATTAGACACGTGAGCAACTGTTTGAACATTCATCTAAAGTAAAACGTCCACCTTGTTAACGTCCACCTCATGTAACAGGGTGGACAAACTTTATAGCATGTGAAAGTTAACTTAGGTCAGAATGATTAGATTATACTGGCTTGGGCTTCACCAGTGTGCTTTTATGATAGACAGACTCCTTAGTCTCCTTGTGACAAGCCTAAAAACTAGTTGAAACAACAAACCTGTTCAGTCCAAAATCCACCAAACTGTAGGAATGATCTGCCTACTTCCCTACAGGCTGTGTCCAAAATCGCCCCCATACCCAAGGGCACTATTTGAGGGGGCAGCCATTTGAAGTGGTGTCAGAAATCGTAGTGGACGTTATTGAGTAAACTCGTTCAATCCCACAATGCACCGCAATAACAAGTGTACATCCAATGTACGCTCAATGGCTAAAGTATACCCATAATGCACTATGAATTTCCGCGTCTCGCCAGGAGATGGCGCCTGCAGCTGAATCAATCATCCATCCATTCATTTTCCAAACTTAATAAGTATAAATTCCTTTTGAATAGATTATTAAATTGTTTAATTACGGTTTATACATGCAAGTACACTCTAAAAAAAAGGTTCTATATGGCACCAAAAATGGTTCTTGGCTCGTAATCATAGGGGAACCTTTTTTAGTGCTATATAGCACCAATTTTGGTGCTTCAGTGGTTCTTCAGCGGTTCTTCAGAGATTCTTCACCGGTTCTTTGACTAAGGTGCTATATAGCACCTCTGAAGAACCGCTGAAGAACCACTGAAGCACCAAAATTGGTGCTATATAGCACTAAAAATGGTTCCCCTATGATTACGAGCCAAGAACCATTTTTGGTGCCATATAGAACCTTTTTTTTTAGAGTGTAGTTTCCATGGCAGAGTTCAAGATACATCTTTTCATTAGGCTTCTACAGGAGCTGATAGTTTGCTAAGTTTCTAATAATTTTTAAACAGAAAGCAGAAACTATGTGAAAGCAGCGGCCCTTCCAGCGCACTCACAGTGTCCGAATTCATTCACTCTTTTTCATTCACTCCTTCAAAGTGGACTATATTAGTGGAGTAATATAGGAATAGTGAATGATCATATAAAGGGGGCGATTTCGAACACAGCAAAAGGCAGAGAGCAGTATGTGAGAAGCAGTATTTCTGGACTCATAGTATTCATAAAACAGTTGGCAAAAAGTACCTGTATGACTTACTTCTGGCGAAATTCTGAAGTGGGCATCTGATGAATACTTTACTATCCCATGTATGAGGCCACAGGAGTTGTGAATGACAGTGAAGAAACCTAACTGATGATCATGTGGCTAGGTCGTGTGGCAACTCTTAATGCCCATTTTCATATTATATAAAACATACATTTTAAACGATTGCAAAGTTTCAAACCAAAAGTACTATCTACTAGACAATATGCAATTTCGAACACACTGTCTTTATGAGTGAGTCATTGAATTATTCAATCAACCGATTTGTTAAAAAATGGTAGGTGGCTAAATTAATTCATCACGTGTTGCTCAGGGATGCAAAATTGTTGTTTGCTTTGGCTTTGTTTGGCAATATTGTGTCTAAAATGTAAGTTGCTCAGTATTCATTTCTTGTTTGTTGAACGCCATAAAAGCAATAGGCCTATGACATACACAATTATTTCCTGCACCCCCCCCCCCCCCCCTCAATATCCTAATCAATAAAACTAGCTTTAAAAAAAACTTTTCAACCACTTAACATGATTTATAATGCTATCTCCCCATACATGTTCAATAATTTTCTCCAGAAACAAAACCTGGAGGAGAGTTTGGCTGATGTGAGCATTCGCTATACGACCCAGCTGAGTCAGCTGCAGTTGCAAATAGACCACCTGCAGGAGGAGCTACATGGACTCAGTGCCAATATCCGACAACAGGCTTCAGAGTACCAGCTGCTGCTGGACATCAAGATGAGGCTGGAGATGGAGATCGCTGAATACAGGAGGCTGCTGGAAGGAGAAGCTCAAACGTACGGGCAGTAGAACGGATTCGTTTAAATAAAATTTTGCTCTGTTGTATGTCACTACATTTCTGAAGCTGTGAATGTAACCCAGGGTCTATCATTTTGTTCTGTAGGACCATCATAAACACGTCTGCATCTTCCATGACTAAAACCACGACAGAGACAGAAACCGTGACCGAAACAGTGATCAAGGAAGAGGAAGGTGAGTGAAGTGAAATTCTTTCTGTTGGTCCCTTCATTCAGCCAACTTGGAGCAGAAATGAATGAAACTAGTTATACAAATGTATCTTTTGAACCTTTTACAGAGCATAACCCTCACCTCCAGCGCAGGGTGAAGGTCATTGTGGAGGAGATTGTGGATGGCAAAGTCGTTGCCATCCATGTTGAGGAGAAGATTCAAGAAATGAGCGATAACTAAAACAATCTTGTACGTAAACTCTAATGACTCTGGTGTTAGATTTGGTGTTTTGGATAGCCACTAGGTGTCGCAGTACATGAATTAAACGATCAGCTACAGTCTTAAAATAACAGGTGAGGGTTGAGAGTAAGAGCTTGAGATAGTGTGTGTGGTGTGAGGCAAATAAGGTTTTTGTTGTTGTTGTTGTTGTTGTTATATTAAACTAAAATCAAATGTGAACATTGACACTCAGGAAATGGTCCAATTTGTGCCAGTGAAGGAACGTTTATTAAAAAATAGATAGGCCCCGTTTGCCGTGTCATTGTTTTGCGGTTGAATGTAACAAGGTTGAGAGTCAGTGCAAAACATGTTTAGAAAATATTGCCGAATTGACTGTTTTTCAGTAATTTGAAACAATGACTCTTAATGCAAATTGTAGCAGAAACTGCAACTTTTTGTATGCTATTGCTAGCATTGCAAACTCACACTTGCACACACTAAGGTTTTCAAAAGTGATTATTTGCATTTATTATATAGCCTATATAAAATAAAATGAAGATTGTTAAATTACAGTTTTTCTCAATTGTTTACATACAAATACTGGTACTCGAGACACAATGACCACAACAATGCACCAACCCCCTGGAACAATTCTGCTAAACTACAAGCACAATTCTAAAACACACTTTTTTCAAAACACTACACACAATTCTCTGTATTTGGCGCAATTTTCATGCAGAAAATCTAAATTTCACAAGGAACACACTGCCATTCAAATATGCACACTGACTCATCACATGGGCAAACACCTGTCACACAGTTTTACAATTAGCAAACAGAGCTTTAGCATAAAAGTGCAACAGCTCTTCTGTTTTGGAGCAGCATTGGGGTTTTTTAAACTGTAACTGTATACAGTAAATTCTTCTGTTGTTTTGTATGTAGACCACTGTATGTGCAATTTTGTGTTGGTTGGGATGTACACTGTGTACATTGTTTTTGTGGGAAAAATAAAATATATTTGTTACCGTGTATTTGTGTGTTCTGAGTATAAAAACAATATTCTCAAATATTTTACAAGACACTTATGTATGTACTGTCTTTAGTAAGTGTAACACTTAACCAATAAAAAGACCCAAGTCATTATGATGAATGGAGAAGAAGTGTTTTCCGTTCATCATAGTGTTTTACATTGAGCACATCAGTGTTCAACTGGTTCTTATAAATGTCTATTCATATGATGGTTTGTGTGTGTCATTTGAAAACAAAAATACCATTTTGAGAAGAAAAAACATTGTTATGAATGTAAAGTTTCATTTTGCAGGAGAATTAAGGGGTTTTGCCCACTGTGTGTGTGTTTTTTTATTTGAGTGTAGTTCTGAGAGAATGAGGCATGCTTTCAGAAAATGTTGGTAAACAATCAAGAAAAACTGTAAAAGCAGCATGTCTAAATGTCTGAAGTGGCTACTCCTAATCAATGCAGAATTCTGGCCACTAGGTGTCGTAATACATCCATTATATGTGCTGTGATAGTATAAAAGGCTAATGCAATTTCTGTCATGCTGTAAACTACATTTTCATACAAATATATCTGATGAAATACTAAATTCCCAGTTTGTAAAAATGCACAGCCTACCATAATTAAGTGAACATTTAAATAAAATCTTTTTAAATCTGAAAGAAAATCACTAGGCCCTACTGTGAATGTTGCCATTTTTGTCATGCTCTGGGTTCTATGCCTATGACAGGAAAAACTGGCACTAATAAAATTTCAGTTTTTGCACCCTAATCAAAATGTTTCAAACACAACATTTTCTAAATTTATTTATTTTTGCTTGTGTGTGTGTGTCTGCCCTGGTAAACCTTACGTTATGGGGACAAAATGCCTCTACAAATATGGCAATATCCGAAATCCTTGTCCTTGTGGGGACATTTTTTGGTTCCAATGAAGAAAACAGTACTAAGTGATGTTTTTTGAAATTGCAAAAGTGCAGAAAGTTTTCTGTGATGGGTAGGTATAGGGGTACGGTTAGTGTAAGGGGATAGAATATAGGCATACAGTTTGTACACAGTATAAAATCATACTTATGGGGGCCTTTATGTTATGGGGAAAAAATGTCATCATATAAAGATGGCAATATCTGAAATCCTTGTCGTTTTGGGGACATTTTTGGTCCCCATGAGGAAAACCGCTTATAAATCACTAAGTGATTTTTCTGTGATAGGTTGGTTTAGAGTTAGGGGATATAATCTATGACTTTGTGGGGACATTCTTTTGGTCCACATGATAAAAACAGCTTATCATACTAATAATACTAAATTATGTGTTTTGAAAATGTAAAATTGCATAACGTTTTAGGTTTAGGGGCAGGGGATAGATTAGAATATGCAGTTTGCACATGCAGTATAAAAATCATGTCTAAGGAAATTCCCCATAAAGCATGGAAACCAAACGTGTGTGTGTGTGTGTACTTAATTTTACCTTCCATTTTAGTCTTATAGTCTTATTCTGTTAGTAATATTCCTTTAACAAACACAAGCCTTAATGACATCATCCTCCAGGAAGTGACTTTCTTTTCGGTTGGAAAACAACAGGACATATCAGTAAGTACTGGCAATGGATTTGATTAATTGTGTGATATTTTGTGGTATTAAATTATATTTTTCACAATAAAACATCCCTTTTGCTACAGTTAAATAATCAAAATCTCAGAAGATGGATAAAAATAACAACATTAAGTCCACACCCTAATGTAAGCTATAACTGTCAATCGCTCACGGAGAAATGCTGTACCTGAGCTTCAATAAAGCTTTTGAAAAAAAAAGTTTAAGTGTTATGTCATTTAACATGCTGTCAAATATTCTGAAGCATACACCGATCAGGCATAACATTATGACCTAATATTGTTTTGGTCCCTCCTTTGCTGCCAAAACAGCCCTGATCCATCCAGGCATGGACTCCACTAGACCCCTGAAGGTGTGCTGTGGTATCTGGCACCAAGATGTTAGCAGCAGATCCTTTAAGTCCTGTAAGTTGCGAGGTGAGGCCTCTGTAGCGTCTGGAGTCTCTCATAGGATCAAAGAGATGAGTCGTTTTGAGAAACATCACAGATGCTCTTCTCTTCCTCAGCTCTGCATATAAATTAAGGTCCCTGCTCCAATGACTCCAACAAGTCTGAGTTAGATTGCACCACTGTCTGTTTTATGACCCAGCCAGAGTGTGACCAGAAGATGCGATGATGGTCCTGTTAGAGCTTCAATCAGATCCTAATCAGCTCAGACCTCTAACTCACCCCTCAGTTGAGAATGGCCGGAGAATCACCTCAACACGCACTAACACAAGCATTCCTCTTTATTTAGCCTTTAATTTAAACAATCCCAGAAATGACATATATGATGATTTCTTAAGTATATGCATGCTTCCTATATTGTATATGTTTGTGTGTTGTAAAAGTCATCTTAAATGCTTAAAATGGCTCTGTAAAGAAGATATACTGCTTTTATGCGTTTAAACCAAGGCATGTTTGATGTCTAAAGGTTTCTCTTTCTTTGTCTTAGTCAATGGTGCAAAGTATATGATTATGAAATGTACCGTTAGTATGTTTAGTCCTTTTGGAGTAAAACTTTACTAATTCTGGCCTCCTGCAAGAACATTCCATCGAGTAATAAAGTCCGAACAAATAAATTCTCTCCCGCCTAAAATTCTCACCAATGATTGGTCATCTCAGGAAAGATGGGCGTAGGTTAATGGACTTTAAAGGACAGTAACACAAGCATATCTTTGCTCAGTCAACTTGCAATAGACGAAACCAACTTTCTTTTCCTCCCTTCTCGACAAAGAACCTTTAAATTTCTCGCGGACCGACCAAACGGAGAGAGAGCTTCAGCGCACGAACACTCTGTGAAACTCCAACGCACACATCTTGCTTTATTCAACACAAAACCCCATGCAAGTATATTTTATCGAGCTATGCATTAAAAGATTTATGCCCCTGTTTTCAGGCGATATTCGTTGCTGGCTTTCTGTGGTTACATCCTCTATTTCTATCCCCTTCATTCTCTTTCATTACTTTCGTTATTCTGTATATACATGTATTCTTGATTGTAGTCGTATGTAATCCTAGGCTGGGTATTTCCCCTTTGGGTAATTTAGAGATTTATGATTTGATCATAACCCTTTGTGATTAATCATAGGTAACTAAATATTAATACCCATAATTCCCTATTGAGCTAATGTTAAATTGAATTGAAATATATAACCCTAAAACGCTACACCTCCATGAATTGGACTTGTTTGTTCAGCACATCCCAAAGATGCTCGATCGGATTGAGATCTGGGGAATTTGGAGGCCAAGTCAACACCTCAAACTCGTTGTGCTCCTCAAACCATTCGTGAACCAATTGTGCTTTGTGGCAGGGCATATTATCCTGCTGAAAGAGGCCACAGCCACCAGGGAATATCGTTTCCATTAAAGGGTTTACATGGTATGCAACAATGCTTTGGTAGGTGGTACGTGTCAAAGTAACACAAATGGTAACATCCACATGGATAGATCATTGCCTCCACCGGCTTGCCTTCTTGGAGGAAGATGGTGGAAAGATATCACCCTCTGCCACCACAGCCACAAAACAAAGGAAATATGTAACTATAAACAGCAAAGCAACAGAATTCCCTGCATTCTCAACTTAAAGCTGGTTTAGCTTTATAAACCAACAGGTAGGCTACAGCATCTGCAACAGTGCAGAACTCCCTGTTCTACTGAGGCAAAATCACAACATCCATGGTACGGCACGGCATGATTACAATACAAACCATTCTCGGCCCTGAATTCTCAGCACGGTTAGCTAGAATGCATGACGTCGCCACTCAGAATTTGTCACTTGTCTGTTGCCTGGCTATACCAGTTTCTCTGTAGCTAGCTAATTATATCTTGGTTACGTTGTTTTTTAACTTTGTATTTTCCATTTTTGTGCTCCACTATCGTACTTTCTTTTGGACAATTTGCCACTATGCCGTCTTGCCTGTCTAGCAGTAACGTAAATGAAAATGATTGACATGATTTGACCAGCAGCTGATTGGACAGATGTGACCCAAGTCACATCTATACAATCACTTACTTATTTTTTTTAAGGTTTCTTGTGGCCCAATGAGGATCTTTTTTTTTGTTCACACTGAAGTAAATTTAAAATAATAACAAAAAAAATTGTCTGGCCAATCCAAAAAAATTTTTTATTATTATTTTAAATTACATTTTTGAAAATACTACTAGACGGGCAAGACGGCCTACGCAGCCTACGCAAGCCTGTGCGTTAATCCACGCCTGACCCTGACTGGTTATCGGCTATGCAGCCCCATACGCAACAAACTGTGATGCACTGTGTATTCTGACACCTTTCTATCAGAACCGGCATTAACTTCTTGAGCAATTTGAGCTTCAGTAGCTCGTCTGTTTGATTGGACTACACGGACCAGCCTTCGCTCCCCACATGCATCAATGAGCCTTGGTCGCCCTTGGTCGTCGGTTCCCCACTGTTCCTTCCTTGGACCACTTTTGATAAATGCTGACCACTGCAGACCGGGAACACCCCACAAGAGCTGCAGTTTTGGAGATACTCTGACCCAGTCGTCAAGCCATCACAATTTGACCCTTGTCAAACTCGCTCAAATCCTTACTCTTGCCCATTTTGCTTCTAACACATCAACTTTGAGGACAAAATGTTCACTTGCTGCCTAATATATCCTACCCACTAACAGGTGCCGTGATGAAGAGATAGTCATAATGTTATGCCTGATTAGTGTATAATTAAGATATGTAATTTATAGTATTAAAGGATGTAACATAAATTGGCTAATTTAACGAAATACCTATTAAATCTATAATCTTTTACTGTTCTACAGATTAAGGAAATAAACCCAAAGGATTACACAAAGATAATGGGTTTGGTTGGTGGTTAAATCATAAAGCTGGTGTTAAAATAATATACTTTAGACAATATTTCTGAAAATGTGATAGAGCTGGACCAGGTTTCATTTTGCATTTACAACCTGCTTGAATTCAAGTAAAACATTAAAGGTGAAAAGAACATTACATTCTTGCAAATATAGAAGAAATGGAATAAAGTGGAATTTCTTTTATTCTATTTCTGCATAGGCCTACTATATCCTGACCTGAGCACTTCTGGTTAACTGTTTTTGATAAATGAGGCAGAAGAAAAAATACTTTTGCTCAATAATAAACTGCAGTTTTTATAATTCATGAAGACTTTGAGGCTCCTCGGTATAGAAGAGCTCTTGTGACTATTATTTATCTTATTTCTGATTGCGTTTCTGTCAAAGCATATTTTAGGCATGTTTGGCCCTGGCCTTCTTAATTTTGTTATATAATGGGTGTAGAGATATTAGAGGCCAGATGTTCCAATATCTTTTCCAATTTTTTCTTTCACACCGAGCTGAATGGTTGTCAAAGAATAAAGTCTTAAGGTTGACATTGACGTGAAAAGAAATCTGCATTCTTTTTGAAAAGTTATTTAATTTAATAATGAACAGTATTAAGAAGATAAAGTGACTAATATTCAGGCCCTTGGCTAAAAAGCTCTGAGATGGCATCAGATTAATAAATGAGTCACCAGTGAAAACTAGTTTTGTCAAGCTCATTCAAGCTCTCACACTTAGTAAGAGGTAAGATGCCACACCCATGACAGACCGACTATCAACACAGCTGTTCTGCCTCACAGGCAAACCAAAATGATCTATGCAACGATGGAATTTTCTCATAGTCCCCAAAGATCATTCAGTTCAGAATATAAATCATTCATTTTGGTTTAGTTTATAAATCATTTGCTTGTGTAGGTCATAGACAACAAAATAAATTGCATGATAAATATGCCACATATATTCACACAATGGAAATAAATGAATCAGAATTTATTGATTTTCTCAAATTTTTCTTTTTTAAATCTTTTTAAATTTCTCTTTCTAAAAAAGCCTATACCGCTTATATACATTTAGAAGGTCTTTCAGCCTCTAGTCATGTGCCTCTCTCTGAAAACTAAGACCCACACAGCATTTGATCAATCATTTCACTTTTGAGAAGTGTTTTGTTTTTCAACATTTCAACATTGCATTTCTCATGAACTACTGATTAACACATTTTTGATTATCACTCAATATTTGGATTATCACACAGTGGGCCATTTAACAATGTATGGAACTATGTATTTTCATCAGCTTTTGTCTTTCAAACACAAATTAAATTTAAAATTCACAAATTCACAACTTGAAGTACCCTCTGAGATTTTAACGCGATAAGTTAATAATTAAGTAAATGATCTAACAAAACATTTGTGTGTTCATGGTTCTCTTAATGGTCACATGACATGCAGTTAAACAAATAAAATATTTCAACATATTCATTTAGGGTTTCTTTTTTTTGTGTGTTTTTTTTATATTAAAATTATTTATTTAATTTAACATTTTTATGATTTAGTTAGTATTAGGTAATAAAAACATGCCAAACTGTGCGGACATCATTTTTGCCCAGGCTGTCATACAAAGAAACACATGCAAAAACGTCTCGGTTACGTATGTAACCCTTGTTCCCTGAGGAGGGAACGGAGACGTACGTTAGTGACTAACGAATGGGGGTTTCGCCTAGAAGCCAATTACCTTCGAGGTGTTTAACAGCGCCCAATGGCGTGCCAATGCCATGGGCATGCGGAACTTGCATGCGTAACTCCGCCCCACCGCGTGGGTATATAAGGAAGTACGCTGGCAACATCGCATTATGTATCTGCTGCGGAGCCAAGATCTGAACTCCGCGTTCCAGCAGCACAGCTGACGTGGCTGAGGAACGTACGTCTCCGTTCCCTCCTCAGGGAACGAGGGTTACATATGTAACCGAGACGTTCACTTTCGTTCAGTCACTACGACGTACGTTAGTGACTAACGAATGGGGGTTCCAATATAACCGCGCCACTCAGCTGTCGTCCAGTGCCCTGCGTAAGTGTGAGATCCCGCCACTTAAGGCCGTAGGACTCCCACTTATCACAGGATTACCAAGGTACACTGGGAAGCATGTCCCAGTGAGGGAATGCCAAAGATGCCTACCCGTGGGGAGGACTTAGAGAGTACACATATGACCCGCTGTGGGCTGCATATGGGAAACTCTAGGGTACCAGCCGAAGGTGGATTTTTAACCCTAGGGGTGGCAGGGGCTTGCCAAGGGAAAGACACCTACTCACTGAGGAGGCTTACGGTGGAAATACTCGTGTGGGGGTCGCCGGAGGGAACCATGCACACGGGGCACCTGGCCGGACATGAGTGTCTGGGCTCGAAAGGGCAGACTGAACTGATGTCGGCGTCGACAGTGCTGGAGGAGCTCAGGGCTCTCGGGGAGCTCACCTGAGGAGAATATCGCACGTATCCAGTCCGTGGAGTGGAGTGGCGATCAAGCAAAGACACCTAGAGCCTGGTCCATTACCGGCCCCTCGGGGGGGCGAGTACATAGTCGGACACTGGCTCCACTCGGAGATTGTAGAATCTGGCGAATGTGTTGGGTGTCGCCCAGCCTGCAGCTCTGCAGATGTCTGTTAGCGAGGCGCCATGCGCTAGAGCCCAAGAGGAGGCCACACTCCGGGTGGAGTGTGCCCTCACACCAAGGGGACATGGTCGACCTTGCTGCTGGTAAGCCAAAACAATGGTGTCCACTATCCAGTGAGACAACCTCTGCTTTGAGAGAGCTCTTCCCTTCCGCTCTCCACCATAACAAACAAAGAGCTGGTCTGAGGTCCTGAAACAATGCGTCATGTCTACGTAAGCGCGGAGAGCGCGTACTGGACAGAGCAATGCCAAGGCTGGGTCTGCCTCCTCCAAAGGCAGCGCTTGCAGGTTCACTACCTGATCTCTGAAGGGAGTGGTAGGAACCTTGGGCACATATCCAGGCCGGGGTCTCAAGGTCACGTGAGAGTTAGCCGGCCCGAATACTAGGCACGCTTCGTCAACTGAAAAAGCCTGCAGGTCCCCGACCCTCTTAAGAGAGGCCAATGCGGTCAGCAGAGCCGTCTTCATTGACAGGAACTTAATGTCAACCGACCGCAAAGGCTCAAAGGGAGGCCTCTGCAGAGCACTTAGGACTACTGAGAGGTCCCAAGAGGGAACGAGAGGAGAGCGAGGAGGATTCAGTCTCCTCGCTCCCCTCAGAAACCTGATGATCAAGTCGTGCTGACTTACCTTTTTGTCTCCCAAGAGGTCATGATGGGCAGATATTGCAGCCACATACACTTTGAGGGTGGAGGGAGACAGCCTTCGCTCCAGCCCCTCTTGGAGAAACTCAAGCACGGACCTGATCGGGCAATTCCAGGGGTCTTCTTGGCGGGAAGAGCACCAGGTGACGAAGAGGTTCCACTTCAACGCATAGAGGTGTCGTGTAGACTCTGCCCTAGCGGAAGTGATGGTGGCGGCCACCGTAGGTGGCAGGCCACTCAAACCTGCCGCGTCCCGTCCAGAAGCCACACGTGGAGCTTCCAGAGCGCTGGACGCGGGTGCCATAGGGTGGCCCGTCTCTGAGAGAGGAGGTCCGGTCTCAGAGGGATAGGCCAGGGAGGGGTTGTCGCAAGGAGTAGCAGTTCTGAGAACCAGGTCTGGCTGTGCCAATACGGGGCGACCAACATGACCTGCTCCTTGTCCTCCCTGATCTTGCACAGTACCCGTGCGAGAAGGCTCACTGGGGGAAACGCATATAAGCGTAGGCCCTGGGGCCAGCTGTGCACAGGTGCATCCGTGCCGAGCGTGCCCTCGGTCAGGGAATAGTACAGGCTGCAGTGGGAAGAGTCTTGGGAGGCAAACAGATCTACCTGCGAGTCGCCGAACTGTTCCCCAATCAGCTGGACCGTCTGGGGATGGAGTCTCCATTCTCCAGGAAGTGGCTGAATCCGTGAGAGCTCGTCGGCTGCACGGTTCAGGTCTCCCGGGATGTGGATAGCACGAAGGGACCTCAGGTGCTTCTGACTCCATAAAACGAGATGGCGGGCGAGTTGAGACATACGGCGGGAGCGTAGACCGCCCTGGTGGTTGATGTACGCTACAGTGGCCGTGTTGTCTGTCCGGACAAGTACGTGTTGACCCCTCAGCAACGCTCGGAAGCGGTGCAGGGCGAACCGTACTGCCAGCAACTCGAGGCAATTGACATGCAGAAGGCGCTGGGGTCCTGTCCAGGAGCCCGCGGCTGCTTGTCCATTGCACATGGCACCCCAGCCCGTGGAGGAGGCATCCGTTGATACAACAACATGCCTGGAAACTCGTTCTAAGGACACGCCGGCCCGTAGAAAACTGAGGTTCGACCACGGAGTGAGTGTCTGTAAGCAGGCCCGGGTTATTTGGACCCGGAGCGTGCCAGACCGCCATGCCCATCTCGGGACTCGATCGCGAAGCCAGTGCTGAAGCGGTCTCATATGTAGCAATCCGAGCGGCGTTACCGCGGCTGCAGATGCCATATGCCCCAGGAGCCTCTGAAAATGTTTCAGTGGAACCGCACTCTTGCTCTCGATTTGACGGAGGCAAGTCAGCAAAGTTTGCTCTTCTCCCAGTTGACCCGAAGGCCCAGACAGGCTAAGTGGTGGAGAACCAGATCTCTGTGTTCGCAAACCTGCTCTCGAGAGTGACTCAGTATGAGCCAGTCGTCGAGGTACTTCAGGATGCGAACCCCGTGCTGCCGTAGGGGCGCAAGGGCTGCCTCGGCAATCTTCGTAAAGACGCGAGGGGACAGAGATAGCCCGAATGGGAGGACCGCGTACTGGTATGCCCGCCCCTCGAAAGCAAACCGTAGGAACGGTCTGTGTCGAGGTAGGATGGAGACATGAAAGTAGGCGTCCTTCAGGTCGATCGCTGCAAACCAATCGTCGGGACGAACGCATTCGAAAAGGCGTTTCGCTGTCAACATCTTGAACGGAAACTTGTGAAGGTAACGGTTCAAGATGCGCAGGTCCAGGATTGGTCTCAACCCACCGGTCTCTGTACAACCCCGACTTCATCTCGGCTGGAGGGACAGGTTTGATCGCACCCTTCGCCAGTAGGGTGGCAACCTCCGCTCGCATGACAGGGGCATTGGCCCTGACCATAGTAAAGCGGACTCCCCGGAAACAGGGAGGAACCTGCGCGAACTGAATCGCGTAGCCGCACCTGACTGTCTTCGCGACTCAGCGGGACAGCCCTGGAATCTGAAGCCAGGCTCCCAGGAACTGCACCAGCGGGGTCATTCGGACTACAGGTGTACCCGGTGTGGGGCAGCGATGCAGCGTTACCGACCCGGACAAGGGAGGCTGTTGGGCGTCCCGGTGTGGGGGTGCGGTTAACTGCTGCGTCCTGACAGAGGACACCAGGGAAGGACGCACGTTCCACTGGGGTCTGCTCTGCCAGGAGGCTGGCGACAGAGTGGGATGCGAGTGGCGGGACCCGTGGGTGGTGCGCACTGACATCACCGATCTCTGTGGGCTCAGGGATGGGAGTGTTAATTCTTTCTTTGACCATATTAGGGTGCTGCTGACCCGGGGGCCAGCAGCTGCACAAAGGATTCTCCCCCGGCCCTCCACCGGGGGAAGGAGTGGTCCTGCTACCATCTCCTCGAAAGAATTTCCCATCCCTGAGCCGTCCGTCTCAGGAGCGCCGCTTGGCCTGGCGTTTAGCAGGGCGCGGGGCGGCCTGAGGGGACTTGGACGCCTTCCTACGGCTTCCTCCGCGACCCGGCCCGGGTGAAGGCTGCTGCTTGGACCGGGTGGGAGGGGCGGGAGCCTTAGGAGGGCATCCTCGGTGGCGAGCAGGCTGAGGCGACTGTGCCGGCGGCTGGGTGGAAGCAGCAGCTGGCCGCCGGGGCAGTACATGTTTGAGAGCCTCAGTCTGCTTCTGGGCGGTTGAAAACTGTTGGGCGAAGTTTTCAACCGCTCCGCCGAAGAGGCCAGCCTGGGATATGAGGGCATCGAGGAAACGTGTCCGCTCGTTGTCCCGCATATCGGCAAGGTTTAGCCACAGGTGTCGCTCCTGGACCACATTTGTGGACATCACTTGACCCAGGGAGCGTGCGGTCACCTTCGTCGCCCGGAGAGCGAGGTCGGTGGCGGCACGCAACTCATTTAAGAGCCCCGGATCAACTCCACCCTCGTGCATGTCCCTGAGGATCCTGGCCTGGTAGACCTGGAGGATCGCCATGGCATGCAAAGAGGCGGCAGCCTGCCCCGCGGCTCTGTGCGATTTCGCCACCAATGTAGATGTGAATCGACAGGCTTTGGAGGGGTGCTTAGGATCGCCTCGCCAGGTCGAAGCGCTCTGAGGACACAGTTGCATCGCAACAGAACGTTCAACCTGGGGGACCCCAGTGTACCCGTTGGCCGCGGCCCCATCGAGGATGGAGAAGGCGGAGGAGACTGCAGACCGGTCACGGGAAGACAACGGGGACTTCCAGGACCGGGCAATCTCCTCATGCAGCTCGGGGAAGAAAGGTATTGAGGGCGGGGACTGACGTGAGTCAGCGCGGCCCCCAGATACCAATCATCGAGCCGCGAGCATTCGGGACAGGGCGGAGGGTTCCACTCTATCCCTAGACTCGCGGCTGCCCGAGACAGCATGGCTGTCAGCTCTGGGTCCGACTCGGGCAATGCTGGCGCGCCCGAAGGCGGCAGCACAGCCGAGTCATCATCCTCAGAGGACTCGAGCCCACCCTGTGATGCGGTGACCGGCATCGCGTCATCTTCCGGAGCGCCAAACGAAATGCGCGGGGGAGCCGGAGCTGGCCCCGCGATTTCAGCCTGGACACTCGCGGGTTGCGGAACGCTAGAGGTAGGTGTGGCCTGAGGCATGAGCGTCGGGGCTTTGTTCCACACCATAACCCTCAGGTCACCCTGACCACCAGCCGAAGTACCGGCCATGGGGGGCACGGTAGATCGGGGTGTGGTTGAGGGGACTCTCACCTCATTACGAAGATCCTTGAGTCTTGACCGCAGGACCGCAATGGTCATGTTCCCGCAGTGGGAACATGACTCATCCACGAACGCTGCTTGAGCACGCTGAACGCCCAAGCATACCAAGCAGAGATCGTGCCCATCAAAAGAATTCAGCGACCGGCCACACCCAGAAGTACACGGGCGAGACATCCTGAAAAGGACGTGCCACGTGTAAGCTCTTTTATGAGAGGAAGCTTCGCAGAGACGCCGAAGCGCCCAGGGACCACACACCAGCTGTCAGACGGACCACTGCGCAGATCAGCAGGCAGGCAGTATGCGATCACTGGAACGCGCCGTAGATCCAACGCCTCTGGAAAGCTGCTCGTCTCGAAGGCTTGACAAAGACTCAGTTGTAGGCTTGAAGGAGTGAAGAGGTTCTCTTGGCTCCAAAGCAGAAACATAATGCGATGTTGCCAGCGTACTTCCTTATATACCCACGCGGTGGGGCGGAGTTACGCATGCAAATTCCGCATGCCCATGGCATTGGCACGCCATTGGGCGCTGTTAAACACCTCGAAGGTAATTGGCTTCTAGGCGAAACCCCCATTCGTTAGTCACTAACGTACGTCGTAGTGACTGAACGAAAGGGAACAAGAGAGAACCAACAAAATTTTTTTTTTTTTTTTTAGTTTTTCTATGATTTTTTTTGCATAGTAAAATAAAACCTGTAGCTATAGTTGCCAAATAATTTTGTCAGATAAACACCGTAACAAAGTTAATATTTAGTTCTTCCCTTTTATTTAAAATATTTAAAATATATCCTCATCCTCATTTTCCTCATTGTCTAATTTGATTATTTAATCATTTCAAAAAAAAAAAATTATTTTCCAACTATTGTATTGAATTTGATTTTACTCTAAGACCCCTTTGTAATTTTCTACTTTCTTTTAACCTTTTCTTTATCATTAATTTATTTTAATTGAATCATACTTAATATTTAATTTTATTTAATTTAATATTTATATTTATTTATTTATTGTAGCAATTTTTGGTGCCCAAAAAACTGGAAAAGTAAAAATCTGAATGATCATGCACTTGAACAGTTAATCCTCTCAACAACAGAATCCACCCATGATTCTTGCATGAGTTGTGCTTGTTGTGCATGACAGGTCAAATCCTTGACAAAACATGTTCAGATCATGAGAAATGAAAAATGATGAGACCAAAGCTGTCACAAAAACCAACGCCTGACCTCTGATGCTTTGTGTCTAAATGGTAGCAAATCCCTGCCTCCATGTTTTACTTCTATGAGCCTATTGTTTGTGCCTTAAAGGGTTAGTTCACCCAAAAATGAAAATTCTGTCATTAATTACTCACCCTCATGTCGTTGGACACCCGTAAGACCTCCGTTCATATTCGGAACACAAATGAAGATATTTTAGTTGAAAGCTGATGGCTGAGAACGGCTTCACACAGGCCTCCATTGGCATTCAGTACATTGACACTTCCAAGATCCATGAAAGGCACTTAAAACGTCGTTACAAAGTCTATCTCACCACAGTGGCTCTACAATAATCATACAATGCGACGACAATAGTTTTTGTGCGCAAAAAAAAATCAAAATAACACCTTTATCCAACTTGTTCTAGTCTTCCGTGTGCGCCTCCACGACGCATGCGCGAGAATATGACGTAGCGCCGGTGTTCGGGAATCGATTAAATACACACTTAAGCCTCATTTTGAGCACTACGCCGAGACCTAAAGCACGATCAATGTAGAATCCAACAGCTTAGACACGCGCGTCTTCCTCTGCTCGTAAACAAATCGCTTCTGGGTCATATGTCCGAACGCCGGATCTGCGTCATATTCTCGCGCATGCGTCGTGGAGGCGCACACGGAAGACTAGAACAAGTTGGATAAAGGTGTTATTTTGATTTTTTTTTGCGCACAAAAACTATTGTCGTCGCATTGTATGATTATTGTAGAGCCACTGTGGTGAGATAGACTTTGTAACGACGTTTTAAGTGCCTTTCATGGATCTTGGAAGTGTCAATGTACTGAATGCCAATGGAGGCCTGTGTGAAGCCGTTCTCAGCCATCAGCTTTCAACTAAAATATCTTCATTTGTGTTCCGAATATGAACGGAGGTCTTACGGGTGTCCAACGACATGAGGGTGAGTAATTAATGACAGAATTTTCATTTTTGGGTGAACTAACCCTTTAAATTATTACATTGTTTATTAATACATTGTTAACTAACTGTGTGATTTGTATATGTACTTTTCTGAAATCCATAATTTGGACACAGTCTCTATAATGTAGACGCATGAATTTTCTGTAAAGCTGCTTTGAAACGATATGTGAAATATGAAAATGAAAAATACGATATGAAAAGCGCTATACAAATAAATGTGAATTGAATGTGAATTGAATGTTCCAACCTCTAGTGTAAAGCCTTCTCAGAAAAGAAAAAAGCTGTTAGAGAGGAGCAACTCCCTGTAATGCCCATGTTTTGAAATCAAATGTTTAGAAAGAAGATAAGGGTGTGGACCATGTGGTGATTGGGTATCCACTTACTTTTGGTCATATTGTGTATCTCTAAATTAATCTTTGATTAAGAAACTATGATAGTTGAACAGCCTCTTGTGTTGGATCCTTAAAGACCCTAAAGGGAAATTATAGTAAAAAAATAAGATGGAAGGAAACATTATATTTCAGTGCTTTTGCGTTTGCTCACAAAAACCTTTGTATTCAACCGCAAACCTTTTGCGTGAGAATGCAAAGTTTCTCATGAAAATGCAATACATTTGTGAGAGAATGCATTTCTGTCAGGACCACTATCATCAAAGATGATTGACTATTAGCATACAGTTTGGATTGGCGGTATGGTTCTGTTCTGGGCAAGAACTACCTGCGCATCCATGCAGCCTATAGCATGGATAAGAGCAGGGAGAGCAGCAATAACCCCCCAAAACAAAACCAATGCCGATATCCCCCAAACACAAACTGATGCGAAAATCTGAATGCCCCTTCCTTGAAATCTTATGGGGGAAGCATCAACCAAAGCTGCATGTTGCTATAGCCAAATTTTAATTCACTGCATGGTATCTATTGGGTGTAGCTAACACCCCTAGAGGCAGCAAAATCTGATACAGCAAGCATGTTGTAATCACAAACTAGTCCGGTCACGGAAGCATACACACTGCAGCAACAGTTCTGACTAGCGGCAACAATCTGATACAACAAGCATGTTGTTATCACAGAACTAGTATTAAAACTAGTAGTAATCTAGTCTGGGGAACATACACCCTGCAGCAACAGCTCCAAGTTAGATGCAACGTGCAGATAATCATGATCATGATTCTGCTCCTGTCGGGGTGTGAAGGAGAAGACGACGACTCCTATGATTCCGCACTCCTTCACGGGATCATCAAGCCATGGTGTTGTTAGTGTTGAATAAGAGACTTCTGCGGTGAAATGTACCTGCTGTGTATTGAAGCACAGCATGTTAACTTATCGATATTCTAGGCTTTGAGCCATAAGCATGTTGCTAACATTAACACAGCATGTGCAATATAATCGTGTTCCCAATAGCAACTATAGCTTAAAGGGATAGTTCACCCTGAAATGAAAATAAAGCCATCTGTTCCTCACCCTGCTGTTGTTCCAGTGCACTCTAAAAAAAAAAGGTTCTTGGCTCGTAATCATAGGGGAACCTTTTTAAGTGCTATATAGCACCAATTTTGGTGCTTCAGTGGTTCTTCAGAGGTTCTTCACCGGTTTTTTGACTAAGATGCTATATAGCACCGCTACCATATACTGAAAATGTTAAGATATAGTGCTATATAGTACCAAAAGTGGTTCCTCTATTTTTGGTGCCATATAGAACCTTTTTTTTAGAGTGAGCCCTATGTCCTTCTATCTTTTTTGGACCTCAAAAGCAGAAATTTTAAAAATAGTCCTGCACGCGCTCCTCCATATAATGGCAGTGAATGGCGACCATGCTAAAACCTTACAAAAATTATACAAAAGTATCACGCAATGATACAGTGAGACGCGCCATATATGGAAAGTGTTCCGGAGGTATACTATAAGGTTTTGCGAGAAAGAAACCGTATTATTCAGTCAAAATACAGAGCTCTAAATTTTCAACTAAATATCCAAATAAATTTAATTACTACACTAAATTAACTATATCAACTAAATTACAGATCTGCCCACATTGTCACTATATGATAATTGAAATGAGCTGATGACATCACCGTTTTCTCCAGAGCGGCTGTACAGCCGAATCGAATTCTGTTGCATTAATTTCTTGTTAAACACTGTGAAGCTGCTTTGAAACAATATGCATTGTAAAAAGCGCTATATAAATAAAGTTGACTTGACTTGACTGACTGAGCGTATAAAAAGGCCGCCTGCAAACATGCCATCAGCTTCTTTGTCTTCAGGAGGCCGCTTGCATGTGTGAAAAAAAAGAAAAAAGAAAGAAAACAGTGTGTATGTTGAAAAAAAGTAAAATAAGGGAAGAAAGTAATGGTGAGTATCTGGCCCAAAACGTGAGATTGTGTGTGGTCGCTTAAATGAGCGATATCTGTAGGGTCATAAGTGTCCAGTTCCATTGAGCCTTCCTTTTCTCCCGGTCCTGCACACTGAGGTGTCAGGTTGAGGATACATCCATAATCTGCTGGCATGATTCATTTGACTTCCGAGTTATTCGAATGTGGAGGGGCTGTGTGAGCAGGGATATGGGAGGATGAATCGGGTAGAAAGGAATTTAGCAAGCTATCTCTCGTTTTTGAGGGCTATCTTGAAGGCTCCCGTTTTTTATTAGCCATGTCAAATTAAATCTGTGGTCAGTCAGGCTGGTGGGACTCTGCACACTATGTCAGTCCTGCAGGCCTACCAGGCAGACCTGCTCAAAGACCTGGACCAGGGTGAGAGTTCATCCCCCAAGGCGGTCTCCGAACTGCGTATGGCAAAACAGATTTGACTCTTTGTGCCACCAAGCAGTCGGCCCACTTTATTGGCCAGTCTATGCCGGCTATTGGGGCAACAGAGAAGGACCTGTGGCTTAATCTGTTGGTCATCAAGGAGTGTGATAAAACTATTCTCCTTGAGGCCCGTCTTGCCCTCTGAACTTTTCGGCACTACCTTTGAGAAACTGGTGGAAAGGTTTAAAGAGGCGAGAATGCAGTCAGCCACCTGTAAGAAATATATCCCTCGCCGAGTACAGGCTACTCCTGAGTCCTCTGCTCCTTCACCAGGAGTTCTTGGAGAGAGGAGCAGAAGGCGAGCTTGGCTCCAAGGGGTAGGGGGGCAGAGGCACCGTGGGAGGAAGCCATAGACTGCTCCGAGGACTGTAATTGAGGTGAAAAGGAAAGAGAAGTAGAGCGATTGAGCTCTCGCTTATTTTTCTTCCAGTACTCTCCAATGTACGGCCCCCTCCATGAGGCTGCTGGGGCTCATGATGCAGCATCTTGTTCCCTTTTCAGGGAACCAGGGTTACATCCGTAACTGTAAGATGTTTTGTGATCCCTCAAGAAACATTGCATTCGCTGGCAAACTCAAAAGTTTGGCGAGCAAACGCACACGTTCTAAGGGGAGTGCAAAGCATTTGTGAGAACACATTTTTTTTTATCATCATATACCTTTAGGGGCTCTGTACAAATGTTTTGCATTGGGCGGGCGATGGTTACTCATTACTTTTGCGGGAGAACGCAAAAGTTTTGGGAGCGAACACAAAAGCATTGAAATATAATTTGTCCTCCAATTACATATATTTTTCCAGCACCATGTCCCTCAGGTCCTCAATATGATGAGACCCATGTTCAATCATCATCTATGTCTGCATTGGTAATGTCTTACATTTACAGATTAACTGTAATATTGTGGCACCAGTTATGTGGCACCATAATGCACTGTGACATTAAAATACTCTGGCAATTTTTACAGTAAAAGATAATTGTACTTTTCATGCCGTGAACCACCATGTGTGTGATTCAATCCTCAAGACCTCAAAGTCTTTGAGCGTGAATTTCGATTTGAAATGAATGTTTGCCAGTGCTGCAGAGAACAACGAGTATTGGCATGAACTTTGCTGGGTGAACAAAACAGGAAGCTCAGGCTGCGGTGAGTCACGAACATTTGCATCCTGCAGGCGATAATAGGGTGGATACCTCAACAAAAGGAATAGCTGTCATTCAAACCAAAGAATCCTAGATAGATGTAATTCTAGGCAGCAGTGCTTCATTCAGGGCAGGGTAGAGAGAGTCATATTCCTTACTGTACTCTTAGAAGAGATATTAGAACTGTTCAAAGACCTTTAAACTGGTTTTATGACCTAAAGTAGAATTAATGCTCAACGCAGAGTATTGAAAAGTATGTCTTTTTTTATACTGCAATTAAAAAAAAATCTTATTACTAATCAGCCAACAAGTTATCAAAAAGACATTTTTAAAAATCATTTTTTAAGCATATTTTCAACTGGCATATTTTTTTGACAACCTTTTTTTTTTTTTTTACTTTTTTGTAATATTATGTGAATTAACATCTAAATCCTAACACATGCATTCTTTTTACAGTATTATATTTTTCTAACCACAACTGTTTGCTATTTACACACAAGATATATGTAATTTTTTGTGATTTTTCAGCATACTGCAGGATAGACTGTAAAAGACTGCAAAGAGGCTGATAAGAGAGGTCAGAGGGGTGAGCATGTCAAAGGTGCATATAAAAATATATTGGAGTCTCTGCACTCATTGTTATTCTTTTTTCTTTTCTTTTTTTTTTTTTTACTATGAACTGCTACTTCAAGACAAGAAAAACCAGTTTGATTATCTAAAGTTTGAGTTTCGGATGAATCTATGTGTAATGACAGTGTTTTCATTGTCTGCTTTGACTGTTTATTTAAGTTTTTACATCCCTTATTGTACAGTTTATGAACTAAAGAGGATGTAATTACTTTCCTCAATTTAGATATCAAAACACTTGATGTAATATTGGTTTTGACTGACACTTTGAATGAATGAATAAATGAATGAGGTATTTATATAGCACATTTCCCATGTACTAACTGTACACCCAAAGCGCTTTACATTAATATCAGGGGTCTCTCCTCACCCACCACCAGTGTGCAGCATCCAATTGGATGAAGTATTATTTTAGTTTAAATACTAAAACAGTGTTAAATTAGTCCAATAAAAACTATTTTGCGATTGTGATTACGTAAGAAAAATGGGAATGTGAATAAGAAAAGAATATGAAGTGTCTGACAATAGACTATCTAAAATATAGATCAGATTTATGACTACACCACACCCTGCAAAAAGAAACACACTGAACTTCTGAAACACATTCAGTAAGGAGCAGAGAAAATAAAAGAACACTGAGCCCCTGTTTACACCTGGTTTTAAGATGCGTTTTGGTCGATCGGATCACAAGTGGACGACGCTGACAGTGTCTAAAATGTTTTGAGCTTGTCTGGATTGTTTGAAGAGGAAAAATGTACCAAGCACAGACACAAAAGCTGATGCTCTCCATATGTTTTTCCGTCCTCTCCAGGCGCTTTCATATGTAAATTGTGCAAGCTTATTTTGTCCATTAGATCAAAAGATTTGAAAAACAAAAACCCATACATTTACCCACCCATAGACCCTTGAAGAAATCAGGACAGGGCCTAAGTCACAGGTAGAAAATAATCAAATATACAGATGTGGCCAGAATTATTGGCACCCCATGTAAAAAAATTATCAAAGACGGCTGTAAAAATACATGTAACAAAATTGTATCCTTTTGATCTTTCATTCAAAAACAATTTGCAAAAATATAACCTGTCATTTAAATAAAACAATTGAAAAAAAAGAGAAAAAAAAAAGAAAACAAAAATCACATTACAAAATAAATTGGCCACAATTATTGGCACCCCTAGAATTCTTTATAGGTAAAATCTTATTTTATTTTAAGTATTTTTCCACTCATAAAAAAATTAAAACAATAATTTTGTATTATATATATATTTTTTTCTATTTTTTTTTCTTTCAATAATAAAAAAGCACACAGTGTGACTAGGAACATGACATTGTTTAGCTATGACTTCTTGTTTCATAGGAGTATAAATATGAGGAAACAAAGCCCAAATTATCTTAATTCATCACAATGAGTAAAACCAGAGAATAGCTCTGATGTGCAGCAAAATACTGTTGAGCTTCACAAAATAGAAAGTGGCTGTAGTAAAATAGCTAAAGCATTGAAAATCCCCATTTCCATTATCAGGGCAATAATTAAGAAGTTCCAATCTGTCGGAGACTCAAATGCTGTGATGAACGTGAGAACAGTTTAAAACTTTGAGAACAAAACAGAAACAGTCTCTGTGACACACCGAGACCACCGACAGGCACAGAACAACAGGGCGAACCACTGAATGATGAATCCCGGGTCCAGCTAGTGAGACAGTCTTGCTTACACACCCCTCGTCTGAGATTCCTGAACACAAACGTCAGCAGGTAAGCAACAGAAGAACAAGAACACAGAACATGGGACATCCACGCAACATAGCATATGATCAACTGACAACAAGGAGGAGTATACACAGCTGGGAATACAAAGGGTAAGGGAAATGAGCGACAGGTGTACGGGATCAGCTCATGATTGTGTTCACAGCACCACAGGACAGCACTGATTGCTCAGACCACGAGCTGCAGAAAATGACAGGACCAAAACAAACAAGAGAAGAACCGGTGACACACCCTGACCCGTGACACAATCAACTAAAGATGTCACGAATCTGCCTGGAAGAGGACGTGTGTCTATATCGTCCTAATGCACGTGAGGAGGAGAATTTGAGTGGCCAAGGACTCGCCAAGGATCACAGCTGGAGAATTGCAGAGATTAGTTGAGTCTTCGGATCAGAAAGCCTAAAAAAAACTATCAAACAGCACCTACATCACCACATGTTGTTTGAGAGGGTTTCAAGAAAAATCCTCCTCGCTCATTTATATTTGTATTTCCTTTATTTTCCACTGAGGTGGAAATTTGTCTTTGGCTCACCAACACATAAAATAACTAGACAGGCAATATTAAGAAAAACAAAAGTAAAACACAGACAGATTCACATTACATAACATAAATATAAAAGTACAATTCATGCTACGTTCATTTGATATATCATCTTGCGGAGTTGAGAATTTCAATGGCTTTTGGAAGGAAAGACCTCTGTAACACATTGTTGTTTGCTAGAGGGGTTCTATCCCCAGTGTGCCTGCTATCTGTACTTGAAATACAAATTTTACTTGTCTAGCTATCACCAGACCAAGCTCAATTTAAGATTGAACATTGGTCTGGGGAGTCTGCTATGTATTTTCTACTGCACAAGAGGCATGATAAATGAGCATAAATGAAATGACTCTGTACGCAATTGGATAGTCCTTCAACCAATCAGACCACAAGAGGCGTGATCAATGGGCATCAACTCATCGCTTCTCTATCCGTCATCGTGTTAAACCCACCAATAGCGCGGATGATAAGCCAGTCTGTGATTGGTTCCCGCAAAAGTGTAACGGAAGCAGTAGAAATGAATGTACAGGTTTCCAGACGGAGTTGCAGGGCGAAATCAAATCGCCGGGCAGATCAGGCTGGGTTTAACCAGTCTAACATTTTACTTTACTTTAAGTAGATTTGAAGTAAATTCCACACCAATGGACTATGCAAAAATTCACATACTCCTCTTCTTATTTGGCTTGATGTTTTGTAATGAGATTTAAAATTGTATCTTCTGGTAATGCCTTATTATAGAAGCCAGTGTGAATCAAGTATGTTCTTACACCTTGGAAGAATTGTCAATAAAATCAGCCAATTTTGTATCTGTTTGTATGTGGGTTATTATCACTGTGTACAAAGAAGATCAGATTCAGTTCCACACATGTTTTATTTACTCTAAGCTATTCCACCCCAAAGCTGACTTGTTACTATAAACTTGAACATGTAAGTTAATAAGACAGTATGTAACAGTATGTCCACCCCCCTCCCCCAATATTTGATATTTCTTAATGTCTTAACATTACACACTGCTCTGATTGTTGTTAGGATGGAAAACAGTTTAAAAAGGTACATTTTTAGGCTGGTTTGCCCAGTGGTCTAGCAGCGCTCATCAATGTCAAAATGAGAACCTATTCTCACTGAAGATGAGTGTGAATTCCAACGCAACGCTTTTATTACAGTAAAAGGGTGTGTGCGTGGTAAGATAGAAGTAGCTAAACATTTAATATTTGTCAACTGTTTTATGATAGATACGTTTAACGACCCACAGTAACAGTGATGCAAACTACTCAACTTTTTAAATGTAATTTCGCCATTTTGAATGGAAATGCAATCATTAATTTTTTTTTAGACATACAAGAGTGAATGTGTGCATATTTTTGATTAAAAATGTTATTTACAAAGATTTTTAATGGATTACTTCACAACTATAGGCTATAATTAGACCTATAACTTATTTTACTGTTCTTTATTCCATTATATCCCTTTTAATCCTTTAATTATTTAATTTCTTTAAATAAAAAAGACCCCCCTCGCCCACCCTCCCTATAAAAAAGCTTGGTCCCCCGAATGTTCAAGACATGGTTACGGCCTTGATTTAAAGTGCACCTATTATGTTATTTTAAAGTTTCCTAATGTTGTTGAGGAGCTCTCCTACAACCGGTTTACGTGCACATTCAAGCCTACTCTGCTCAGGCACAGTCTGTTACGACTGGGGCACATTTAAGCTCAAACTGGTGTGCAACGTTTTGCTATGGTTTCCGGGTTGAACGACATGTTTCCTGGAATCGGTGTGCAACTGTGACGTTGCCTTAACGTAAACAGAGTCGGATTCAAATGCAAGTAGGCCTAAAAGTATTTATTTGGACATAAGTTCAAGAGATCGCAACAGTGCAGAGATGTCCAGGTGGTGAGACGCTTGGCAGCACAGGGACGCTGAGGACAACCCAGACCTCCAGAGAAGAGTGCAGATGCTGGAATGGTGAGAGGTGATGGTTCTGACGCTCACAGGAAGACCAGGGAACGTGGAACACGAAGACCAGGGAACGTGGAACACGAAGACCAGGAAACGTGGAACACGAAGACCAGGGAACACGGATGAGAACAGGAGGCAAGCGGGAACACACGAGGAACATCCAACAACGCTCTGACAAATGACATGACAAACAGAGAGACATTAAATCAGCTGCGCTGATGAGCAGCAGGTGAAGCGCTGATGAGCAGCAGGTGAAGCGCTGATCACCGCCGCAGATGATCTCAATCAGCGCAGCGCTCAATCACACACACCAACACACACACACACACACACACACACACACACACACACACACACACACACACACACACACACACACACACACACACACACACACACACACACACACACACACACACACACACACACACACACACACACACACACACACACACACACACACACACACACACACACACACACACACACACACACACACACACACACACACACACACACACACACACACACACACACACACACACACACACACACACACACACACACACACACACACACACACACACACACACACACACACACACACACACACACACACATAGCCTACGTACCAGAAAGAGATAGTGAATTCATGAACCGTGACAGCAACGCGGTTTGAGACGTAGCCTATGTTGAGTGCATCTCAGTCAGCTCCCTATTTCAGTCAGGGCACTGATCAGGGAGTCAGCTCATTGACTGATTCCCTGATCAGTGACCTGACTACTAAACTAGGGAGCTGATTGAGATGCAGACCTTTTCTCTTGTTTGGTGGTTGTGTCAAAAATGTCAGCCCAATCAGCAGCAACATGTAGGCTATATAAACCACACCACACGGTATTAAAGAGACAGCTCGCAAAATGGGTTCAAGTAAAGTCATTTACAAATGTGTCTGCTGAAGCTTGGTATTCGCAACAATTGAAGATATTAGAAAACATGTTTGTCTTTTCATCCTGAAATGCCAAGGCAAATGTTGAATCACAATAATTAGGAACCACAGTTTCCACAAATCCCTTCACTCGATTTGGATGTTATCTTTTATTCTGGATGGCCAGGGCAGTGACTGTAACATTCTGAGCTTATTTTGTAGTATTTATACCGATTTCATCAGGCTCTGAAAATTCTTCAAAAAGAACACAGAGAATGGCCTTCTCAGCTGCCTAGTTGCAACTCTTGTGTCATCAGAACAGGGTGTTCAACGCACCACTGTTTCCGTTTAAAAACGTTTTGCAACGTTTTGTCAGCCTTGAACGCAGCCCCGGTCTACCTTACCGTTTACAGCTTATGTGGGAAGTTAACGGCCATTTCCATAATTGTTCTTTAACTGTGTCTGGAGGCTTCCTCAGTCCTCAGCGATTGTAAAAACTGTAAAGCTGATTTTACCAAAACATTGGAGGAACTTATTCAACCTCCATCGCAAGGACGACTTGAGCAGGATGTTTCTCAGTAATACACTACTCTATGTACTACGTTTCTTATGAGATGTTGCTACTGTAATTCCTCACTATCAGCATTAACAATTGTATGTCCATCAACAAACACGTGTATATTTCTCATTTATTGCGGAGCACATGCAGGAACTGTATCAATAACAGCACATACTTTAGCCCAGCACTGACGTGATTGACTGATGTATCATTAAAGTTTGCAAAACAAATCTTGCTCCATCCTTTTTCTTTACTCAAAGTAGTAAGAACGATAGACAATCTGCATTAATAGACACAGTTTTAGGTAATAGTGGCCCACAGCTGCTTAGCAGAAGTATTTCAGTAACAACATTAACGTGAGCTAGCCGGTTAGCCGGAAAACCTAAACCTAAATAAAACACAAAACGTCTCAGGTTACGAATGTAACCATTGTTCCCTGAGAACAGGGAACGAGACACTGCGTCAGCTTTTGCTTACGCTATGGGGAACGCCTCCAGCGTGACTGGTGCCTGAAATCACAATACCAAAACGTCAATCCTATTGACCGGCGACAGCCTATGATGTCATCAAGGTGCGACCAGGAAGTATATAAGGGCGCCTTGCCAACATGACAGTATCAAATCGTCTGAAGGGACTGTTTTCAGCAGGCAAGCCCTGCGGCATGGCAAAGCGACGCAGTGTCTCGTTCCCTGTTCTCAGGGAACAATGGTTACATTCGTAACCTGAGACGTTCCCTTTCGAAAGGGAACTCGCACTGCGTCAGCTTTTGCTTACGCTATGGGGAACGATATACCAACGCCGCCATGCCGACGGGAGTGCATGCCCACTGGCAGTGACAACTGTCAAGACAAGCAAATTCTACTGAGATGCCTGAACCACTCCCCTTCTGGTCACATTAGGCTGTCAGTGACAGCGCTCCCTACGGTCATAGCCCAAGCTATCGCCCAAGAAGGAACCTTCACACACATGAGGTCCTTCCCAGGCCCTGCTCGAAGGCCTGGAACCAGCCCATTCGACTTAGAAGGGGTTCCTTTAAGGGAACGTGGCAAGGGAACTACGAGGGAACCCTATGCCAGTCACTATTCGGGAGGTTCTCACCGAATGCCACCAGGGAGACCTGACCAGGTGACCCAGACTAATGTGGGACACTTAATACGGTCAACCCTGTCTGTACAGTACAGAGCCTCTGGTACTCGCCTCCGAAGAGGCATCCCGCTAGGGTGCTGCAAAAAAGGCAGTGACATCCACTAGCCAGATCTCAGAGACGGGTAATCCCGGAGAGCAGCTCTCAGCGAAGTGCTATATAACCCTTGCTAGCGAGGGGAGTTTAGCCGCTCGATCCTCGGATCTACCAAGCACCTACTTTAAAACGTGCTTAGGAGGCCAGAGGCCTTACAGGCTGATTATGCCAGGGAGGCCCCGAAGGGCCTACGACCCTTAACCAGCGCCAAGCGGCCGTAAGCTCATAGTAGACCCTCATTCGAGAGGAGCTCATAAGCCTGCCTGGTAGGTAACCATGCAGTAGGCAAACTATGAAAGACCCCTCCCGTGGGGACCGCATAGCAGCAGTAACGTCTCGTCGTGCTAGGGTAAGAGCACCGCCTCCAGGTCTCGCGAACGGCCAGAGACCGGCGCCTGATAGCGGGTGACCACTAGCTGTCAGCGTAAAGCCAGTTGTGCGTTCCCACCCAGGGAACTCGTTCCTCAGGGAGGCCGAGAGGGGCCTCCACCTGATGACAGAACATGCCGCCCATAGCCAGAATGTGCTACTCATAGCACTCCATGGTCACCGCCTCAGCGGCTGCACTCAGGGAGGCCAGTTGTGGCCTACTACCTACTAGCACTCGTGCTAGCCATCCAGTGCCTACTAGCAGTTTGTACCAGCCGTCGAGGGACTTAATGCCAGTAGTGCCCCCTCGGGGAAGACCAGGCAGCGCCTGCTGACCACAGCAGGCCCTCAGGGAGGCCAATCGGGCCTACCATCTGAGTAAAGGTAAACCAAACCGGGAGCCTACCCCTCAGGGCGGCCTTAAGAAGGCTGGCTGCTGCGCCTGGGCTGGCGGCAGCTGTCTGCTGCTGACAAAGCCTGGAAATCCAGATCACACCTGGGGACTCATCCCCAAGGAGACTAGCTGACGAAGTTACTGCTGATGTCAACACCAGTGGAGAAAATCCTCCAGGGCCCACTCGTGGGCCACGGCATCGAGACTTCCTTGCAGGGAGGCCAGTTGACGCCTACTACCTGTTCTGAAGTCCAACTGCCCAGACTGCCCAAGCTGGCTACTAACAACCAGCTGGCTCCTACGCCCTGGGGCTGGCTCCATCCCAGAGGCAGCTAGGGACAACTGCATCGCCGTGTCCTAGGGCCCCCAGGACGGCGCAGTCTCTCGGGCAGCGCCTACAAACATGGACCTAATCACATTGCCAACAGCAGTGTACTCAGCGAAAGTGCTTAAACAAAGACCCTCTAAAGCGAGGGGAGTACAACTTACGTCACCTGCCTCGGGGCGGCTGTCCTACTTTCCATGCAGCGGCCAACCATAAGTGCGAGGGCGTCAGCCATTGGCAATGCTCGGGCCTCAGGGGAGCATCCGACCAGAACCTCCACAGAGGTTTATCCGATGTTCAGTTCAACCCGAGCCCTAAAGGAGGTGGAGCAGAGACATAGAGCAAGGGTGAAAACAATACCTTTTCTTTTTAGAAAATATAGAACCCACCGGCCGAACATCCTCCAGGAAGAGGCCGGGGGCCGCCAAAAGATGGCGGCCACCAAGCTCTGAAAGGCGGAAACGGCAGATAAAGTCTGATCGCAAAACCAGCGAAAGACGCTTCACTCCGCCCCACGACCACTGGCAAAGTCGCTGTCTGCTGCAACACCCCGACTGCGTTACTCGTAACCCCAGAACGCAGAGAAGGGGGTGGGCCTTGGCCGGACGACTCTGTAACAAGAGGAGGCTGAAACAAGGATGCATAAACCACGCCATGTTCTCATATCAAAGGACAGGCCAGGGGCGAACAACCTTCATTAAAAGGGAACGCCCCCATCCTTGACAAAGCCTAGGCCAAGTGGTGCGGCATACCGCACTAGATCTACTCAGGGCTCGGGAAAGAAATATTATTACCTCTAATATAACACACTGAGGCCCCGAAACCCCTTTTCCCAAAGCCCCGCAGAGCTGGGCGCAGATCTTACTACAGCTCGCGCATTAGCGCGTACCCGGTCTTCAGCTACTTCCCTCTTTTACGCTAGGACAACACAGCTAGCCCTCTACACTACAAGCCCTTGGGCAAGAGCGCAAATTAAACACCCACATAGTGGGAAAAATAACACGGAGAGGCAGCAAGACTCTACTAGCAAAAGTGAGGCATTCACAGACAACCACATAATGTTGCAAAGAAGATCGTTCTTAGCTTACTCACGGGGAGCTGCAGGCCCTGCGAAATCCCTCGATGATCCAAAATTTCCCCAAGCAACCCCTCAGGGGAGCGACGGTCAAAAAGTCCTGAAAAACATAGTTTTGAAAATGTTTCGCCCTCATAGAGGGGGACTTACCAATCGCTCCTCGCGGTGCTTCAACCCAGCCATCGAGCTAGTATCCGCCCGCCATCCTGAGGGGGGCGCTTTCACCAAACTAGCCAGGCGAGCCGGCAGAATCTTACATTTTCTGCTCATCATAGGCCCCCGGCCTGATGTAAAAGCGCCCGGGGGAAAACCAGAGGAAGGGAAAAAGGCAGCCTTCATCTCCGCGCTCCTCGGGGGGTGGAGTCTGCTGCCTGCGCTGGTTCCGGTTACCAGCCCCGGCTTCCTTCCTCTTCCTGTCGCGGGTGTCCCGCCTCCCCTGCGCCCCCAGTCCTCCGCGGCGGGGCGCACGAGAGGCGACGCTGGCTCGCTATTCCCGTCTCCAGCCCTAAGACTGGGACGGGCCGGGGACACCCGACTGCCTGGGCACGGTCCCGGACCTCAGCGGAATGCATGTCCTGAATGCCGCCGAGCGCGCCTTCGCCTCTCCGAACTTTCCCACCACCGCCTCTACGGAGGTGCCGAAAAGTTCAGATGGCGAAACCGGGGCATCAGGGAGAAAGGATTTTTTCCTTCTCCCTGATGTCCAAACGGTTTAACCACAGATGTCTCTCCGTGGCCACCCTCGCCGCATCGGCGCTATTTGTACGGTGGCCCGGAGAGCGAAAACCGCGGTCCGGCGCGACTCGACTACCGCCTCAGGGGGTCCCTCCCCCCTGATCGAGGTCCCTCAGCAGGTCCGCCTGCAATACAGCTGTGGTGTGCAAAGCCGCTGCAGCGCGACCCACTGACATGTACGCCCTGCCATTCAGGCGTTTAGACCGGCAGGGTGGGAGCCACAGTGTCGCCGGCTGCCCAGAGGCGAGATAAACATAACATCTCGTCCACGGGCGGCATCGACACATACCCAGCCAAGCAGTCCCTCGACATCAGCGACATCTAGCTCGCAGATGTCGACAGATGCAGGGCTGAGTATGGTTTCTTCCATTCCCTCGAGATCTGCTGATGGAGATCTGGAAAGAATGGAAGACTCCCAGGAGTTGGGAGGTCATGGGCGGAGAGAAACCGATCGTCCGAACTGTTTGGACGCTCAGCCTTTCTCCTCACGTGCCGCAAGGCAGCTGCAGTCTACCCGCAGCGCGTTCCATGACTTCCAGCAACTCCCCGTACATGGGACAGGATGGTTTGAAAAGCTTCAGCATCTTTAACTGACTCACCCATCCTCTGCTCGAGCCTCTCGCGATCTGGATCGTCCTCAAGAACCATAACTGTCTCCAAGCGACGAGCCAGATCCATCTGGGAAGCGCATTTCAGACGCCGCTCAGCCTCAGCTTGAGCGTGGTCTTTCCCAGATGCTGAAACCTCTCCCCTCGAGAAGAGGTCCCACCGAGAGCGGAGCGTTTCCAGAGGACAACGCTCACAAATACTTTCACAAGAGGTTCGCAAACCTCTCATGCATGCTCTTCTCCCAGACAGTAAACGCAAAGTGTGTGTGTATCCAAAGCGCAAGATACACATTCAAAACACACCTGCAGAAGTGGCGTTCTCAGCACACTTCATTGTTATCCTTCTTGTAGACGTTTCACGTGAAGACAGGCAAAACAGTCCCTGAAGACGAAGGATACTGTCATGTTGGCAAGGCGCCCTTATATACTTCCTGGTCGCACCTTGATGACATCATAGGCTGTCGCCGGTCAATAGGATTGACGTTTTGGTATTGTGATTTCAGGCACCAGTCACGCTGGAGGCGTTCCCCATAGCGTAAGCAAAAGCTGACGCAGTGCGAGTTCCCTTTCGAAAGGGAACTACGTACACCAGGTAGAAAATATAAATAATTATTCATACTTACAGGTTGTGATTCAAATGAGCAAGTTGGTTTAATAAACTGGGTACTGACCCATCTTTCAACTGCAAGCGTTTTACGAATCCAGCATTGAACTCCAAGATTCGAGAAGCAGTCGTCAGTTTGAGGGCGAATCAAGTTGTTTGCGGGCGAAGTGTACAGTGTAGGCTACAACATGTGTATAAATTATGTAACACATTATGTAAATGTACTTCTAGTGAGGTATAACCGTTAGTTAAATTTGTCATAATGTATTAATTCCCTAATAACATATTATATTAACTAATAGTGTAAATTCATGTGTTAATTACCACAATGGGTCGACGCCATGCATTTCAACTTCCAGTTGTCTGCTTTAATTAATCATTAGCTAATGATTTGCAAAGGAATATTATGACTTTACTTGTTGAGGCACATTACACATTTAATCAATAGCAATTAATAAATTACTTAATCTATAAATCATAGAATGTTCATTTGTTGCTGATGCAGTAATCATTAATAAATGGGTCATACATTAACTCATAATTATCTGTGCATTAGTTAAACATTATATTAGTGTACCTGTATTGTAAAGTGTTACTGCTTTATTTATTGTGCAACTTTACAACTTTGCAGAACGTTTACATTCAAAAACAGCTATATTACACACTGCATGAAAGAGAATATTTGAAAAACCACAACAGGGCACTTTAATAGGCTACTAAATAAAAAGAGTAAACAAGCCACAGCCAAGCCAAGTATACTTAGAATACTTACAGGTAATTATACATTTTAAGTATATCTCAATCAAAAGATATAAGTATAAGTTTAGACCAAATATACTTAGACTTGTCTGTAAATAGCCTAAGTCAAATATACTTAAGTGAATTCAAGTATATTTCTGAGAAGTACATAAAAAGTAGATTGAAAGTATACTTTCTTATTTTTCATTTAAAAGTATACTAATCTATACTTGAATAAACATCTTTTTGAAAGGGTTACTGCTTTTATCAGTAGCAAATTCCCACAGTGAAAGTATAAGGCTTACTAAGTCATTAATAGATTAACTCCTCACAAAAGCGTGCACATAAATATGTCCTTTAAATCACAAAGCTGGCAGTCTTGCAGTAACAAGGTGATTGCTTAATCCGACATTCTTTGAATTTGTGATTAAAATAAAGTAGAGCTTGCAGGAAAGCAGGTAAGAGCTTGTTTTGGATCCAGTAGATGGATCAGATTTATCTTGTCATTCAGTATCTCATGAAATTCACATCATTCTTCACCTTATAACCACAGGCACTTTCACTCAGTTAAAATTGATGAATTGATACATACACTAGATCCGTGTTCAGTTATCCTTGCCCCATTGTTTTCACTTGATTGCGCAATGGCAGCAATACAATGTCGCTTTTGTAAATATATTCAAACTATCAATTATGCTCCTAATGTAATTATTCATGTGACAGGCTTTTCAATTATGCTTCAATAACTGAAGATAGAAATGAATTAGTTGAGTTGCATGGTCATGCTTTTCAAAGCAAAGCTTCAGACCTCAGTTGAAAGTTTCTTATACATGCAGAAATTTTCTGAGATAAAAGTAAAGTCTTCTGGAGTGGCGTATCTGACTCATGGTCAAAGCTCTCAGAAAAAGATATTACGCAAGACGAGCGGCACCATGCTAGTACATCTCCAGTTGGCTCTTGTGTAATTTAAAAGTTCACTTTGGAAAATATTTCTCTCTCTCTATTTTTTTTTTGTTTTGTTCATGTTTGAAAAGACAAAGGGAGGTCTGTTCTGGGGAAGCTGGCAGCATTCCAACTGCAAGAGACCATTTCACAGTGTGGTTTTAGCTTGCTGTTTATAAGTGTTTATCACATCCAGCACTCTGTTGTCCTGGAAACCCTGCTGGCAGGCGAGGGTCATCCTGTCAGCACACATGTTATGAAGCCTGTAACACAGACCGTATGGCAGTAACATGAGATACAATGCAGACATGCATGGGAAAATCTCGTCCCTCACATCAAAACAATCACGTCTTCTGAAAACGTTGTTAAGTTATATAGACATGCATATTTTGAGATAAGATTCGCATATGTCTTGTCTTTTTGCGCATATCCCTGGGCTATAGGCTCTCAGAGATCGTTCCAACAAATCATGTCAGATCCTCTGCCTCCAGGCATGTGCTGGGCGGAGAGTGAAGTTTTGAGTTCATATTCTCCCCTCACCCCCTCCTTCATCTCTACCTCCACCCACCCCTTACCACATCCCACAAACATATAAAAATCAATCAGCCTCATCTGTGAATCACATTCCCTCTCCGTCCAGCAAAAAGACTCTCTCCTCTGCACCCCAGCAATGACGTCCTTCAGCAGCCGTAGTTTTGTGTCTTCTGGGGGGGGCTTTGGTGGAGGCTCCATGCGGGGTGCTTCTCGGTCTTCATTGATGGGCGGCGGAGGCGGCGGCGGCGGCCGCATGAGCAGCATGCGTGCCGGGAGCATGTATGCGGGTGCAGGAGGCCAAGGGGCCCGTATCTCCACTGCGTCAAGCACCTTTTCAGCTGGTGGTGGCGGTGGAGCAGGTTATGGCTTTGGTGGTGGCGCAGGTGGTGGAGCAGGTTATGGCTTTGGTGGTGGCGCTGGTGGTGGTGGAGGAGGCTTTGGCTTTGGTGGTGGCGCTGGGGGAGGCGATATGGACCTCAACGTGACCGTCAATGAGAAAGCAACCATGCAGAACCTGAATGACCGCCTGGCAACTTATCTGGAGAAGGTGCGCACTTTGGAGAAGGCCAATGCAGATATCGAACTGAAGATCAGACAGTTTCTGGAGAACAAAACCTCACCTACTGCCAGAGATTACTCTGCCTACCAAGCAACAATCAGTGAACTCCAGGATAAGGTACTGCTACTGTAAAACTTCACAACATCTCTTGCACAAGAAATGTATTGTTTTCATAGCTGCAGGATTATGGGTGTGGTCATGTCCTCATTTGAGGTTTCTGCACGTCAAAATGAAACAAAGCCATTCGAGTGCATTGTACAGTTGTGTATGTCAAGGTTTACAATACATGGGTGGATGAGACAATATTTGCATTTTGTGAATGTATATTTGAAAACTAAATGTGCTGTTGTCTCTGACAGATCCAAGATGCCACCCGTGTCAATGCAGGAGTCTACCTGGATGTTGATAACGCAAAATTAGCCGCTGACGACTTCAAGACCAAGTAAATCCAAGTCTACAGTTTACTTTACCTTTGCTCTTATTTTGGTGAAAAGTTGCTAATAAGCTTCTCTGGTTTGATCCATTCAGGTATGAAAATGAATTGGCCATGCGTCAGTCTGTGGAAGCAGATATTGCTGGGCTGAAGAGACTCCTGGATGAGCTGACATTGTCAAGATCTGACCTGGAGATGCAGATTGAGGGCTTAAAGGAGGAACTTATCTTCCTCAAGAAGAACCACGAGGAGGTAAACCACTGAAAAACCTGTCCAAATCAATCATGAGAGGATATTACTGTTTGATTGACAAACACAATCTTTTGATCTTGCCAAAACAGACATGTTAATCTTATGAACTAACAAGGCTGTCAAATGTGTGGGCCTGAAAAGCATTGTAAATCAGAGGAATGTGCCTCAGGGGCCATATATACATCATTTCGAATTTGTCTCTTCTCTTTGTAGGAACTGGCAACCATGCGCACTCAAATGACTGGTTCAGTGAACGTGGAGGTGGATGCGGCTCCTCAGGAAGATCTGAGTCGCGTGATGGCTGAGATCCGAGAGCAGTATGAAGGCGTTGCTGCCAAAAACCATCGTGAACTAGAGGCCTGGTTTAAAACCAAGGTAGAAGAGGGTTCCTCTAGCCAAAACTAGAACAACCAAGTTTTGTTCTTTGAAGATGCTTGACTAAACCCTGAATGTTATTTATCTGCAGTCAGAGACAGTGATTAAGGAGGTTGAGACCAATACAGAGACCCTACAAATGTCCAAGTCTGAAATCACAGAGCTTCGACGCACCCTTCACGGCCTGGAGATTGAGTTACAATCTGAACTCAGTAAAGTAAGTGTGTGTGAGTTTGTTGGGATACATCTATAGGATGATGGTATCGGCTGCTGATATAAACATTTTAAACCAGTCTAAGCTGTTTTAAGCTACATTGGGTTAACTGGTCCCCAAGCCTGGCCAAGCTAGTGTTGTGTTTGTTTAGTAGGCAGCCAGGTTGACAAGTGCCCCAAACCCCTCTGAAACCTGCAAATCAGATGATAGGGAGACCTGATAAGACCTAATATTCTGCAATTCCATCCTTTAAACAGTTTAAACAGTTTTTTCAGCAGCGTGGTTGAACGTCTACCATTTTTTACCCAACATATACTTCTTATTCCACTCTACACTAATACATACTCAGCATCTCCACTCTTATTTTACAGAAAGCGTCTCTTGAGGGAACTCTTAGGGACACAGAATCACGATACTCTATGCAGCTGACTCAACTGCAGGCTCACGTAACAAGTCTGGAGGAGCAGATTGTTAATCTCAGAGCCGACACAGAGAGACAGTGTCAGGATTACAAAATGCTGCTGGACATCAAGGCCCGGCTGGAGATGGAAATCGCTGAGTATAGGAGACTGATGGATGGAGAAGCAAGCAGGTAGGAGGTGGTAGAAGGTGGATAATGATACTGTAAAATGAGTGTGTGTGTTTATGATTGGTTTTACCATTTCTGAGGAATATACATCAACATTTTCTCTCTTTGTCACCATTAGCAGTTTCAGTGTAGGAGGAGGAGGAGGAGGAGGAGTAAGCTCTACCAAATCCGTCAAGGTGAAGACCATTGTTGAAGACATTGTTGATGGGGAAGTGGTGTCAACTACTACAAAATAAACACCAAACACCATCAAAGACCGCCCATCTACACCTGTCACGCCAGTCTTCAGGCCTTGTGCTACACTATTGTTAAGAATAAAATCAGTGATGGTGCAGAAACATGACTGTGAAGTTAAATCACTTTACTGTTTTGAGTCAATATGAAAGCATCGTTTCTTGATGTTTCTTGTTTAATAATGATACAGTTTGAGATGTGTACATGTTTGCAGTACATCAGGCATATGTGATTGTCATTCAACACTGGGAAACAGAGAGCTGAAATTATTTGCACAGAAAAAAACTAAATTACATTGATATATTCATGTTCATAATCTAAGATAAACTTCCAATTTAATTGTGCATTGCAGAGGTCTTGAACATAGGCATTAGTAAGACGTGACATCATCAGCTGAAGTGTGTTTTTGAGCAGATTAGTTATTTTCCTCATAAACATCCATGGTCTCACTGCTCTCAATAACCTTCCCATTCAAGACGGTTTCCACCACTATTACAGTTTTAGTGACAACTTCTAAAAACAGACAATAAGAGATGGTTAATTAGTAGTGCACTACAAAGCTTCATAGCGATGTAATATATTTATACAAAAAAAAACATTTATTATAAAATAGTCACTTACTGTGGGACTCACTGTAAAAACATAAGGGAGAGAGCTGGTGTCAGTAAAGCAATTTTTCTAACTTCTAAATCAGCATCCAATAAATCACAAGATATCAAGAAAATAATTCCACGAGCATCACCTTTTATCTCCATCCAGCAGTCTCATGTACTCTGCGATCTCACGCTCCAGCTTGGACTTTATGTCCAGCAGCGTTTCATAGTCTTGTTTGTTTTTGCTAATGTTAGCATAAAATTTACCAAGCTTGTCCTCCAGGCCTGTGACAGTGACTTGAAGCCCAGCCAACTGGTCCCCGTAACGGGCCTGCTTTTCCTTCAGTTCCTCATCAAGGGTTGACCTCTGTGGATAGGCATTTTATATATATATAAATAGATAGATAGATAGATAGATAGATAGATAGATAGATAGATAGATAGATAGATAGATAGATAGATAGATAGATAGATAGATAGATAGATAGATAGATAGATAGATAGATAGATAGATAGATAGATGATAGATAGATAGATAGATAGATAGATAGATAGATAGATAGATAGATAGATAGATAGATAGGCATTATCTATGCACACACATATAATACATTATAAATATATATCTACACACTATATACAGTTAAATACATTATATATATAGTATTTGTAGGCTATATATTATATCATATTATGTTATGTTATATATGTATGATATATGCATATATATTTATACATTATTTAATTATATTTATTTTGCAATGCACACAGTGATTGTTTAATGTTATTGGATGCATTAAGGCAGAAATTATATATAAAAAGTGCTAATAAGCCACACTTTTGAGGCACTATCTTCTATTTAAATAGTCTATCTCTTGTTCTTCTAAATGTGTAAGCTTAGGAAATTACAGCACATTTCCCCTGACTGTTCTTAAAGCTGGCAGAGTGCTGGTTGGTGAACTAGAGGGGGAGAGGCTGGAGCTCATGGACAGGAAAAAAAAAAAAACAGCCTGGCACAACACGTTCTGCCGAGACATGTTGCCACAGACTTGGAAATTATTCTGCATTACTTCTTCACTTTAAACTACAACCCTATTTTTTTTGCTATAAAAATAAATGAGTGTGTAGGTTTACAGTGCTCTTCTGGGTCTGCAGTTCAATCTGTAGTCTTCGTAAAGTGCTTGTCAACTCCTTCAGCTCTGTTCTGCTGTCCTGAAGATCTGTGTTATCTGTGACCACCTCCTGTTGCACTGTGGTGATCTGCAGTTAACACCAACAAAAACAACAATTATAACATCATACGCATCCCATCCCCCTATAAAACAATATTTTAATCTGTTAAAGGTGCACTATGTAAAACATTTTCAGTAAAATATCCAAAAACCTCTAAGCCAGTGTTATATATTTTGTTCAGTTGAGAACTTACAATATCCCAAATGTTTCCAACTATTTGTAAATCGTGAGAAAATTGCTATTTTAACCAAGGAACCGGGACGTGTGAGGATGTCGCCTGTCAATTGTGTCATATTATCTGCGGTACCCTCTGTTTCCGGTTTTACTTTGCAGAAACGCTTTACTCTTACTGCAGTGTGCAACAAGTGTCATAGCAGCTGCCAAGCGAACGTAGGCATTAGTAAGAGTAACATATATGATAAACAGAGCTGTGTTATCTCATACTCATGACCGGAAAAGCGGAAGTGGCGCCGGCGACTATGGCATATTAACAGTCCCGCTGCTCGCGAGGCGTGTGTTCCGCTCTTCTTATTAACAATCGCTCCAGCGGCCTTGCTCAGCTCCACAACACTCGGTCCTGCTCTGCTTCATACTACAGTAACGTTAATAATCTCATACATGAACATGAGTCCTATCCCGATTCTTTTCCACCCGCTGTGAGGTGAAGACCACATGTCCCAAGATTCTGCACTCAAACATGGCGTCATCAAACTATGCCTTTGTTTTGAACAGGCGACCTCTAGTGGACGGAAAAGTTACATAGTGCAGCTTTAAAGGGATAGTTCAACACCCTAGTTGTTCCAAACATGTATGAATTTATTTCTTCTGCTGAATACAAAATAAGATTGAATTAATTGACTTCCATAGTATTTTATTCCATACTATGGAAGTGAATGGGGCTCTTCAGCTTTTTAATACTTTAGTTACCCATATTCTTCGAAAATATGTTCTTTTGTGTTCAACAGAAGAAAGAAATTCATATAGGTTTGGAACAACTTGAAAAGTAAATGATGTAAATGATGACAGAATTGTATTCTTTGGGTGAACTAAATGTGATATATGTGACCAAATCAGTTTTTCAGACATGTAAGACGGTAAAATGGTAGATATTTACATATTAAATCATACTTAAATATTTAAAGGATTACAATTATGATTTTTTTTCCTAATAAGAAGAGAGAATTTAATGTCACGATGACCTGCCAAATATGTACTCAGTGTTGTAATGTAAAACAAGATTATTTCCTTAGAATTGTAGTTGAGTAAAAGTGCAAGTGTTCAGTTTCAATAGCAGTCAATGGTACAAATGGTTCCCAAATGAATAATTAATCATAATAATAAAGTTACTCAAGTACAAATGCATTTGTGGTTTCACCTTGCTTTCATACCAGGACTCCAGCTCTTGACTGTTTTTCTTAGTCATTGTCTCATAGTCTTGTCTGGTCTCGTTGATGGCCTGCATCAGGTCCATAGAGGGCGCTGCATCCAAACAAACGTTTACCTGACCTCCAACCTCAGGACTAACCAACGACATCTCCTGTGAAAACACATATCAGAAAGTGTGTGATTTGGCACAGGGACAGAGATGGAATGTATTATGATGCAGACATGGTATTAATTTCCTATCAGTAGATTTAATAGGAATAAAAAAAAGAAGTGGGAGTGGTGGGATGAGCCTATAGTCTTTTAATCCCAAACATGTCTGAACGATTTCAGGAGGAAGTGTAGTCTTCCCTTGATGATTTCTATTTATTAAAAAAAATATTTTATCTGTTGGGATTTTTTAAAGAGTTTTTTTAGGTTCATGTGTTGTGTTTATTCATGATTGATGACCTTTCGTAGACCCAAGAGGCCTAGTGATATTACTGTTTATTTTAAAATTATGTAATGGGACGGAAAATCCCCAGCAAAGCTGGCAGCAGAAAAACAGGAGGAAAAAGGAAAAATTGAAGGAAGGAAGGAACACTTGTAATGACCCTGTGTGTTTTTCTGGTGTGGAAACGGTTATCTCTGAAATGGCCTCTAATGGGCAGCTACAGTAACCTAGCCTCTCATTTTCAGAATGCCTTTTAAATTGTTTTTAAGAAAAAAAAATCTAAATAAAGGACTTTAAACAGACTTTCTTTCCATCTACATTAAGTTTAGAAGCAAGGATGCATTACATTGATCAAAAATGACAATAAAGACATTTTATGATGTAATAAAAATATTTCCATTTCAAATAAATGTTGTTGTTTAACTTGTAAGTCCATAAAAAAAAATCCTTAAAAACAAAAAAACAACAACAAAAAGCCCTATATCATGGTTTCCACAATTATGGAATGCACAAAAACTGAAACTACAGGATTTGAAGTTTGCATGTCATTTTTTCAATATATGGTAATATATATTAGTTACAGACCTATATATTCCACAGGTTTTAGCTTCCCTGTGTTCAATGTGTACCAGGGTGTGTGCCCGTCTGTTTGTGGGAAGGTTGGAATGTGAGGAGTGGTGGAATCTCGCACTAAGAGAAGATCCACGTCTTTACTTTTGAATTAAATGGGCCGTTCAGAAAGTAGGAACCCGAAACAGAATCCTTAAATGTTTCCATAACAACTTATAAATCTGCACAATGGTCTTCTAGGGACGGCCCCTCTGCAGAAACTGAGTATGTTATGGGGTGTTCACACTGACCGTGATTTGCAGCGACAAAGCCACTGGAAATCATTTATTTTCAAGGACAGATACTGTGCTATTAGTAGCAGTTCATTTATGCCTTATGCAATATCTTATTACAGATATGCAAAATAGTCATTCATTTGTAGCAGAGGTAGCTACTAGTAGTAATTAGGATAAATAATGGTGAAGTATAGTGCAACTTGTTAAGCTAACAGGCTAATGAGCTTGAAGATAATGCAAGCTAACTGAAATAAATATAAGAGAAATGCTTTATTTGCTTTATTTATATCACCATACCACATCACCATGGTGATATTTACTGTATACAGTTCAGTGGAAATGTTTCCAACTTACTTATATAACAGCTTTGTGTAAAACAGGAATCAATTTGTGGGTGGAATATCTGAATCGCCAGGCTCATGGGCAATGCCCTGAATAGAAATCCTGTCATGGTAATATTATTGCTGTTTACAAGCTAGAATTTGTCCTTCTTGGATATGTATAATAATACATACACTATGGAACGGAACACCAATCGACTGAATTCTGTCCATTTTAATGAAATGAAATAAGCATTTTTACAAAGATAAGAGACAGAATAGGCATAACCCCACTGAAGATTCAATGAGACAGGTTAAGATGGGAAATGTCTGTCATATATCGTACCTCCTCGTGGTTTGCCTTCAGTGTGATGAGATCCTCGTTCAGAGCCTCAGTCTGCATCTCCAGATCTGACCGATTCAAGCTAAAGTCATCCAGAATTTTCCTCAGATTGGCGATGTCAGCATCAATGACCTTACGCGCAGCCAGCTCATTGTCATACCTGAAGCGATGGTTCACAAAATTAATTACCAATAAATGGCCAATTAAATCAAACAATTGCAAGATGACAATATTTAGTTTCTCACTTAGTCACGAAGTCGTCAGAGGCCAGTTTGACATTGTCCACATCCAGGACGGTTGAGGCATTGCCTTGGGAAACTGATTGAATCTGCCAGTAAAAAAAAAAAAAAAATGTAGTAAACTATACAGATGATTACACAAACAGCAGGTGTCAAAGATGTCAGTCTTTTTAGAAGGTTACAGAAAATACGCCCCCAGAACACTGAATTCCAAATAAGAAGGAAAAAAAGCAGATTAGTCTATTGCACAATAAACAGTCTGGCACCTGGAGTCATTTTCATTTTAGAGCTGGTTTTTGGTATTTGTGGAATTCAGTACAACCACAGAAATGGATCAAAAGCCAAATCTGAAACCAAAACGTGTTCAATCTGTGTCCAAGCATATCTGTCTAGATCAGTGGCTCTTAAATGGTTTGGGCAAGTTAGGCCTCTACCCTACTTTTTGGTAATTTCATGACTTAATTGACAATATATCTATGACGTTGCATGCTTGTAATTAGACAGGACAGGACTTTTTTTTTCACGCAATATGTATTTTAACGGTATATTTGTGTCTTTGTTACGAAAATAACATTAAAATAACGATAATGACATATTGCGCGACAACAGAATTTTTCTCAGACACTAAACTGCGTTTGACAGACATGTCAACAGCTTTCACACACATCTTTCAAAATAAAAGTTTTGCATCAGAAATGTTTGTTGTTGTTTTTTTGACTACTCATTCCATGACTTAAAACGGCCGTGCGACCCACCAGTTGAGAAATGAACGTTTTAATAATTGTAATAATCTTATATATATATATATTTATTTATTTATTATTCATATTTATTGTTGTAGGCCTATATTGAATTTTTTATTAGCTTTATTTAATTAATGAAAATATTTTAATAGTTTTAGTTTCACAGTTCAGAGAAGATCGCTAATTACATGTCTGCATACTCAAATAGCATGTCATCCACTCTGTTTGAAGACCCTGAACTCACCTCGTTTCTCAGGTCCTTGATGGTGTCCAGAAAGGGGTTGGGGTCGAATGTGTCATCTGTGCGACTGTCATCCCATTCCCTGATATTGCGCTTTAGATCAGCGTTGGCCTTTTCGAGTGAGTGCACCTTGTCAAGGTAAGAGGCCAGCCGGTTGTTCAAATTCTGCATGGTGGCCTTCTCACCAGCGGGCGAGCTCCTTGGAGATACCCGGGTTCCTCGACCACCGGCTCCTCCATAAACACTGATGGCTCTGGGTGAAGACATAATGCCGTCCTAGAAAAGGTCACAAACGTAGAAGTGGGTTACAAGACACAAAAGCAAACGCTTGGCTGTGACTTTGTAAGATCAAAACAATCTTTAAATACTTGCCCAGGATGGGGGAGGGAAGAGGGGAGAGGACGTTTTGCTTTCCAAAGAACAGGTGGGTATGTACGTTGCCCTCTAGAACCTGAATATCAACATTTTTTGTGCTGTTTAAAGTCAAAATGTGACATTTCCTGTCCTGGACCCAATTATCAAGAATTCTAATTATAATATTTCCATTAAACCGAAAATCAAATGTGTATCTAAAATAAATATACCCAGTTGTTGGAAATAAAATGATCAAACTGGAGGGGCAATACAAAATTTGGAAAGGCAAATTTTACCCATCCTGTATTTAAGTCTTTATAGGCATTTTTAAATGAATGCATAGGATTGTGGGATATCAAAAGTAGCAAAGGATACATCTGCTGTATTCAAAAATTGATCAGATGAAGTTCTCCCAGGAGTCGGAAAGTGAAGGACGTGCCTTGATGCCTTCCTATCTTGAAATGTGTCCTCAGAAGGCAGCATTCTCCAGTTTTCGGACTCAGCCAAGTGCTGTTTGAAATCGCCCCCTATACCCTCATTCAATACTCCCTACATTACTCCACTAATATAGTCCACTTGAAGGAGTAAATGAAAACGAGTGAGGGAAGTCGAACACTGATACTGCCACTTTTGCATAGTTTCTGCTCGCTGTTTAACAATTATTTGAAACATAGCAAACTAAAGCTCCAGTAGTAATGAAAAGATTCATCTTGAACTCTGCCATTGAAACTAGTATGTATAAACCGTAATTAAACAATTAAAAAATCTATTGAAAAGGAATTTATACCTGTATGATTTTGGCCTACACTGGACCAGCGCGTTATGGAAAATGGATGGATGGATGATTGATTCAGCTGCGGGCGCCATCTTCTGGTGAAACGCGGGAAATTATTCAGTGCGTGACTCACAGTGCATTATGTGTATTCTCTAGCCGTTGAGCGTACATACATACACTCGTTATTGCGGTACATTGTGGGATTGAATGAGTGCACTCAGTAACGTCCACTATGGTTTCGGACACCACTAAAAATGGCTGTCCCTTCAAATAGTGCCCCATTTAAGAATATGATTATTTTCTTTTTTTTTTACACTGGCAGATATGCCATTCGTCTTGGACGTATACTGTCACCCACTGGTGCGGATGTAGTATCAAGTAAAAGCATTTTTTTGGGTGCGTCTCAATCAGCTCGCTAGTTCAGTAGTCAGGGCACTGATCAGGGAGTCAGCCATTTTAAGGGCTGTCTCTCAATAGCAGAATCTTTTCAGTGCACTGAAATGTTCGCTCCCTAAAAAGTCCCACGAACGACATGTGACATGTTGCACTTATATGTAACAAGCAAAGTAGGCTATTTGTCAAAATGTAGCTACTTTAAATAACATTACAAGTAATGTCAGAAAGATATCAGCTCTGGTGTTGTTCATAAATACCAGTTGCGATGTTGTACAATGAGGAAGTTATCATGTCGCCTGAAATAGAGTCAACAGTGTCCCAATGTGTAGTGAGCCAGCATCCTTTACTGTCCTTACAGTGCCCGAATTCGTGTACACGATAAACTGATTCTTCATCTTGGGAGCTATAGGGAACTGATCGAGACGCACCCTTTAGTTACCAATACCAAATTTTATTCTTCATAAGGTGGCAGGCTTAATTTAAAATCAGAAAGTGTGGAATTTGTCTTGTTGACAGGAGCTTCCAGTTCAGAAGAAAGCACAGGCCTAGTGCAGCAGACATAGCAATAGGCAATAAAACACAATAATAATATTATTTTTAAAAAGACAAAATGTAAATATAATTCCATACAAATAATAGAAATATAGAACAATATATAATAGATGTATGAATGTACAGGCATGTTATTTACAAGTGTACAATGTGAGATGTTATTTACAGATGTAAAATTCTGACATGTTTTGTAAAAAAAAAAAAAAAAAAGTTATAAGAGTTTTATTTGTTCCGACTGAAAATAGCCGGAGGGAAGAAGCTGTTCTGGCTTTCAGTGCTCTGTAGTGCCGGCCAGAGGGCAACAGTTTAAAGAGAAAATGGGCTGTGTGCGTGTGGGGTCCAAAGTGATTTTCTTAGCCCTTTTTCTCACTCTGGAAGTGTAAAGATCTTAGAGGTTGGGCAGGGGCATCAATAATCCTCTCAGCCTTAATCCTATATAAATATCTGAACATCTGATTGTGTGTGCCAACACTACATTCAAAATGTAAACAAACGTGTTTCTTTTTATGAGGTGGGTGTGCGGAATATCTGGTTTCACACCAGAAGTTTGTGATGTTTAAGAAGAAAACAACTACCTCTCGTGTAACTGAACCTGTTGGTTTACTCTAAACACATTCTTTACTATAATAACCTTAAAAAAAAGTCACTATCATTTTCTCTTCATTTCTTTCTTTTATTTTTCTATAAGATACATGTGAACATTATCATTTATGTACCATAAATGTACTGTTGTTTGTTATCATCCAGCTTACATGCTAAACATATGACACATCATACATTTATAAATCACAGTTTATCTGGAGAAAAAAAAAAATACATACAAGGCTTAAACTTATACTTCAGAATGCTGCTTCATCTTCTCATCTTGACGTATGTTGTTACGAGGGCCCAGGTACATACCTATTACAGCATAAAGAGATACGTTTTAGATGAAAATATCTACACTTAAAAGAGTGTGCTAGACACTGTAAAGTCTATTGCGTAGGATGATAGATTTGATAAAACCTACACCGATCATGGAAGATATTAGGCAGCAAGTGAACATTTTGTCTTCAACGTTGATGTGTTACAATCAGGAAAAATTGGCAAGAGTAAAGATTTGAGCGAGTTTGACAAGGGCCAAATTGTGAATAGGCTACTAGACGACTGGGTCAGAGCATCTCCAAAACTGCAGCTCTTATGGGGTGTTCCCGGTCTGCAGTGGTCAGTATCTATCAAAAGTGGTCCAAGGAAGGAACAGTGGTGAACTGGCGACAGGGTCATGGGCGGCCAAGGCTCATTGATGCATGTGGGGAGCAAAGGCTGACCCGTGTGGTCCGATCAAAGAGATGAGCTACTGTAGCTTGCCTCTGTCGCCTTTGGCTTGCTCTTGACACTAAATATTCAACTATATTACTGATCAGCTCATTTAAATTATCATTAAGTCATGATTAAGAAATAAAATGTTGAAAATATGATATTAAATGTCCTCATTATTAGATAAAAAGTCAAAAATATGATTTTAAAAGTCATAATAGTGAGATAAATATGACATCATACGTCATAATTATAAGATAAAATGTTGAAAATGTAAAAAAAGTCCTTATCATTAGATAAAGTCAAAAATATGACATGCTAAGTCATTGTTAGATGAACAGTTCAAATTAGGACTTTCTGAGATAAAAATAAAAGTTTTTGCATTTAAAGTCAAAATTATGACTTAAAAATCTAAACTATGATTAAAAATCCAAATTATGAGATAAAGAGCTGAAATTAGATTTTTAAAAGTCTAAATTATGACCAAAAACACACACTAAGACATTTAAGAGATGAAATCATGCTTATTTTTTAAAATGCTCTTTTAATTTTTTTATTCACTCTTATAATAAAAATAGGCCCATTTACATGATTGTTTTCATTTTGTGCAATATATTTTTTACATGCGTTTTTAGATTTTGAAATCAGTTTTTACAACAGAAATTAATCAATCAAAAACTTACTTTAGCTTTTCATCTAAAGCAAAATTGATTTCATTCACATATGTGAAAAACTGTCAATGATTTTGTAATGACATTGATGGCTATTTAAAAGAAAATTTTGTCGCATTCATGTCATTCCAAACTTGTATGACTGTTTTTCTTCTGTGGAAAAAAATTAGAAATGTTGGCACTGGCAACTGTTTGACATGCAGTCATCGTGAAATTATTTCATGCATGTCAGACCTGAAACGGCATATTTAAATGGATGGGAGTAGGAGTTTAGTGAATAACAACTTAAAATGTATCCATCACGCAAAACTGTGACTTCAGATGACTTGTGAAAAGTGCACAAGTTGTACAAACAAACTTTTACAGTCCCAAAACAAAAATAAAATAAAAGATTTAAACATGGTGATTAAAACACAAGACATTTTTAAATGTACATAGGTCTATCATAAAAATTCTAAAACTTTTTTTCTGGTAGGATCTTATTAAAGAGGCCATATTATTTGCAAAGTCTTTATTTTGTTTTTGGGGTCTACTAAAACTCTTGAATGTTCAAAAAACGTCTTAGGTTACGTATGTAACCTCTGTTCCCTGAGAACAAGGAACGAGACGCTACATCAGAAATACGCTACGGGGACACTATCTTTTCGTCTGAAGGGACTGTTTGGCAGGCAGGCCCCGAGACATGGCAACGAGACGCAGAGATTACATACGTAACCTGAGACATTCCCTTTCGAAAGGAAACTCGCGCTGCGTCAGAAAGACGCTACGGGGAACGATATACCCACGCCGCCATGCTGAGGGGAGTGCATGCCCACTGGCAGTGATAACTGTCAGGACAAGCAAATTCAACTGAAATGCCTGAACCACTCCCCCTCTGATCACACAAGGCTGTCAGTGACAGCATTCCCTACGGTCATAGCCCAAGCTATAAGCCTGAGTAATCTTCATACACTAGAGAAGTCCTACCAAGTCCGCTCAAAGGCCTGGAACCAACCACTTCAACAGAAGGGGTTCCTTTAAGAGAATGTGGCTAGGGGACCCGAGGGCGCCCCAGCCAGCCACTATTCAGGAAACTTCACCGAATGCCACCAGGGAGGCCTGACCTGGTGTCGCTTCCGTGGGACACTTCGGCTTGGCTACTGCTGTCTGTTTGAGAACAGAGCCTCTGGACATTCACCTCCCGGAGAGGCATCCAGACTCCTCAGACCGGATCTCAGAGACGGGTATCCTGGAGAGCAATACTCAGCGTAGTGCTTTCCAACCCTTGCTAGCGAGGGAAGTTCATCTGCTCAATCCTAGGATCTACCAAGCACTTATCTTACACTTAAGTGCTCAGGAGACTCAGGCAGCTTCAAGCTCATAGACGACCCTCAAAGGGAGCTCAAAATCTGCCCGGTAGGTAAACCAAGTTGTAGGCTGAATACAAGCAGGTCCCCTCCGGTAGGGACCAAGTAGCAGAAGCGATACTTTGTCGCCCTAGGGTATGAGACCGCCTTCAGATGCTGCCAGCTAAGGCCAGATCACTGATAGCAGGTCCCAACAAGCTGTCAGCGTTATGCCAGTTAATAGTTTCTGAACTGGGAACTCATTCCTTCAGGGAGGCTTGGTGAGGCCTACCACCTGATAGCAATCCATGCTAGCTGCCCGAGAATCCAAACTCAGAAACTCGCCTTTAGGGAGGCCTGGTAAGGCCTACTACCTGATAGCAGGCTATGCTAGCTACCCGAGCATCCTGACTCTGGAACTCACCCTCAGGGTAGCTGGAAAATGGGAACTCGTTCCCTCAGGGAGGCCTAGTGACCTAATAGCAAACCGGGAACTCGACTTGGGACTCGGGAACTCGAATCCAGACTTGGGAACTTGTTCCCTCAGGGAGGCCTGGTGAGGCCTACTACCTGATAGCGGCTCGTGCTAACTGTCAAGTGAGTGAAGCCCAGGAACGCGCCCTCAGGGGCCTGGTGAAGCCTGCTACCCCATGGCAAGCCTTCTGGGAGTCCTGGTGAGGCCTACTACCTGCTAACAGCTCGTGCTAACTGCCAAGTGACTGAAGCCCAGAAACGTGCCCTCAGGGGAGGCCTGGTGAGGCCTGCTACCCAATGGCAAGCCTTCAGGGAGGCCTGGTGAGGCCTATTACCTGATAGCCAAGGCGGCGCACGAGAGGCGATGCTGGCCCTCGGGCCCCGTCTCCAGTCTTTAGACTGTGACGGCTCCCGCCTGCCGGGGACCTGGATCTCAGTGGTATGCAGGTCCTGCGACGCTGCTGAATGCGCCTCCGCGAAGCTGACCCTCGGGCCCAGTCTCCGCCTGGTGCGTGACCACCGCATCAGGGAAACATCCCCTGATCGAGATCCCTCAGCAAATCTGTCTGGTGTACATGCAACACCGCCATGGTGTGAGAAGTAGTGGGCTGACCAGTGGGCTGACCTGCTGCCGTGAATGCCCTGCCATTAAAGCGACACATCGTTTTAAAGGCTTAGATGGCAGGGTTGGAGCTCTCAGTGTCCTAACCCACCCAGATGCGAGATTGCAAACATCCCGTTAATCGGTGGCGACGACACATACCCATATTCTCCTATCCTCCCGACATCAGCGACATACCACTGATTTCAGTGAATATGAGCCGAATATGGGTTATTCTATGCCCTCTCAATCTAAATAGGAAGATTAGGAAGGAATGAAAAGCCCAACTGAGCCAATGATTTATGGCCGGGGAGAAATCGATCATTTAATCTAACACAAGCGATCTCTCCTCTAACGCACCAACATGGCAGCCGCAGCCCGCCTGCAGCGCGTTTCATAACATTCAACGGTTCAGAATACACGGTCGGGATGGCTGAGAAGATTAATCTCCCTTCTCGCCGCCATCCCTAGAGCACTTGCAGATAAGTCTCGTCAGCCGCCAGATCATCTGAGGGAAGAACGCCTTCCCATGACGATCAGCGAGCTCCATCCGAGAAACCCCTGCCGCACGTCCGCGCTCAGCCTCGGCGTGAGCGGGACAGCACACTCAAAAAAAAAAAATGTATGGCAAAACATAAGATTCATGTATTTGAATTGCATATAAATTTTCCATGCATTTGGATTACATAATTTTAACATAAACAAATTAATAAACTTAATGTGATTCATGTAAGTCATACATAAATGTAACAGGTAAGATTTATGTAATTGTATTGTGTCAGGGTTGGTGAAGGGATAGGAGCGAGGACTCAGAGATGCAGAGGAAATGGGTCTTTTAATGATAAAAATAAAATAAAAAACAAGACAAAACAAAACTACCCCGAGGGGGAAAAACAAGACTTGACTTGAGCTTGACTTGACTGGAGCAGGGAAACATGAGGTACATTCGACGACGATACCGCACTGGACTGCAAACACAAGGAGATTAAATAGGGAACAAACAAAAGAGGGTAACGAGGGAAGACAGGTGGGGCAAATGAACCAATAATCAGGAAACAAGGTGGGCGGGGTTAGACAATGGACACGAGCACATGGCACAAAGAAACACTTAACAAGACATGTGCTCAAACCAAACATGACATGAACATGCAGCTAATGAGAACTCATCAGCTGCATGTTCACACAAAACATGACAACATGACGCAGCACGTAGCCAGTGAAAAACACCAACCACGTGCTACACAACATAAGACAAAACATAACATGAAAGCACACGGCCGATGTAAACATGAACCGTGTGCTACACAGACAGAAGAGCACACGCTCATGTGACAAGAGAGTGACAAAACAAACACGCGGAGCATGAATGTCCGAATCCCAACACAAAACTGAAACCCAAACTAGACTGAAGTGCTGGGATCCGAACACCACGCCCCGCACACAAAACACAAGGACAGAAGAGCACGCAGCTTGAGCATGCTCAAAGCTGCGCGCTCACACAAGACAAGACAAACAATACAGGAGTGTCAGGGCTCTGTCACAAACCAAGAGTAAACTAGACCGAAGTGACATAACCCTGACACTACCCCCCATCAAAAGGGACGCCACCTGGCGTCCCTAACGAGGGACACCAAAACAAGACAGGAACAAGATAACAAGACAGATACACAGACCAAACACAAGACAGGAAAATCAAAACACAGAGACAAAGAGGGGAGGGAGGGAGGGGAGCCAAGTCAGAGCCAGCAGGACCGCGAAGAACGTCCCTAGCATTGACCAGGGAGGGACGGGAGGGTTGAGCCAGGGAGGCTCAGGTGAGTCTGGAGTCCCGGCAGAAGGCCAGGGCGGAGCAGGAGGGACGCACCATGGTGACTCCAGCCAATCAGGGTCCCCGGCAGATGACCAGGGCGGTGCCGGAGGGACAGTCCAGGCGGGCTCCAGCGCATCTGGAGTCCTGGCAGAGGGCCAGGGCAGGACCGGAGGGACAGGGCAGGGTGACTCCGGCAGATCTGGAGTCCTGGCAGAGGACCAGGGCGGGACCGGAGGGATGGACCAGGGTGGCTTCAGCCGATCAGGGACCCCGGAAGACAACCAGGGCGGAACCGGAGGGACAGACCAGGCAGGCTCCAGCGGGTCAGGAGTCCTGCCTGAAGGCCAGGGTGGTGCTGGAGGGACGGACCAGGCAGGCTCCGGCAGGTCAGGAGTCCTGGCTGAAGGCCAGGGTGGTGCCAGACGGACGGGCCAGGCGGGCTCTGGCGGGTCTGGATGGCTGACTGGGACCCTCACAGGAATCAGGACAGGAGCTGGAGGGAGGACAGGACACAGGACGGGAGACAGAGTCATTACCAGACATTGATCAGGGGCCGGAGACCTCACCGGCCTCGGGTCAGGGGCTGTGGCTGGCAGGGCAAGACGCCTGGGTGGCGCGGGCAGCGCAAGACGCCTGGGTGGCGCGGGCAGCGCAAGACGCCTGGGTGGCGCGGGCAGCGCAAGACGCCTGGGTGGCGCGGGCAGTGCAAGACGCCTGGGCGGTGCGGGCAGCGCAAGACGTCTGGGTGGCACGGGCAGTGCAAGACGCCTGGGTGGCGCGGGCAGTGCAAGACGCCTGGGTAGCGTCTCTGGGCCGGCAGCAGGCTCTGGGATGGCCTCCGGGCCATGTAGGATGGAGAAAGCCTTCTTCCTCCTTCTCCTCCTACGAGAACGAGGCGGTGGTCGGGTGCTTACCGCCTCCGGGGGAGCTGCAGCCTCTTCGGCCGTCTCTGGGGGAGCTGCAGTGCTGACGGCTGCCTCTGGGGGTGCTGCAGCCTCTTCAGCCGCCTCTGGGGGAGCTGCAGCCTCTTCAGCCACCTCTGGGAGTGCTGCAGCCTCTTTGGCCATCACTGGGGGCACTGCAGCTTCAACCGTCACAGGGAGCATAGCAGCATCCATGACCACCTCTGGAGAAACTGCAGCGGTCATAGTTGACATGGGCAGAGTTGCAGGGTGCGCTGCCACCTCTGGGTAGGTGGCAGATGAGGCGGACCGGTTCTTCCTCCTCCCTCTCCCCGAAGGGGTCATCGGAGGACTGGGGACATGACCATTTGAGAGGAAAAGTGGGGAAGGACCAAGAGGTGGAAGGCCACCCTCTTCTCCACATACCCCACAAACTGCCAGAAAGACAATATCCCCAGCATTGCCATCTCCCAGGCTTTGACAGGCTCATTAAGGCTGCTGTTAAAAATGTCCTTGAGCACTGCATCACCGATGTTGAGCCCCTCCGCTGCAAACACGAAATGGTAAGCAAACTCCTTCACGCTGGCTCCCCCTTGCCGAAGAGAGTGGAGTTTGCTACATTGGTCTGCCATCTGATGAGCGGAAGGGCAGTGAGATGGGAAAAGGAAGATACCCATTTCTCTGCTGAGTCCTCTTTTGGCGGTATCGTTCTGTCAGGGTTGGTGAAGGGATAGGAGCGAGGACTCAGAGATGCATAGATGAGGTCTTTTAATGATAAAAATAAAATAAAAAACAAGACAAAACAAAACTACCCCGAGGGGGAAAAACAAGACTTGACTTGAGCTTGACTTGACTTGACTTGACTTGACTGGAGCAGGGAAACATGAGGTACATTCGACGACGATACCGCACTGGACTGCAAACACAAGGAGACGAGGGAAGACAGGTGGGGCAAATGAACCAATAATCAGGAAACAAGGTGGGCGGGGTTAGACAATGAACACGAGCACATGGCACAAAGAAACACTTAACAAGACATGTGCTCAAACCAAACATTACATGAACATGCAGCTAATGAGAACTCATCAGCTGCATGTTCACACAAAACATGACAACATGACGCAGCACGTAGCCAGTGAAAAACACCAACCACGTGCTACACAACATAAGACAAAACATAACATGAAAGCACACGGCCGATGTAAACATGAACCGTGTGCTACACAGACAGAAGAGCACACGCTCACGTGACAAGACAGAGTGACAAAACAAACACGCGGAGCATTAATGTCCGAATTCCAAACCCAAACTAGACTGAAGTGCTGGGATCTGAACACCACGCCCCGCACACAAAACACAAGGACAGAAGAGCACGCAGCTTGAGCATGCTCAAAGCTGCGCGCTCACACAAGACAAGACAAACAATACAGGAGTGTCAGGGCTCTGTCACAAACCAAGAGTAAACTAGACCGAAGTGACAGAACCCTGACATATTGATAAACGGGAATGTGATTCAAATATGCCAGTTATATGTGAATGAAACAGGTAAAATTTATGTAATAGTACACAGAAAAACGCCCATGTTAAATTAACACTTCCTAGTGTTCATGTGTGTGCTCACTACTGGGTTAAAGTACCATTGAAGCAGTGTTAAAGTTAATGACATAAATGAGTGATGATTGAGCATTAATTATGAACACTTGATGATAATGAGCAGAATCACTGAAGGAAAGAGAAACACAAGAACTACAACTGAGTTCAGCCACAGCCTTAGATTAAATCAACTGAAGATAAATCAAGACATTGAATCTCTGAAGATCTCAGCAGATGATGATTAAACAACTCCACAAACAGCATTACCAGCATCACGCATTATTAACCAGACTGACTATATTTCTGTCATTTCTGTTTTAATGAAAATAATAGTTTAATTTGAAGTCACCATGCTGGAGATTAGTGTTTTATTTAGTTGGGCTCTTGACCCTTAACTCTTTAACTTTAGTTTTTCTCTGGCTCCTGTAATTGTGTGTTTGTAAAGCACATTTGTTATGTCAAGGGAATCCAAGAGAAAATGTTATCAGGTGATGTTGGCTATTTGTAGTGGCCAGAATCACTGATCTCATTCAGAGTCTAATTCTCTAGTTATAGAGATAATGTGTTAATAATTTTGTAGTATTCATAATAGTAGCCATGTGATTCTACAGCACAAGATCCAGGACGGTTGTGTTAATCGAATAATATGCAGATTAAAAAAAACAATAGTGCTCAAAAGGTTCTAATCTACAGCATTACTGAGACACACACAGACATCATGAATCAGTGTATGAATCTCTACAATGGTGACAATCAAAAAATATTCAGATAAACAGATCAACTCTGAACATAAAATAAGCAACTATAATGTCACAACAAAAACAGCAAAAGTAAAAGCAATTAGTAAGTATCAAAGACAATTTGTCATAATTCAGATGCATAATTTATTCGTGCCGCAATGTATGCTGGGACACTTGGTGGTACCCAACATGCACTGCAGCATGAAGCTTTTCATTGATTTTCACCATTGTTGAGATTCATACATGGATTCTTGATGTCTGTGTGTATCTAAAGAATGCTGTAGATTTAAATCCTACATATTCTTCGATTGCTACAACGGTGCTGGAACTCGTGTTGTGAATAAAACAAAACTAGTAACAAATTACCACTATAACCAAAGGATTGGACTCTGAATGAGATCAGTGATTCAGCCACATGACGATGTCATCATCAATATATAAATAGTCAACATCACCTGACAACATATTCTCTTCAATTCCCTTGTCATAACAAATGTGCTTTAACACAGTTAAGGCGAGACACTATAGGTGAATAGGGATTTTTTTTTAATTACAAGATATCACTGTGAAACTTCTCCAGTTTATTACTGGCATAAACATAAGAAAAAAATGTATTACAAGTTTTGTGTAAATTAATGTTTGAATATGCAAATGAGGCCTTATATACTTAAATATACGCTCATTTGCATACTTTTCCAAAAACAAAATCTGGAAATTGGAAAGGACCATGTTTAAAATTCTTGGTTCTATTTGTTGACATGTTAGATGAGAGGGCTTTTACAGAGGGGATTCTGGATATCTTATTTTGTGCTTTAGTAAATTAGAGAATACTGACAATAGCCTTAAAAAATCAATTTTCGCCATGTTTTTTGGAGTTAAAGGACCTATAATTCAGGAATGATATATCAACAAATCCCTCTGTAAAAGCCTTCAGAATATAGTTCAGTATAAGACTGCAAAAGTTGGTGCTTGTAGGTGCTACTGAAGTGGAAATATCTGACTCTGAGTGTGAGAAAAACTCATTTTGAGAAAACGGCCTTTAAAGGTCCCGTTTTTCGTGTTTTTTTGAAGCTTTGATTGTGTTTACAGTGTGCAATATAACATGTGTTTATGTTTCATGTGTAAAAAAACACAGTATTTTTCACACAATTTACTTATCTGTATACCGCTGTTTTCACTGTCCTGAAAACGGCCTGAGAATTTCCTCGTTCTATGAAGTCCCTCCTTCAGAAATACGTAAAGAGTTCTGATTGTGCCAGCGGTTCCCGTGTTGTGATTCGACAGCTTCTTAGGGCACGTTGCCCGGAAAGGTCACGCCTCTTACCATAACGGGGAGATGAACGCGCTCAAACTACAGCCCCTGAAGGCCAAAAAAGGTGATTTGACTCCGGGATGAAAATAACAGCATCTGAACGACATGGCGACAAACGCAACCGAACCGAACCAAACGCAACACCTCCTCTTCTCCACGAGGGAGCAACAAGACCACGCCCCCTTTTTCGCGTATTCTTGTGGGCGGAGGTTAGTCGACAAACTGTTCTACTGATGTAATTAAAGCAGGATGTACATGGATGTAGACTAGTCCAAACCGGCCATTCGCTGTAGGCTTTGAAAGGGAACTTCTGTTAAATAAAATATCTCGCTTGGCATTGAACTTTGAGCTTTATAATTTTACAGGTATTAATTATCCTCTAACAGCAACATTACACACTAAATAAAGTTTGAACTGCATTTTTTAACTGCATACATTTCTATAAAACCCCCAACCTACAAACAAAATATATATTCAGTTAATTAATATCAGTAGTGTATAATATTTAAAACACGTGGAAATTGATAAATTAATAAATTATTAATAGCAATAGCTATTAGAGAACTACCTTAAGAGAACTACCTTAACAAACACCAGTCACAAAAACTGCAGACGAACTGTCCCTGTTTGTTGTATTGGTCCATCTATAACTATTTGAATCTAATTCTGACGGGGTTTCGTCGTCTAATCTGTTGTTGTTTATTTTCTTTTTACTAGCTCTTGCTACTTGGTCTTTTCTGTGAGCGTTTATGAGCCGATTTCAGCGTTGTCTGCACTTTCTCTCTGGTGGAGAATTCACAAGCAATCGGAAGCGAGTGAGAAATTCACATCGACCAATCAGATGTGGTTTTCGGCTGCAAACTTTCGCGGTTGGTTAGTTCTACAAAGGAAATGTCCATATTTGGATTAGACAGTGCTGTGTGTGAGACTGCGAGCTTTATAATGATACCAAGCATGACATGTTTCTATGAATGGAGACGACACGAGAGCTCGTGCTAGAATAACTTTTGATGATTTCGGGTAGAAATCTAAAGGCGCACGGTGACAAAATATAATGAAATAACCACCTTAATGTGTAATGTTGACATTTTTTTTATTTTGACATGAAAGCTTACATGTTAAGGGAGCAAACTGGCCCAAAATCTCAAAATTGACCACTGCATGAAAAAACGATGTTTTCACCTGCCGTGTCACGCCTTAAAGGAGTCAGAGAAGAACTTAAGTTGAAGAGACAAGGGTCAAGAGCCCAACTAAAGCAAACACTGATCTCCAGCATGGTGACTTCAAATTAAACTATTATTTTAATTAAAACAGGAATGACAGAAATATAGTCAGTCTGGTTATTAATAAGTGAAGCTGGTAATGCTGTTTGTGGAGTTGTTTAATCCTCATCAGCTGAGATCTTCAGAGATTTAATGTCTTCTTTTATCTTCAGTTGATTTTATATAAGGCTGTGGCTGAAGTCGGTTGTAGTTCTTGTGTTTCTCTTTCCTTCAGTGATTCTGCTCATTATTATCAGGTGTTCATCATTAATGCTCAATCATCACTCAATTATCTAATTAACTTTAACACTGCTTCAATGGTACTTTAACCCAGTAGTGAGCACACACATGAACACTAGGAAGTGTTAATTTAACATGGGCGTTTTTCTGTGCAATTTTACATAAATCTTGACTGTTTAATTTACGTAAAACTGGCATATATATATATATATATTTTCCATGCATTTGGATTACATAATTTTACCATAAACAAATGAATAAACTTAATGTGATTCATATATATAAGTCATACATAAATGTAACAGGTAAGATTTATGTATTTGAATTACATATAATTTTCCATGCATTTGGATTACATAATTTTTTACCATAAACAAATTGATAAACTGAATGTGATATATATATATATATATATATATATATATATATATATATATATATATATATATATATATATATATATATATATATATATATATATATATATATATATATATATATATATATATATATCACATTCAGTTTATCAATTTTGTGTATGTAATCCAAATGCATGGAAAATTATATGTAATTCAAATACATTTATGTATGTTACATTTATGTATGACTTATATATATGAATCACATTAAGTTTATTCATTTGTTTATGGTAAAATTATGTAATCCAAATGCATGGAAAATTATATGTAATTCAAATACATAAATCTTATGTTTAGACAAGAATTTTTTTTTGAGTGCATCATCAGTCTCGGCACTTTGATGACATCATGGGCTGTCGCCGGTCAATAGGATTGCCATGATTCGACAGTAGTTCAGACACCTGTCACGCTGGGGGCGTTCCTGTAGTGTCTTTCTGACGCAGCGTGAGTTCCCTTTCGAAAGGGATCATTATTTTTCATATATTTTGCATTGTTGCAGCACCAGTCTGTCATTTTATTCCCAGTCTGTCATTAACGCTTTTAGTTCCAGTCTCTATGAAGCCTCTCCTTCCGAAAAGCACAATTTGCTCTGTTTGGGTGGACCGGTGTGTTGTGATTAATCAGCTGTTTGGAACGTGTGTAGAAACTCATAATGTAAAAACTGCACATAATGTAATTAGTACATTATTATTGTAATAAAATGTTCATAATGTAATAATTTCCTCAAAACGTAATAAAATCTTCAGCTCATAAAGTAATACAAATTTTTACATTATGATAAATGTATTACATTATAAATTCACCAAAAAACATGTCATATTTTCATTGAATGAGTGAACGAATGAGGCATTTATATAGCGCTTTACACTCATGTTAGGGGTCTCTCTTCAACCACCACCAGTGTGCAGCATCCACTTGGATGATGCGACACAGCCACAGTATACAACGGCCCAGTGCACTCACCACACACCAACGATAGGTGGAGGGGAGAGAGGGTGATAGAGCCAATTCAATGGATGGGGATTATTAGGAGGCCATGATTGGCAAGGGCCAATGGAGGGAATTTGGCCAGGACACTGGGGTTACACCCTTACTCTTTACGAGAAGTGCCATGGGATTTTTAATGACCATTTTTAATGAGAGAGTCAGGACCTCGGTTTAACATCTCATCCGAAGGCACATTATTGTAATAGCTTTTAATATTATTATTCATAAAAATTCTTCCTCTATAGTTCATTTTAAAAATCTAAATCCAGTCTTAGCCTGCCTACAAAATCCACCAGATTACTGATACTGCTGTTTACAGGGTGTAAAGGTTCTTTTTATTTATTTTTTTTACATCACAAACCCCAACAGTTTTAGTAGGAGTGTGTTGTACTGTATTTTCACACACACACACACACACACACACACACACACACACACACACACACACACACACACACACACACACACACACACACACACACACACATACACACACACACACACACACACACACACACACACACACACACACACACACACACACACACACACACACACACACACACACACACACACACACACACACACACACACACACTCTCAGGTTTGTTTTGCTATCTAAGTGAAGACATACCATAGGCGTAATGGTTTTTATACTGTACAAACTGTACATTCTATCCCCCTACACTACCTCTACCCCTTAACCTCACAGGAAACGTTCTGCATTTTTTTTATAAAAAATTGTTTAGTATGTTTTTAAAGCTATTTTAAATATGAGGACATCTAAAATATCATATTTATATTATAAAAATATATGTCCTCATAAATCACACACACACACACACACACACACACACACACACACACACACACACACACACACACACACACACACACACACACACACACACACACACACACACACACACACACACACACACACACACACACACACACACACACACACACACACACACACACACACACACACAAACACACACACACACCTCATTGGTATATTGATACTTTGTTTTCCCTGTTTTTTTTTTTTTACATTCTAAAACAATGTTGGTATTTAACACTGTTTGTCATTTACAGTTTTTTACAATCGCTATGACAATTTTTTCAACACTTTTAACACATTTCCTAAACTCTCAACGCACCAACACACCTACCACACACAATTGGCAAAACGGTTAATTTCATGTTCAAAATCACACATTGTAAACTAAACTCTAACACTAATTTTCTAAATAAAATAACACACTATCACAATACACTAACACATGTTCTCTTCCAACAGGAACATTTAGTCAATCAGAGCACAATGTTATAAAAACACTAACACTAGTTGGAATTACAGAAACTGCATTATTTTTTGTCAGGTCTGCCTTATACAATAGACTGGATATTTTATTGATCATAGATTGTGTGTCGTTTGAAGACTCTCCACATTTGTGTTTTGTTGGGTTTAGTAAATGCATGCATTTTGTTTCTTTTGCTGCAGAAATTCAATACAAAAAATGAATAACCCATCTCAGGGTAGTTTTATAGAATGCCCTTCCGTTTTATTTCATTATCAGCAATCACCATGTTGACAAAAGCAAGTTCATGTTCTTCATTTAGAAGCTTTACTCTGCCCCCTGAGGGAGGTAGATCTTGAATCCTTAGAGGGACAAAATACAGTTACATATTAGAGACCAGAGGCATACAGTCACTGAAATACATGGTAAAAGTATTTACACTTTGCAGAAGGAGAAGCCCTTATACGATATCATACCTGTTGGTTTCTGGAAAAAATTCTGGATAATGGATGCCACTGTGTCCCGGCTGAGATTTGGCTGTGCTCGTTCACCAGCCCCTCTGTATTACCTGTGGTTTATGACATGGTCTATGGCTATAGCTCTTATTTCATCAGTTACCCTAATTCTGGCCCTTCTTTGAGCGTCACCATGCATTCACCCTCCTCAATCCCTTGTCCAGGCATTCCTCTCCCTTGCCCTTGTCCCACTCCTCTCCCTTGTCCTGGTATTTCATCTTCCTCTCCCTCATAAAGGCATTTTTCTTACTTTCTTTGTGTTGCTCTATATTCCTTTTCCACACAAGATCAGCCCAAATATGTCCTCTTTTACTGTATACCAAATGGTCATGTGATTGAAAGAACATCAACCCCTGAACAATTCCTAGATGGGAATCTAGGGGTTTAGAACAAGGTGTTATCTGTTCTGACATACAGTGTTAAAGCATTGGTAAATTTGGCAGTGAAAATCCATTGTTTTGGTCTTGGTTGAGCTTGTGTGTAAAAGAAGTAGAAGCATTTTAAATTTGTGTTAACTATATGCAGTTTGTGTAAAAGCAACAATAAATCTGTTAATTGTATAGCCAACACAGACAGATGTTGTGCTAACTGCGTTAAGAGTTTAGGAAATTTGTTAAAAGTATTGAAAAAATTGTCATAGTGATTGTAAAAAACTGTAACAGTAAGTATACCATACTAGAAGGAGCAGCAGTAGTAGTAGTAGCAGTAGTAATAATAATATAGTAGTAGTAATCTGGTGGATTTTGTAGGCAGGTTAAGACTTAGATTTTGAAAATGTACTCTAAAGGAATACCAATGCTTTATGTTTAATAAACATATACTACTACTACTACTACTACTACTACTACTACTACAACGAATAATAGTAATAATTGCATGAATTTAAATGCTGCATTTCACAGGTAGTTTAAGACTGGCTTTAGATTTTTAAAAATGTACTGTAAGGGAATACTAATATTTTAGTTTGATAATGTAATCATTTTACATTTCATTCATCAGCATTTCATTCATCAGCATTTCTCATATAGGTTTGAGTAAATGATGACAAAATCCTTTTTTGGTGAGATATTTCTTTAAATAGGTGTCACCAGAAGAAAACATGACACATTTAGTTCAGTGTGAACAGGTCATAGACAGATCATTGATCATAGACCAGTGTGAACTTGAGATGTCGCAGTGATTCATTGTTGGATTTAAGGTGGGTGCAACTCAATGGGTGTGTTTGGATTTAAAAATGCTTCCTCAGTAAACTACAATCAAACAACTACTCACACATGAATAATGAGAAACAAACTAATTCATGGAACTGAAAATCAATCTCAAGTCTGAGGACAGAAGAAGGTGCTTGTAAAAAAAAAAAAAAAAAAAAAAGACTGCATAGAATATATATATATAAAATGTTTAAAATGTGTAAAATGTTTGTGAATCAGATTGCAGTGGCTGTGTATATGGGTGTGCCTAATGCCACCGAGGTGTTTAGCCACCAGGTGATGCTATGTGACAGTCATTAATTGTGTGTCTTTTGAAGCAGGTTAAACTGAAGCACTGGCCAGATGGAGTTTGTCACTGCTGGAAAATCCATTTTCCATTGTTGTCAGTGTACATTTCCATGGAGAAAGATGCTTTTAGGGTTCAGATGGTATGGTGGTTAAGTGTCTACCAGATGGGGTTAACTGGAACATGCTAAGCAGCAAAACTTTGTATAGTACCTTGACTATTACGTCAACTGTTTTAATCTGCTTCAGGTGCTCAAGTTGGTTTCTGGAATATTGCAGGTTGTTGACCATATACCATTTCGAAACAACTACCAGAGGTGATTGGACTGTTTTCTGTCATGATCCTGTCTCTTTCTAACCCTATAATTAAAGAACTGTTGACTTGCCTTCGCCTTTGGATCCTTTCTCTCACCTCCTGACAGAATACTCTGGCCACACTTATGGATCCAGCGAGAGAGAACCCTTTCCAGTTTGCTCTCGAGATGCAGGGCGCCATGCTGGGCAGACACGAGGAGGAGCTGAACACCGCTCGCCACGCCGTTGAGACACTGGCCGTCCAGGTGACCGACTTATCTGTCCAACTGAGTCGTGTCCAGGCTGAGGCGTCAACTCCAAGATCACTCGAGGCACACGAACCCAGAGTTAACAACCCACCCTGCTACGCCGGTGAGCCCACCGAATGTCGTTCATTTCTGACTCAATGTGAGGTGGTGTTCTCGCTGCAGCCCCTGACTTATTCCAAGGATCGCTCCCGGAACGCCTATGTGGTCTCTCTCCTGACGGGACGTGCAAGGGAATAAGGAACGGCCGTGTGGAATGCTGAGGCGGCTTGTTTGGGTCAGTACACTCTCTTCAAGGAGGAGATGCTCCGAGTGTTTGACCGCTCCGCCTACGGTGCTGAAGCCTTGCGCCTTCTTTCTACTCTCCGCCAGGAGGATCGGTCTGTCGCCGATTTCTCAATTGAGTTTCGCACACTGGCCCCTTCATGTGATTGGAATGAGTCTGCACTCGTTGCTCGGTTCCTGGAGGGGCTGGGTGCAGACATCAAGGATGAGGTGCTCGCTCGGGAGACACCCGCTCGTCTCGACTCCCTGATCGACCTGGCTATCCGGGTGGAGAAGCGCTTCGACCTGCGCCGCCGCGCTCGCAGACTGGAGAGATCACTCCTTTCCGCTCCCCCACTCTCCACCACTCCGCTGGTGTGCGCTCATCCTGAACCTATGCAGCTGGGAGGTATTCGCCTCGATGCCGCCGAACGTCATCGCCGAATCACCAATCGCCTCTGCTTGTACTGTGGTGCGGTGGGTCACTTCGTTTCTGCGTGTCAAGTAAAGGCCAGAAGCTCACCAGTAGAGAGAGGGGGACTGGTGAGCGCATCTGTTCAGACCCCTTCGTCACGTTCTCGCACTACTTTCCCTGTCCACCTCCGCTGGCCGGGTTCGGCTGTCTCGTGTCAGGCTTTGATCGACTTGGGGGCGGAGGGGAATTTCGTTGACGAGTCCTAGGCTCTCGACCAGGGCATTCCCCTCGTCGACCTTAAAGACGCTACTCCTGTTTTTGCCCTTGATGGTAGTACTCTAGCCAATGTTCGCCGTGTCACCATTCCGGTGAGTTTCACCGTCTCTGGCAATCATCGAGAGACCATATTTATCATATTCATATTTTTTTTTTTTTTTTTTCAATCTCCCTTTACCCCGGTGGTTTTGGGCCATCCTTGGCTTGTTGACCACAATCCTCAAATAGACTGGTGCAGAGGAACTATCCTCTCTTGGAATTTGTCATGTCATGTTAAGTGTTTAGTATCTGCTGTTCCCCCTGTGTCTTCTGTTTCTGTGTTTCAGGAGGAGCCGGGTGATTTGTCAGGGGTGCCGGAGGAGTATCACGATTTGCGGGCGGTTTTCAGTCGTTCCCGGGCGTCTTCTCTCCCTCCTCATCGACCTTATGACTGCGGTATTGATCTCGTTCCCGGGACCACGGCCACTCGCGGGAGACTTTACTCCCTGTCGGCGCCTGAGCGCAAGGTGCTTGAGGATTACCTTTCCGACACATTGAACGCAGGTACTATAGTTCCGTCCTCCTCTCCGGCCGGTGCTGGGTTTTTCTTTGTGAAGAAGAAGGATGGGTCCTTTCGTCCCTGCATAGATTATAGAGGGTTGAACGACATAACTGCGAAGAATCGCTATCCTCTTCCAGTTATGTCATCAGCTTTTGAGATCTTGCAGGGAGCTAAGTTCTTCACAAAGTTAGATCTTCGCAACGCTTATCATTTGATTCGTATCAGAGAGGGGGACGAATGGAAGACGGCGTTTAACACACCCCTAGGGCACTTTGAGTATCGCATGCTTCCGTTCGGATTGGTCAACGCTCCTGCCGTTTTCAGGCGTTGGTCAATGACGTGTTACGTGACATGCTTAATATCTTCGTTTTCGTGTACCTCGATGACATCTTGATCTTCTCTCCCTTTCTCCAGGTGCTTGCTCAGCACGTTCGGCGCGTCTTACAACGCCTGTTAGAGAATCGCCTGTTTGTGAAGGCTGAGAAGTGTACTTTCCACGCTCAGTTGGTCACATTCTTGGGTTCGGTCGTTTCGGCGGAGGGGATCAGCATGGATTCGGCCAAGATCCGCGCTGTCACCGAGTGGCCCATTCCGGACTCCCGCGTCGCGCTCCAACGTTTTCTAGGATTCGCAAATTTTTATCGCTGCTTTATTAATAATTTCAGCCAAGTCGCGGCTCCGCTTACTGCTCTCACGTCTGTCAAGACCCGTTTTGTTTGGTCTCAGGCCGCCCAGACGGCGTTTTACCGTTTAAAGTCTCTTTTTACGTCTGCCCCTATTCTCTCCTGATGTCACCAAGCAATTTATCGTCGAGGTCGACGCCTCAGAGGTGGGCGTGGGGGCCATCCTTTCCCAACACTCTGCGTCCGATGATAAGGTCCATCCCTGTGCGTATTTCTCGCATCGTCTCACCCCCGCGGAACGTAATTACGATGTCGGTAATCGCAAGCTGCTGGCTGTCCGCCTGGCTATGAGTGAGTGGTGCCAGTGGTTGGAGGGAGCCCCGATTCCATTCATAGTCTGGACTGATCACCGTAATCTTGAGTATATTCGTTCGGTTAAGAGACTTAACGCTCGTCAGGCTCATTGGGCACTTTTTTTCGCTCGGTCCGAGTTTACCATCTCGTTCCGACCGGGTGCTAAGAATGTCAAGCCCGACGCTCTTTCGCGTCAATTCATTTCCCCGGAGGTGGCGCCAACCTCTGAGGCTGTCCTTCCTCAAGGCTATGTGGTTGGTGCCACGGTTTGGGGAATCGAACGTCTTGTCAGACATGCTCTGTCACGCTGTGTCACACCGCGCGGGTGCCCTCAGGGACGTTTGTTTGTCCCATCCGCTGCCCGTTTGGCCGTTCTCCAGTGGGGGCATTCGTCCAAATTATTCGCTCATCCCGGTGTTAGGGGCACCATTGCCACTGTTCGCCAGAGGTTCTGGTGGCCCACCCGGGAGCGCGACATCCGCCGCTTTATCGCTTCTTGCACCGTATGCGCCTAGACTAAGTCTAAGAATTTACCGCCCGCGGGTCTTCTCAGACCCCTACCTGTACCCTCGCGGCCGTGGTCCCATATTGCTCTTGATTTTATAACGGGACTTCCTCCTTCGAGGGGGAGTACTATTATCCTCACGGTCATTGATCGCTTTTCAAAGTCAGCCCACTTCATCCCTTATCTAAGCTTCCCTCCGCCAGGGAGACAGCCCAGGTCGTCGTCGAGCAGGTTTTCCGTATTCACGGTCTTCCCTCTGACATTGTCTCCGACCGGGGTCCCCAATTCGCGTCGCAGTTTTGGAAGGAGTTTTGTCGACTTATCGGCCCGTCCGCTAGCCTCTCCTCTGGGTTCCATCACCAGACTAATGGCCAAGCCGAGCGGGCTAACCAGAGTATCGGTCGTATCCTTCGCAGCCTTGCCTTCCGTAACCCCACCTCTTGGGCCAAGCAGCTTCCTTGGGCTGAATACGCCCACAATTCGGCTCCGTCCTCCGCCACCTCGCTTCCGCCGAGCCGCGAATAAGCATCATATTAAGAGTCCTCGTTATGTCTGTGGTCAGAGAGTGTGGCTTTCCACTCTTAACCTTCCTCTCCAGTCCGTCTCACGCAAATTAGCCCCTAAATTCATCTGACCTTTCCGCGTTATTGGGGTCCTTAGCCCCGTCTCTGTCAAGCTCAAGTTGCCGTCCCATTTGCGTCGCATCCATCCTGTCTTTCACGTTTCGTGCCTTAAACCCGTTGTTAGCGCTCCCCTGCACCCCACCGCCCCTCCAATCCGCGTCGAGGGCTCTCCTGTGTACACTGTCCACAGGTTGTTGGACGTTCGTCCTCGTGGACGTGGTCGCCAGTTTCTGGTCGATTGGGAGGGATATGGTCCCGAGGAGAGGAGTTGGATCCCCACCCGGGACGTCTTGGATCGCTCGCTCATCGAGGACTTCTATCGCTCCCGCCAGGCCCCTTCCTCGGGAGCGCCAGGAGGCTCTCGTTGAGGGAGAGGTATTGTCATGTTCCTGTCTCTTTCTCTTTCCCCCCCTGCTGGTCATTTTCATACTCACGCTCCCCTCTGGGCACTTGCTCACTTACACTTTGTCGCAGCTGTTCCTTGTTACTACTGCTAGGCTCATTCATTTTACACCTGTCCCTCCTTTCCTCTCTGATTAGCGTCTCTATTTCTAGTTCTTGTTTTCCTTTGTTCTCTGCCAGAGTATTAATTTTGTGTGCAGATGTGTTACCTCACGATCTTCTGTCTAGTCTTGTTCTGTCCAGGTACACTCTGTTATCGAACCAATCTAACCAATTGCTGGTGCTTACGCTAATTCTATGCCCTACCCAGCTCGCCTGCCGCTGAATGCTGAGACCAGGACTCTCAGTGGGCATCACTATCTACGGCCGTCAGCCAACCTTTTGTTCTATTTCCACAGACCGGTCATCCACCCGGGTCTACCGCCTGTGTTGCTTTTTGAAAGAGACTTTATGTTTGACGGCTCAGCGGCCGACTTGCCAATTTATAATTAAAGAACTGTTGACTTGCCTTCGCCTTTGGATCCTTTCTCTCACCTCCTGACAGTTTTATATTTAAGCTGACATGCTGTGCTGTATATAGAGTGACGTACACCCTAAGGGTTACAATTTCCTTCATAATGGCAGCAGCTGCTGGTTTTATTAAATAAGAGAGGACACCAGTTCAAGTGTAAATATAGTTTTCATGTTTGTGGAAAAAAAAATCATTGGACTTAAAGTCCACATGAAATTAAATGGTACGTTTTTTGGCTTTTAGTATGAATATGTTAGCCTTAGTATACTGTTATCTATAAGCGAGTGTGCTCCAAAACAGTGACATAATTTGCATTTAGAAGATATAAGCATTCAAAACTTGCAGTTTCTCACTTTTGCCAATATGGGTCAATGATTTTGATGACGTCACTCTGCACTTCAGCTTCTCATCAGATTTTCCGTCCAATCAAATGCTCTCTGGAATCTCAAGCATCCCTACACTGACGCTGAAGCTGTGGCTGAAATTGGTGACTTGTTCACACAATTAAAAAATGTTTTTATGGCGAATGGCACATAATGCACTACATAGGGAATAGGGAACAAGTCAGAGAGTGTAAATATGCTTTCTATTTCTGGTTTAGCGTTAATGTCACACGAACTGATGCAGCGTGCACACAGTCTGCTCCGGTCCAGAGACACGATGGCACAGAGCAGGTCATAATATAGCAAAACATATTGGACCCATTTGAATTCTACACAGAGTGCTATAATAGCAAATGAGCTGTTCCGCAGGGTCCTAAAGTCAGTTCTCAAGTTTATCTCTTCAGTATGCACTGTAAGAAACTTAAAAATAAAAACACAGTAATTAATGGCAGCAAGTGACAAGTAACTTATTGTAAAATATTCCAACCCTGATCTCACGGCAATTCGTACATATTTTACGAAGTGGCTAATTCATACGAATTTGTACGACCTCACGCGTGCGAATTTGTATGATTTTTGCTAAATTCGTATGAATTCGTACAAATTACCTACCTCAAACCCGCCCCTAAACCTACCCGTCACTGGGGTTTAGACAAAATGTACAAATTCGTACGAGTGAGGTCATACAAATTCGTACGAATGAGGCACCCTTGTAAAATACGTACAAATTGGTCGTGAGATAGCGTTGAATATTCACAGTAATAAACTGGCAGCAATTGTGAAGTAACTTAATGGATAAGAAAAAAAATATTTTCTTTTATTTATGCATATTAGAGAGGACAGTGAAGAAACTGACAAGAAAGCATGGGGTGGAGAGAGGGGAGTGGGATCAGCAAAGGAAACTTGAGGCAGGAATCAATCTCGGGTCACCAGAGGCGCAATTGCACTGTGTGTCAGTGTCCTAAGCACTAGGCCATCAGCACTGACTGGTTCTGTTTTGTTATATATGTTTAGTTATTACTATTTTTATTATATATATATATATATATATATATATATATATATATATATATATATATATATATATATATATATATATATATATATATATATATATATATATACTGTATATATATAAAATAAGTGCAAATCATGTGCACATCCAATGATTTGAATATAAATATATATTTATCGACAGTCACAGTTAAACAGCTCATTATTCACAAGCTTCATTATTCATTCACTTATGTGTTGAAAACAATAAAATCTCTGAACTGGTGATTTTTTTTAACATTTTTTTGAAGTTTTATTAAAGCATACATTTGCTTCTTGTATTCTCTATTCATAGTGAAAATGTAATTGAATTACAGTGAGGTCAATTTAAATGTAGTAATTGGCTGGCAACCCAGCTGCCAGTGTACTGTGTTTTCCATACACACATAATAGGTTACTGTGATTTTCTACAGAATTTAGTTGGTTACTGTGATTTTCTACAGTACATAATTGGTTATTGTGTTTTCTACATTACATTGGAAGTTACTGTGATTTTCTACAGGACATTGCAGGTTACTGTGACTCACAGTACATCTTTCAGTACTGCAATTTTTGACTGGATCTACAGTATTCACCTGTGAACGTGTATACAGTCATTTCCTGTGCACAAACAAAGTGTTTTTTACCGTGTGCATTCAGGTACACATATGGACATCATAAAACAATTTTTTGGAATATAATTTTTAGTTTTAATTTTGAGCATTTCTTAGGTTTTTCTATGTATACTGAAGCATTCCACGCATTCCATTTTCCACGCATCCTTTGTGTGTGTGTGTGTGTGTATTCGTGGTTCAAGTGCGACAAAAGTCACGAGGTAAGGATGAAGGTTAAAGTGATATGGAGGAGATTAGGAGGAGAAATGGCTAGACAGACTCTGCATTCGGCACTGACAAGTAAGAGATAACACTGGTGCCATGCATTTTTCACGTTTCAAATTCACATTCTCAGCATGATTATATTCACTGTTTTGTTTTAGTAACAATTTCATATTAAATCTAAAAGGGAAATGTATTACACTGTGGCTGTCAAATGCAGCTTTGCCGAGCTCAACGGCTCTGACCAAGCTGTGAAACACTATTGTCTATTTTTAAAAGGGGAGGAGCTGCTCGATATGTCCTGCCCTATTCCTTCCTGCTTTAGTGGAAATTACATCAACACATTGAATAACGCTACACATTTCAAGGCACTCCAGTGGGCCTTTAATTAATACAGACCTGTCGCTCTCACATCTGTGGTCATTTGAGAGACTGATTGGTTGATTGGAATTTTGTTACAGGATCAACAAGATATTGATCCAGGAACATGTTGCACTTGGTGAAATGAAGGAGACAGGAAGGACAGCTGATCGTCCTTGCAGTGCCAAACCATGTGTAAATATGTATCCCCTGAGATGTGAAATTACAAAAGCCCAGTTTGGGAGAGTGGAGTAACATCTCACAGAAAGAACTGGCAAATCTGGTGCAGTCCACGAGGATGAGATGCACTCTGTAGTACTTGGTTAGTAAGTGGTAGTAAACAGGCACGTGCGGGGGGGGGGGGGGCGGGGGCGGGGGGGGGCGGGGGGGGGGGCGGGGGTGGGGGCTTTGGGTGCTCGAGCCCCTGCCCTTTTTCAAAATGAATCAAAAGTGCCCCTCTCAGACAAATATCAATGATAATATCGTGGTCAATAAAACTAAATAAATGTGATTATTATAACATGACAATGTATACAATAGTAACGAACGGCTCAAAAGTCGGATAATTTCTGTTGAGGCATTGCCATAACGCGTTGCTATGAGTTGCGTGCGTTTTGATTGACTGCTGATTTTCCACTGTTCGGAAACGGCTCTCGAGCCAAATATGGTCCTTTCAGAGAGTGTGTGGCCTCACGGGAAAAAAGTAAGCCAATATTTTTTTTTTCATCCATAATCAGAGCTAATGTGTTGATTTAATTACAAATCTATATATTAGCTATATATTTTAAAGTATTACACAATTCACCAATGCCCGTTTGTCATGTATATACACCAAACAATCGTGATCTGGCAAAGCAAGTTCAAATTCCATAGAGAAAGAGCGACACGCGTCATAATCTGAAGACCACGCCCACCGGGGGGGGGGGGGGGGGGGGGGGACAATCAAACCGTCTCCATTGACTTTGCATTGCGGGAGGCTGCCTACTCGTCATTTCGGACTTATTACAAAAAACTGAACAATGTATAAAAGCTGATATGTGACAAAGTGAACTGCAAACAAGCTAAACAAAACCCAGAGGTAAAAACCCAGACGTTTTTATAAGCTGTTGACCCAAAAAACGAGCGTTTAAGGACAAAAAAGTGGATTCAGGCCATTGAGACAGAGCGCTACAGGTCATATTACACTGAGAACTACTGCGACTAGAGGGGAATGTAATCAACGACAGGAAATATAACATATAAAACGGATATTTGGATATTTGACTTAACAGTGACAAAATGTTTACTGCACACATACACATACTGAGACATACTGAGTGGCAGGATCCCAAAATTTACCCATTCTTCCTGCTGAAGCGTCACTTCGTATTGCCTGTATCCACTTTTATCTTCTTAAACGCTCGTTTTTTTGGGTCGACAGCTTATAAAAACTTATTTCTGTGTTTTTTAGCTTGTTTGCTGTACACCTTGTCACATACCAGCTTTTATACATTGTTCTGTTTTTTGTTATAAGTCCGAAATGACAATGAGGCAGCCTCCCGCAATGCAAAGTCAATGGAGAGCGTTGGATTGTTTCCCCCCCCGGTGTGGGCGTGGCCTAAATACGCTCTGTCTGCTCTGGGCGATGTGAAACGGTAATTTTCTGTTCTTATTCATAAATCGGTTGAAAATTACATGGACAGACGAACTAACGTTTGTGGAACGATTTCCTGCGGTTTGTCTAATTTTATAAATTGCATCACTGACAAAATGGATTTTAACAGACAACAAACAAATCCCTGCACAAAACCACAGCAGCAAACATGGCATTAATGGTAAGTAGTGTTGAATTCACTTGTATTTATGTATATTGAGACACCGTTTACTATTTCATGAAACTATCAAAGTTAACAAAACCCAAGTGCCACCGGCACCTACAGGCCTATTAAGCGAAGTGTAGGCTGGCGAAATGGTTACATGAAAGGAAAGGACTTATTACCATTTTTTAATATTATGTAGCATTATGAAAGAAGTCTCTTATGTTCATCAAGCCTGCATTTATTTGATAAAAAAACAGCAATATTGCGAAATATATATAAAAAAAATGGTTTTCAATTTTAAAATAATTTAAAATATAGTTTATTCATGTGATCACAGCTGGATTTTCAGCATCATTACTCCACTCTTCAGTGTCACATGATCATTCAGAAATCATTCTAATATGAGGATTTAATGTCAATGATGGAAACTGCGATACTCTTTTCAAGATTCTTTGATTAATAAAAAGTTAAAAAGTATATATAATAATATTTCACAATATTAGACTACTGTTTTTTCTGTATTTTTGATTAGCCTAAATAAATGCAGGCTTGATGAGCATAAGGATATATATATATATATATATATATATATATATATATATATATATATATATATATATATATATATATATATATATATATATAGCCCCTTTTTTACATTTGAGCCCCTGCCCCTGACGAACTCTCTGCACGGCCCTGGTAGTAAATGTTAAAGGACAACTCCAGTGAAAAATGAACCTAGGGGTAATTAACACATGGTTACCGAGTAGATCGTTCTCTGGGATGCGTTTTCATGAAAATCGAATGTAAAGAGTTTTATCTCTAAAAACAGATTAGCTTATAACGCTATTATATGGGGCACAGAATAAGTAAAATTAAATCGCTAGTTAATACCACTAACAAGGCTCAAAATAGCCTCACACTAACACTGTAGCATAATGAGGGTCCCTACATGCAAACCGAAGCATTGAGAACTTTGTAAGTACAAACAGTTTAATAAGAAGATACTTTAAAAAAGACAGTACATTACGCGTATACAGACAGGAGCCATCTTGGAAAACAGTCTAGACAAGTCGAGCCACGAACGCTGTGCTAAGTGATGAACTGTGACTTGGAATCTTTTTGTTAAAAATATTGAAATATTGACACCTTCTTCCCTGGTTAGTCAACCATATATTTTAATAAACAGATATAATTCATGCATTTCCATGTAATTAGATTTCACAAACTTAATTCCCATCGACCAGCTCACTTAGCACAGCGTTCGTGGCTCGACTCGTCGAGACTGTTTTCCAAGATGGCTCCTGTCTGTATACGCGTAATGTACTGTCTTAAAGTCAAACTCGCTCAAATCCCATATGCTTGCCCATTTTTCCTGCTTCTAACACATCAACTTTGAGGACAAAATGTTCACTTGCTGCCTAATATATCCCACCCACTAACAGTGCCATGATGAAGATAATCAGTGTTATTCACTTCACCTGTCATAATGTTATGCCTGATCGGTGTACATATAATAGTCAGTGCTGTTTGGGGGATAATTAGTTTCTAAATTCTGCAACAGAAAAGTTATAAATCAAACTTAAAGGAAAAGTTTACCCAAAAATGAAAATGTTGTCATAATTTGCACCCTAAAGCCTGGGACACACCAAGACTTTTTCCGGTGTGTTCCGCACCATTGGCTCACTGTCTGGATTTTTTGGGCCGATCCAAAATGTAGAATCGGGGTCGAGCTGTTGGTGAGATAGAGAACTCTGATTGGCTGTTCAGCTTAGCGAACGAGTCAGTGCACGAGAATCTTCTTTTGTGTTTAACAGAAGAAAGAAGCTCATAGGGTTGGAACAACTTGAGGGTGAGTAAATGATGACAGACTTTTAATTTGTGGGTGAACTATCCCTTTAATAACTGCAGCCAAAATAGAGAGACAATACAAGGCAACTGTCTGTCACCCAGGAACATTGTCAGCCAAAAGGATATATCTATAAAAAGTCTCTCTAAAAAAAACTGCAGATTTACTCAAAGTACATGCATGATAGAGCTGCCAGCTAGAGAACAAGACTTTCCATTGTCTCTTCACATCACACTCCCATCAGTAGTCACACCTTTCACAACAGGTGATAACATGGTTGTAGGAAGAAGTCATCAGAAGTCTGACATCGTGAGAAAAGTACATAGTATCTGTCTGTATGCCAGGCATCCCTAATGCAATTTGACTTATGATAGAAACATGTAAATCCAGGAATCTGATATATCCTGAACGAAACAATAGAAGGGGGCTGTGGAGGACAGAGATAGATAGAGGGACATTAGGAGGTACACACCTAGCTAAACATCCTCTAGCAAATGTTTACACTTTTCCTTGTTGTCATGGCATTAGTGCATGAATGGGAGATGATTACATGGGCAAGTTCAAGCCACGCAAGCCACTTCATGACTGTTATTCATTCAGGTGGTGCTCGCACAAGCATTGAGGGTGTTACACAGTGAGATGATGTTTATGGAGGAAGGTATCTGAAACTTTACAATGTTAAAGCAATGTAAGATGAACCAGTGGGTAAATTGGGTCACCCCAAAAATCTCAGGATCTGTGCAAATTTCAAAGATTTCCCATCATAATATTGGAAGAACATAATGAGCCAAATTTTTTCTTGTCAACGTGAATTTCCAGTATAGCATAAATTGCTCTTTATGTCAATTCAAATTTATCTGGATCAAAAATATATTCAACAATCAAAATGATGTCACTAAAACTATTTACATGAAGTACTTCGTAACCAGTGTTGGGGGTAACATAATCGGTTACAAGTTACATAATCAGATTACTTTTTCAAGTAACTAGTAAAATAACGCATTACTTTTACATTTACAAATTAGAATATCTGTGATACTTTTTCAGATAAGCAATGCAAGTTACTTCACTTTTTTTTCTTTAAATTTTTTACTATGTTTTTACACTTGTTTCCCCAGAATGACACCTCTTCTGTTCCCATGTTGAGAGAAATCGTGAGTAAGCGCAGAGGCGTTGTGTGCGCTGTGTGTGAACATGATAGTTATTATAGTTCTAGACTAAAAGTGAGCATGCATTTACTCATCTTACTTGTATTGCTGAAAATCAATAAACACTCAGAATATTAAACAAACCTGCAATAATTAAATATGTTAAATAACAAAAGTACACTTTATGTATTTAGTGTAATCTCACTTTATTAACCAATGTCTTTGCTGCTGACCTTCGATGATCCAATTCAACCTCCTGCATCCTATTTTTCTCCAATCCAGGATGTCAGCACATCTGAACTGTTTCTTTGAGCTGCTCCTTCTACTGTACAGGAATGATTTTATCTTTTCCTTCAGCCTGAGGCTTATTCATTTAACATTTGTTGTGAAAGGGCTTCTACATTTGCCAAAAATAGAACTTTTTTGTTATTAAAAAACAAACAAGCAAGCCCAGCCCAGATGAGAAAAATAAATGGACAAGTAACATAACGCATATACTTTCCATTAAAAGTAACTAAATAAAGCTACTTTTTTAGGGAGTAAAGCTATATTGCAACACATTCATTTTAAAAGTAACTTTCTCCAACACTGTTCATAACTGTTTCTATAAAAACAACAATATTAACTGAATCAACAAAACTATTAGTAAAAATTTCTTCAGAAATTAAGATAATAATATAATAATTCTAATAATAAGAAACCAGTTTTTTGTTTTTCATTATCCCCATACATTCCAGAGATGAAGCTGCCTTAAAAAGCTGAGGTAACAGAAATGAGAGAGGAACACACCATATTTCCTGGCATTCATTGGCGCATTGTGTTGTTGATTGTTTAGGCCAGTAATAGATCTTTTGTATCTTTTTCTTTTCTTTTCCAAAAATAAATATCTTCAGAGCTAAGTAAGAATTTGATTGTGTTTGGATTTCTTTGTATTTTAATTTATTTAACTTTGACCACTTACATGTAAAGAATAATGTACCAAACCGCTTTTAAGACAAAAAGAACAATCCAGGAGACCAAGAAATGTCATAAGAGATGAATCAGAGTTTGATCAAACATATAACAATAAGAATGCAATGTTATATAGGCTACCAGAAGAAAAAAAAACTTAAACCATACTGTAATAGTAAACAAACTGTAAAACATAATTCTGTAGATATAAAACTATTATTAAAAGGGATTTAAGGCTTTTCTGTTTAAAACTGAACTATCCATTAAAAAGGGGCATTTTTTCCCAAGGAGGAAAGGGAGTGCCGCCTGAAAAAAGTTTAAATTCAACAAACTTGTTTTTGTCTTACCCTGATTCACTATGGTAAGCCTATTATACATATTTTGGACCTGGCGGGGTGATTTTTGTGGGAAATTGCATACATACGTTACTCACCTTTGTGCAGGGTTGGGGAAAGTTACTTTTAAAATAATGAATCACAATATTGCGTTACTCCCTAAAAAAAGTAACTAATTGTGTTAGATTTGAGTTATTTTTTCTCACCTGGGCTGGGCTTGTTTGTTTGTGTTTTGATAACAACAAAAAAGTTCTGAAGAAAATGCAAATTCACACCTGTAGAGGTCAGAGTTATATATATATATATATATATATATATATATATATATATATATATATATATATATATATATATATATATATATATATATATATATATATATATATATATATATATAAAAAACTTTCAGCTCTTCTACCATTCTGGATTGAAGAAGAATGCAGGAGGAGAAGAAAATGAAACACAAATGTGATGTTTATCTAAAGTCATTTTTGCTTATTAGTATGGCTGAATGGGATCATTGAAAGTCAGCAGCAAAGACAATGGATAATAAAGTGAGATTAAATACTAGTGGTGGGCATAGATTAATTTTTTTAATCTAGATTAATCTCACTGCAATCTTGGAATTAATCTAGATTAAAATGGCTCATTTGAATTCTGCCGAAGGCATTCAGAATATGTGTGCTCGTAAGTGATTGTTTGTCTTTTTGTAGTTTGAATAATAAATAACTTCTGTCCCTTTAAGACCTGACGCACGCATGGATCCCACTGTTCCTGTGAGCTGGTTACGACTGTGTTTATGTTAAAACTCACCAAGATGGGCATTGAGACATTTCTGAGTGTTTTTGACCATTAACAAGCTGGAAAAAGGAGCTCATTTTTGCACTTGTATGTCAGTGGCGGCTTCATTGCGGTATATGTGTGTGTGCGCTTCAGATGCAATCTGCGGGAATTAGTAGAATTAACGTTATGTGTAACCCCGTGCAAAATTCAGACCGGTCACACCAATACTAACACGCAAAAGAAAAATCCAGCAGAACACCCATTCGCAATGTTCAGAGGATTAAAGGTGAACTATGTAAGATTTTTGCAGTAAAATATCAAAAAACCACTTGGCCAGTGTTATATATTTTGTTCAGTTTAGTACTTTTTTGTTCAGTTGAGTAGTAGTATGTTTCCAACTATTTGTAAATTGTGAGAAATTGCTATTTTTACCAAGGAACCGGGACGTGTGAGCTATGCGTTTGAGGGAGTCGCCTGTCGATTGCGTCATATCTGCGTTACCCTCGGTTTCCGCTTTTATTTAGCAGAAAAGCTGTACTCTCACTGCAGTGTGATCAAGTGTCATAGCAGCCGCCGAGCGAACGTCATTACTTCCTTTTCAACACACTCAGATATATCTAATACGATAAACAGAGTTGCGTTACCTCATTCTCATGACTGGAAAAGAGGAAGTGACGCCGGCGACCGTGTCATAATAAAAGTCCCACCGGCGACTATGCCATAATAACAGTCCCGCTCTTCAATCGCTCCTGCGGCCTTGCTCAGCTCCACAACACTCTGTCCTGCTCTGCTTCATACTACAGTCATGTTAATAATCGCATCCATGAACATGATTTCTGCCCGAGTCCTATCCTGACTCTTTCCCCTGACTCTGTCCTCAAACTTGGCGTCATCAAACTACGCCTTTGTTTTGAACAGGCGACCTCTAGTGGACGGAAAAGTTACATAGTGTAGCTTTAGTTTAAACGGACTGAATGAGAGGAGGCGGGTGCGTGTCAACTCACTGTCAGTCGGAGAGGAGAGCGCAGCTGATATCGATACTGTAGAAAATGAGTATCGAATCATTTCAGATATTTCAGTATCGATACATAGCGAAATATAGATATATTTGACAACACTAGTAGGCATACACACAGGTTCGTTCTCTCGCCCCCTACAGTGCAATTCGGCTAGGTATACATCCACGCTAAAATATCAAGGTGAAAGTCATCATAGCTTGCTTAGTATAGACCCAGCACCCAACCCAACTTTGAGAATAGATTAACGGCGATATTTTTTTTTATCGCCCGATAAGAGTCTCACGTTAACGCAGCACGTTAACGCCGATAACTATGGAATTCCAAACCTGCCATTATTACAAATAAATAAATACATAAATAAATATACAAATAAATGTAAAAAGGACAAAATAAATAAATAAATATATAAATAAATATACATAGAAAAGCAAAAAAACTAAAATAAATAATTATGTATACATTTATTTCCTTATTTATGTATATATTCGTTTTTTCCATATTTATTTATTTATTATTTAATTTATTTCCAGATTTATTCATTTCTACATTTATTTATTTCTACATTTATTTATTTTTACATTTATTTATTTCTACATTTATGTATTTCTACATTTATTTATTTCTACATTTATTTCTTCCTAAATGTATTTGTGCGTAGGGTAATGAGGAGGGCGTGGTTTACCTCAGACATAGCAATCGAGCTCAGAGTAGGCGAGGGCGAAGGGTTGAGGCCACAGTGACACCCTGTGGGCGACATACAACAAGTAAGCTATAGCTTACTGACGTTCATACTGTCTGTGACTTCAATAGGTATATAGTCAAAATTTTAAATCTTACTGTATGACATGGATAGGCTAGTCTTCATTCCGGACATGGCCGTAGAACATGGTCTGGTCTGGATTTGTAAAATGTCCTGGGCTAACAAACATGATCAGCAACATCTTCAACAGACAGGGACTCTGAAATGGATGAGCTTATATTTTCCATAGCGGTCAGAACACACAGAAAGGAACATATATATTTTATATGGCTTAAGACGTGTGATTAATAATAAGACCACACTAAGAAAACCCCATTATATTCAGTGATGCTGTGACTGTCCACATGTGAAGTGACGCCTCGTTCTATTTTGGATCTTTGAAATAGCCTGTGTTGTACTTTGTCACGTGTTGTGCATGTACAAATAGGAAATATGAATGTGAAGTGAATATGTGGTCTCGTTTCAAATGCATTGATCAATAAGCTTGTGTCGACTGTAGCCTATATATATGTGCAGCTTCCTTTCTGTGTGTTCTGACCGCTATGGAAAATATAAGCGCTTCCATTTCAGAGTCCCTGTCTGTTGAAGATGTTGCTGATCATGTTTGTTAGACCAGGACATTTTACAAATCCAGACCAGACGATGTTCTACGGCCATGTCCGGAATAAAGAGTAGCCTATCCATGTCATACAGTAAGATTTAAGATTCTGACCATAGGCTATACCTATCGAAGTCACAGACAGTATGAACGTCAGTAAGCTATAGCTTACTTGTTGTATGTCGACCACAGGGTGTCACTGTGGCCTCAACCCTTCGCCCTCGCCTACTCTGAGCTCGATTGCTATGTCTGAGGTAAACCACGCCCTCCTCATTACCCTACGCACAAATAAATGTAGGAAGAAATAAATGTATAAATAAATAAATGTAGAAATACATAAATGTAAAAATAAATAAATGTAGAAATAAATAAATGTAGAAATGAATAAATGTGGAAATAAATTAAAGAATAAATAAATAAATATGGGAAAAAATATATATATATATACATAAATAAGGAAATAAATGTATAAATAATTATTTATTTTAGTTTTTTCTATGTATATTTATATATATATGTATATGTATGTAAATATATATGTATTTAATTATTTTTTATAATGGCAGGTTTGGAATTCCATAGATAACGGCCCACCACTATTAAATACATATATTTGTGTAATTTAATATATTTAATTATTGCAGGTTTGAGTAATATTTTGAGATTGAATGTCACTGGTGTTATTAAAGCAGCACTAGGTAACTTTTCAACCTTTATAATAGATTTTCAAACCTCTTGTGATGATACATGGACTTACAATAGGTTGAATGACACGTCTGCCATAGCCTGACAGGGTCTGTATCGTTTTTAATCGTACTTTTAAACTTCGGGTTTCGGGTAGTAACCCGAGAAAAAAAAGAACTACAAAATTTGACTGCTTTACGGCATTACATCACTCCCCCCCCCACTTCCTTAAATTCGGACGTCCGAGCCAAACTATCATTTGTTTGCCGAATGTTATAGTCATGGCCGAAGCATCACAGAAAAATAAGAAAGCAAAGGTTTTGTCGGAGGAAAGCAAAAAGAGGAAACGAGAAAGTGATCGGATTTAAGGCAGGACGAGGATCAACATTGGGCCAGCGTTTGCTCGTTGGCGTGAGCTGGAGGAGGAGGGGCTACATTCTTGCAAGTAAATACATATGATAAGACGTACAAAATCATATTTTAGGATACCTAACATGTCTGTGATATTGGTTTATTTGTCTTGCCTCAAGCTATAATGCAAATCGATTTTTCAAATTTGCAGATTCATCTAGGGTAGCTTGATATTATAATATTGACGATATATGGTTATTACCTACCACTCAAACAATGAATTGAAGAATCATATAGATTCCGTAAAACGGTAACCAATAGACTAGGCTACTATAATGACGCTGGCTTGTAAACGTGAGCAACGCGATCATTTGGCGTTTGAAAAAAATAAAACCCATGAAATTATATTCATATGACATGCTGACATTTCACACGCGACGCAAGCAGAACACCTGCATGTGAACTCCTGCTGTGTTCAGGGCTATCATAGTTGTCATGTCAACAAATGCACGTGCGATGCATCCACTGATGTAGAATGACAGTTTACGACAGTAGTAGAGGACAATACTGTTTCCCAACTGTTGGGGGACCCCGAGAGCAAAAACTACCTAGTGCTGCTTTAATTAATACTGAATCTGTTTTGTTTTTTTGCAAGTGAAATGAGTAAATGCCTTCTCACATTTATTTTAAAACTATTTTGAAAAGATGTTGTAAATTTCAAAGTAATGTGTTACTTTACTTAGCTAATTAAAAAAAAGTAATCTGATTATGCAGCTCAAGTTACTTTTAATTTGCTACCTCCAACACTGCCTGTGCGTATCTCGTCATATCCGTAAATACTTTGACGCGTGTGGTGTGGGAGGGGCATAGGTTAGTTGTTACAACGAGGGAGAAAGTTGACTTGAAGGACGCTAAATCTCGAACCTCAGGGGAATCACCTGTTAATAAAAAGGCTGAACTGAGGAGAGTCTGCAGACAAATAGAGAACGTGACAGATTTTGTAATAAAATTAGAATTTGGCTTGTCCAAGATTTAATGGTAATCAGACAATTTTTGAAAAAGAGAAAATTACTCACTGCTTTCGACTGAATAACTTCTGTAGCTTTAATATGGATTAATCTATATTTAATTTATATTTTACAACAGATTATTTAAATCAATTTCAATAATTTGAATTACCTGAATAGGCTACTACCGTTTATTTAATTTGTGCTATTACTTGTAATTGGTTTATTTTTTCTTAGTTTATTGACTCTTGATTGTCTTTAATAAAGTTTGAACTTTATATAAGTTAGGCTAGTCGTTTTTGTTTTGGTATAGGCTACATACATGTTTCCATAGATAAACACTACCTGACACACGTCTGCACCTCATGACCTATCTATTTGGCACTTATCTTGGTTATATCACCATGATGTCAACTATTAATCATAGCTCAACCTAAACTGAACTAGAGCTAGAACAGATGAAGCTAGAATTGTGACAGTGAGAGAGTTTTACTCTATCTACAGAACATCAAGCCTATGCAGTGCATCCTTTTTTTCTTTTGTTTTTTTACATTTTATTGTTTACAGATGTTATAGGCCTAGTGTAGTTAGTAAACTTGTGCTATACATGGCTTTTGTGTGTATTTCCTTTTTCTTCTTTTTTGTAAATTAAAGGATAACGTTAACATAAAAAAAAAAAAACCCTTTGGATATGTAATTTTTTTGTCTAAAGTGAATTTTTCCGCACCCTGAATTTTGTCAGCACCCTAATTCAGCCTAATAAGCACTTTCACTATGATGTAAACTATTACAGGGAATTAAAACAATAATTGCTTAACTAAAATTCAAATGAGAAAATATGAAATTGTCATGGTTACAATAATTTTCTCTGCCTTGTGGCAGCAGGCCATTATCATACCTGAGTCAAAGCTGGTGCTCGCCTGGGCAAAACTGCCAATTTCATTCATTTTTCATGAGTAATAATAGTTATCAACTCTCCCATGAGCTCTTTGATGACAGCTCATACAGCAGAGAGAGAGAGAGGTGGGGTGGAGATCTGTTTATACAGTGAGTCATGAATGAGAGTCACCCAGACTAAAGCCCACAACAGAGACAGACTTGAGCACAAAAAGAAGAACAGATCAAGCAGATATTATATATATATACTGTATATAGAAAACTAATATCCTAATGCTAGTTGTATTTCTCTTGTATCACTCTGACAATGACAATTTATTCACATTTTTCCTTGATTTCAGGGTTCTGGTAACAATCGCAGGGTTTATTTTATGATAATAACTCATACAATTCGCAGGAACAATGTTTCATAATACCCCCCTGCCCCTTAATGCTCTATTGTTGATCAGTGAGGTAATCCAAGTTTATGCAAAGTTCCAGATGTGACCTGTTAAGAGGGTGATGGTGAAATGGTCAGATGATGTCACATCCCCCCCAGGGAGCCTGCAATGAAGGCAAATGCTCCGCAAGCATCAACAGACACAAAACACATGCTTAAGATCTTACAAATTTCACCACCCTTAACACCGAGTGCATGTTTAAAAAAGCTGCTAAATTACAAACCTTAAAACATGCACATGATGTAATTTTGCACACAAATCTTGTGCTCCTGACCTGTTACTGCTTATACCAATGAAACCACTCATTCATTTACCAGAGATTGCTTAGACAAACATAGCAACAAAAAACAAAAACAATTGAAACACCCTAGCAACTGCATAGCAACACCCTGGCAACCAACCACAACATCATAGAACTTTGTCGGAAAGAACACTGCATGAGCTGATTCTTGCTCAAATAAAAAGACATTTTTTTATTATGAAAAGATTTAATGAACTTCATACAAACGTCACAGTATGATGGTGAATGACTATATTTCTTTTTCTGGATATATTAATTTCTGGATGTATTCATATTCAAAAATATATTAAATATGCAATTCATGTTTACACTTTATTTCAGTAGTCCACTTTAGCCATTCTGTATAAGTAACTTTGAAACTACATGTCAACTAACTCTCATTTATTTGTAACTTCATGTCAACTTACTCTAGTTCATTTTGATATTTTGGTGGGCATAAAGTCAAAAATGTTAGTGTGATAGTTTAGACACTTATAGCGAAAATTTGACTTATAGGCACATGACACAACACAAGTGCCCTCTTGGTTTCAAATTATGACTTTACTTCTCACAGCTGCAGCCTGAGAACAAACTTTTGAACTCTGAAACGCTGATGTTTGGTTGCTTCCAGCAGGTTTATATACTGAAAATATTGAAAATAAATATTTAATTTTAAAAGTATCCTCACATTAGTGTCTTTGTTCTGTTTCAAACTGACAGAGAAAGAAAACTTGCACAAAACACTTGCAGGTGTGTGCGTGTGCGTGTGTGTGTGTGTGTGTGTGTGTGTGTGTGTGTGTGTGTGTGTGTGTGTGTGTGTGTGTGTGTGTGTGTGTGTGTGTGTGTGTGTGTGTGTGTGTGTGTGTGTGTGTGTGTGTGTGTGTGTGTGTGTGTGTGTGTCAAAGTGCCTGTAACCTCATTGCACTCCCTTCATTGAAATCTCAAGGGTAGTCATGAACAGCGCAGTTCATGCAGACACAGAGACATTCCTTTGCAGTTTCCTCACTAGGGTGGAAACTGAACTCTGGTTGAGTCTCAACACTGCTGGAGGTTGCAGAAGGGTCTGGCACACACCCTCCTTCCCCCCTCCCGTCCACAAAGTGCAGGACCCGCCCTCGAGCTCCATCTCTATAAGAGGGCCGAGCTGAGCTCAAAGACACCAATCCTCTTCAGGACAACTTTAGCAGTTTCCTGTAGTGTCCTCTCGGCATTCTTCTCATCTCTGCATCCATCCACCATGTCGATCTCTTTCCATACAACGTCCTCCAAAGGTCCTAAGACCGTGACCTCAAAGTCTATAATCACCAAGAGTCGGAGCAGTTCGACAGCCTTTCCACATAAAGCCTTCAGCGTGCATGGAGGTGGTTTTGGAGGAAGCACCCGCATCTCTTCCTCCAGAATTGGAGGCGGTGGAGGATATGGTTTTGGTGGAGGATATGGTGGAGGATACAGTGGAGGATACGGTGGAGGATATGGTGGAGGATTCAGCGCTGGGCACATGGTTACAGGGGACACTGACTACATGCAGCTGAATGAGAAGGCCACCATGCAGAACCTGAATGACCGTCTGGCATCCTACCTCGATAAGGTGCGCTCCCTGGAAGTTGCCAATGCCGCTCTGGAGAGGCAGATCCGTGAGTACTATGAGAAGAAGGGGCCGATTGCACAGAGAGACTACAGCGCCTACTGGAACACCATCAAGGACCTGAAGGACAAGGTACAGTGATCTCTAAATGATTATGACACAAGACCAGCAAATTCTAGTGCACTAATCTAGTTGCTAAATAATAGACTCCAGATTATAAACCCATTGAGAATGCTTGAAACACAATGCATACTGTTCTCATATAAAAGTTACAAAGTCTGACATTTGGCATGCAAATTCTGCAGTTCTCTGATGACATTTTCCCCAATATTTATTCAATTCACTTTTCATTACAGATTAAAAATGCTACCACCCACAACGCCAACATCCTCCTTCAGATTGACAACTCTAAACTGGCTGCTGATGACTTCAGGATTAAGTAAGTTCTCTCAAATGATATTTCTCCATAACCATATGTTGGTAGCTTTAGCATCTTAAAAGATCATATTGGTTATGTTTAAAATTTGATTGGCAAGTTTATTCCCATTTCTGCCTCTCCACCAATCAGATTTGAGCACGAGTTAGTAATGCGACAGTCTGTTGAGGCTGACATCGCCAACCTGCGTCGCTTGCTGGACCAGACCACCCTGACAAAGGCCGACCTGGAGATGCAGATCGAGAGTCTGCAGGATGAGCTGGCGTATATGAAGAAGAACCACCAGGAGGTTTGTAGTAGCTTACATGTAGTTGTTTTTGGAACTTGTGAATGAAATCAGTGAACTGATGCTTGAGCCCTGTGGGTTTACAGGACTTGGCTGCACTGAGGTCTCAGCTGACAGGCACAGTGAATGTAGAGGTTGATGCTGCTCCTCAGCAAGACCTGAACAGGGTTCTGGACGAGATTCGTTCTCATTATGAGACCATCATACAGAAACACCGCAGGGAACAGGAAGATTGGTTTAAAAACCAGGTAAGACCTTGCACCACTGAATAATAAACCACATATTCCAGTTGGTATCTTATAGTAGTGGTACAGTAGTAAATCAGTAAAGCTTAAATTACGATATTCAGTAATTTAATTCATATTGTGTGTTTATGTCTCTCTTTTAGACGGCAGGTTTGAACAAAGAAGTGGCCCAGAGCACAGAGACCATACAAACAACCAAGACACAGATCACAGATCTGCGACGAACTTTGCAGGGTCTGGAGATCGAGCTACAGTCTCAACTCAGCATGGTAAGACACAAGTGGAATGCAGGAACTGTTGGGGGAGAGAGATTTCCTTATCTGAATCAAGGGCAGGAAAATTTTACATGAGAGGTTAGGGAAGCAGGCCAAGAAGAGGTCACAGAAAGGGAGGCAAAGATGTACGAAAAACAGAGGGAAAGGAGGGTGAGTGGGCGATATGTCAAGAACACTTTATTTTATGAAGCCCTCCAAATCCCAAATAGTAGGTGAGGTACAACGAAAGGAATGTGGAGAAGCCATTTATAACGTCTGAAGGGTCCATTTGTGGACTTGCACATTGGTGTTTTTCTGATACCAAGCATGTGTAAAAAGGCATAGTTTACCCCCCAAAATGACAATTCTGTCATAATGTACTCCCCCTATTCTCAGTCCAACCCATTTGACTTTCTTTCACAGAACACAAAAATACATAGTGACCAATTTCTGCATGTCTTCATTACTCAAACAGAAAGCAGCACTGGAGAACTCACTGGCAGACACAGAGGGTAGGTACAGCGCTATGCTGGCAGGCTACCAGAACCAAATCAACATGTTGGAAGCCGAACTGGGTCAAATGCGGGCTAGTATTGAGCAACAGGGACGAGATTACATCATGTTGCTGGACATCAAGAGCCGTCTGGAGCAGGAGATTGCCACCTACAGAAGCCTCCTGGAAACTCAGGACATTAAGTAAGTTAATTTCCTTTATATAATTGTGTCAAAAGCAGTGGCGCATGGATCATGATACATATTATTGTTCTGGAATTGCTTCACTAATACATCTTTTCTTTTTGTTCTTCCAGGACTCAAATACCAGGTACGTGAAATCTCTCTTTGCACATTGTGGTGGGATGGTCAGTTTCACAGTGAATGCTGTACATGATGCACTACTGACTCTTTTTCTCTCTTCCTTCAGGTGGAACCATCACCGTCACCACAGGTGGAACAACTATCAAGCAGACACAGCATACCTTTTAAATGCAGAGCACACTGCTTTATGAGACACACACACACACGTTTGGTTTAGATTGTGTATTGAAAGTATTATTGAGAACAAGGTAACAAGTGTTACGGAAAGAAAAATGGATGTTACTCATATTTGTATTTTTGTGTGTCTCTGAAAATAAAGCTGCAGTCAAGAATAACTTTTTACATCATTGTTTTTATCTTTGTCTGAACACAGTCTATATTTTAAATAGCTATAAGATGAGTCAAATACTCATCAAAACAAAATGAGTCTAATCACAGTCATGATATCATATTTATGTACCACAGTTCATATGTTTACTGACAATCACTAGAAAAGAGTTTTATAACCCATGGGTTCCTTCCATAACAGGCTCACAACAATATTGTTGAAGTTGCCTGGCAACAGATCCATCACAAAAAGCGATGAAGTGAAGGTCAAAACAGCTGGCTGGCCATTGGCTTCCTCTTTATCAGCAAAAACTTTTGACCCTCATAAACAATTGCCATTGTGTGGATAAAAGAAAATATAGTCTAGAGGAATATGCACAAAACATATGCTCAGAAAGAGATGAAACCCATAGGCCTTTATATGTTTAATACACATGTATTTGAGAAATGAAAATGCAGTTTGGAATGCACTTTAATGGCTTTATTTGGCTACAATTAAACACATTTGTTCTACATTTACATTTATGTGATTTGCAGGATGTAACAAGTCATGCAATTAGCTTTAATAATCTTCATAAAGAGACAAGCATACAAAAATGTTAGTGAAATGTACAAAGAAAATTGTAGAAATGTCTATACATGAAAACCAGACTTAGGTGTGGCATTATTTTTGCTGAGATGCTGATTGATGGGACATGCTGAGATTTCACTGATGTTTAATTTGCTCCAGTTATGTTTTACATCTTAAAAGAGAGAATAAAACAAATTGCTGTAATCAGACTTAGAGGTTGTTGACTGGGTGTGGCACAGCACTTTTACCAACAACAACAAAAAACTGAAGTGATAGTGTTATATTGCTCAGTTTGTTCTGTTATTCTGGTAAATCACCTGATTTCTCACAGTAAGTGTCATTACATCATTAACATCAATATAATGAAATCTTACATCTGAAAACTTCCCGAAAAAGTCCTGCTCAGCAACGGTTTTCCCTATTTCTGTTCTCTTTCAGTTTCAGTTGTTTGTTTGCTGAAAAAAGTTTATAATAACTGGAAAGAGCTACCTGTTACCTTTATCTCTGTAGAAATGTACTATTGTGGAATAATGGATTTATACTGGAATCACAATCACAGAAAAACAATGTATCACACTTGAATACTGATTCTCATGTCCAGATGGCAGGGAACCGAGAGACAATTGGCAACTGAAAATTGTGTAGACTGCATGATTGAACATCTAAAAAAAAATACACATTCAAAAAGATGGGGAAAAAAGGTGACACTGCAAAGGGTTAAAATGCAATCTTAAGATAAATCTATTTAACTGTCCACAAATATCTATAGTACCAGCACTGCTCAGATGAATGTGTGTGTTTGTGCAGAGAGAATAATTCATATTTAAATGACCCTGGTCTGTCTCTGCATCACACACATAATAGCTACACGTGCATTTTAATTAATACACTGGAACCATATGGGATTGTACACTACTGTGCACATTTCTCTAAGTATTGTTTTTGATAAACTATGTAAAATAGTGCAAACGAGCAGAGCTGTAGCCTACATGCTCAAAAAACCTTTCGATTTTTTACGATTGGTCAGAGGTTCCGTTTTGTGCTCCTAACACCAGGTAGCCGTACTGCTGTCTTTATACAGACGAAGTAGCCTAAGGCTCTTTTCTGTCTGATCTGTTAGTTGCCACGTAAAATTGTAATTTAGCCCTCTTTCGGCAAACCTGAAGTCACGTTTCCATAATTATTAGAAGTACCATTTTACTTTATGTACAAACTATCGCAACCATAATTATATACACTTTAAACGTCGTCTACGTTGAAACAGAACGGAAAATATTGTGCACACAAAAGACAGAATCTCGTCCTATCGCTCAGGCTGCACTGCAGTGTCTATTCACAGGTGCGATCCCACTACTGATCGGCACGGGGGCTTTGACCTGCTCCGTCTCCGACCTGGGCCGGTTCACCCCTCACATAACCGAACTTAGTATGGACACTGCAGCACAGAACCCCTGAGCTCAAGCGATCCGTCAGCCTCAGCCTCCCAGCAGGCTAGTTGTAGTTGCGAGAGCTGCGAGAATCAGCGCTGCTAATGCGCTCACAGCGCCTTCTGGTGTATGAAAGCAGATAATTAGGTTACAATTAGGCAAGCCCGAGTGAACGATAGCTTTTGGAGATTAATATTTTCACAAGTGGTAGATTTTCAATAGGCCTACTGCTAGCACGAATCTCCAAAAACAGATAATAAAAAAATAAATTTTTTCCCCCCAAAAAATGTTAAGCCTACCGTCAATTGACTAAGTAGCCTACACAAAATCACACTTTTGACCACACCTAAAAAGTTTAATTTAGACATTTTTATTTATAGGCTAACTACGTCTTTCATGATGCAAATAGTCTACACAAGAGTTTTCATTTTTCATCTGTTCTCATTCGTTTGAATGCTAACTATGAATTAATAATGGGTAATAAATTATTTCAAATGGTTTGATTATTAAACGTTTGTGCGTGCCTATCAACTTATTTTACATGTGTGAAACAGGATAACAAAACATAATGAATTCCTCTTGCAACTGACATGACTAGTATACAATCAGTATACTGACCACTTAATTTTACTACCAACAATGCTTTGTTTTATGTTCAGTTTATAAAGTTCACGGAATAACAGTGCACACAAGGCTGCGTCCGAAAACCTAGGCAGCTGACTCGTTGCCTCGCTGCCTTATTATCAGACGATGGCTTGTAAGGCAGCGTTTAAGCATGAAGGCACATCACAAAACTAATTTCGGACAGACTTCTTAGGCAGGGTAACAGTTTAATGATCTACAGCCAGGGGTGTAGCACAAAATCCTGGGCCCTATGCATAGGCAGTCCTGATGGGCCCCCATGTTCCACGTTAAAATATATTCCAGACTTTTTAAAGGGCCCTCTCCCTAGATTAGATTAGATTAGATTAGATTAGATTAGATTAGATTCAACTTTATTGTCATTACACAAGTACAAGTACAAGGCAACGAAATGCAGTTTAGGTCTAACCAGAAGTGCAATAGCAGCAGAGGGGCCCTGAGTAGTCAGGTCCACTTTTCCCCCCACTACCACGCCCATGTCTACAGCAAAATAGAGAGAGCTTTAGTGAGAACTAAACACATATTTAATTACTACATTAGTAATTTCTCGCTAGAAATGACAAAAAACGTAGGCCTACATTTACACACAAACTGACCAGCAAACGCAACTTTCGGATGCCATCTTTTGTTCCAGCTCAACTGTCACAGAATGGAAAGCACAGGATTGTGGGATAGCAAAGGCAGCAAAGGATACAAAAATGCTGCCTTCAAAAATCGAGGCATGCATCTCAATCAGCTCTCTGGTTCAGTAGTCAGGGCACTGATCAGGACATAAGTCAATGGGCTGACTCCCTGTTCAGTGCCCTGACTACTGAACTAGGGAGCTGATTGAGACGCACCCAATGGGCTGACTCCCTGATCAGTGCCCTGACTACTGAACTGGGGAGCTGATTGAGACGCACCCGAGGATTAGATTCGGACGTGCCTTTTGGTGCCTTTCTGCCTTGAAATGTGTCCTCCGAAGGCAGCATTTTCCAGGTTTCGGACACAGCCCAAGTCTCGCTGTATCGCTCAGGCTCCCGAGGAGCACCATCCAGTGGTGTAAAGTAACGAATTACACTCTGTTACTGTAATTGAGTATTCTTAGGAATTGTACTTTATTAAGTAGTTTAAAAACAAACAGTGTAATTTTACTTGAGTACATTTTAAGTGCTGTATCAGTAATTTTACTGCGCTATTTTCCCTAAAACTGCCGTCGCTACATTATGTTTATTTTTTCCTGTCAACGTGATTGGCTACGACGAATAATCAGTCCTGTGACTCCATGCGTCACGTGACTCCCGTCAAATCAACCATGATAGTGATAGAGTGAGAGGCACGTGCACTTTATGAAAGGGGGTTGCTGGTTACTGTATGATGATTGAAATCGTGAAATTGCCTTAAACAATTATTAAAAATTGACTGCATAATATTACATTTTCTAATAGGCTACACTCACAAATGGTACGTATTCTGTTAGCGCCGCACGAGCTCGCCGTGCCATCTGCTGGAAACACTTCATTTATCTTGATTGTTTGCCAGACTTCAGTGCATTAACCGATCGTCACTGCTAGATCTGTGTCCCTTACATCGATTTCGCTCAGCATGTAAACGCATTAACCTGCTTTCTGTCAGCTTATTGAAGTGCATAATTTAATGTAATGTGTTCTCACATGGCGATTTAAAATTTTAGTCCATGTATATAGTAAATAAATAAAAAAAACATCAGATTTATTTTAAAATTAGGTTTATTTTTTTATTACAAGCAAAAATAATCAGTGGTGAAAATGGAGTTACTCGATTCTGATTTCTGAGGTGTATTCTTTACAGAGAAAACATCCATTGAAATTAAAGCCGTACATGCGTCTTGAAAAGAAATAACTCTGTTTTTTTTACGCGAAATTGTTAATGTACAACGCTTTGCAACCTTTTTTAATTAACCGCAAGAAAACCTACAGAATGGTTGTCATAAATGTTACCAGATTATTGGTTGCTTTCTCAAATATTACATGGCTGTATTTTTAGTGCTAGCAGTCAAAAATAAAACTTGGAGAAATACTAAAATACTGAAATACTGTTGGTGATCTCATGTTTTTTTGTTCTTACTGAGAATCATCCATAAAAGAGTAAGCTACATTTTTAATTTGCAGGGTATATGGTGGAATAACATTCATAGCATAATACTCACTACTCACTACTCTTTTGAGTACTTTTAAAAGAGCTACTTTTTACTCCTACTTTGAGTAGGATTTAGGACAGGTACTTTTACTCTACTAGCACTACATTTTTTGACAAGTAACAATACTTTTACTTGAGTATGCTTTTTATTACTCTTTCCACCACTGACCATATCGATACCGAACTTAGTATGGACACCCGATCGACATAGTCCACTGCAGCCCAGAACCCCTGAGCTCTAGCAATCCGCCAGCCTCAGCCTCCCAGTAGCTTGGACTACAGGCATGCACCACTGCACCCGGCGAGAGCTGCAAGAATCAGCGCTGCTATATTGAATAGTGCGCTACACAGTGCCACCTTGTGCGGAATAACAATTCTCTCTCTCTCTCTCTCTCTCTCTCTCTCTCTCTCTCTCTCTCTCTCTCTCTCTCTCTCTCTCTCTCTCTCTCTCTCTCTCTCTCTCTCTCTCTCATTGGTGTTATAACCAATGTTCAAGACAGACAAACATGCACACATAGATTATTTCTAAAGAGAAAAAAAGGTTTACTGTTTAGTTTGAACTACTTAAGTTAAAAGTGTAAACCTTTGTACTTTTTCCTCATGTTTTTGTCTCATTATTAAAAAATTTGGCAAGGTACCCCAATTTCAGTACAATTTCTCTGTATTATACCCCAGCACACATGCACCATTTACATAAAATAAAATAATAAAATAGGCTAAAATAAAATGTAAAATAAAATCAAATTTAAAATAAAATAAAGAAAATTAAAAGAAAATAATCAAACTGGTCACCCAAGTACTCAGGCTGATCTGTATGACCTGTAAAAGGGTGGTGAAACTGTCTCAGATGATCTCACATAGCCTCAGGGAGTTACCTGTCAGCCAAATCCTTCTTTATTACTATTAAAATGGTGAATTTATAAAATCTCTATACTCGCATGACCGGCTGAGCCTCCTATTTCTGCCTCTAATTGTCTTAGGGATTTCCTCCACTGGCACAAAGCACTTGCAAACAAACAAACACACACACACACACACACACACACACACACACACACACACACACACACACACACACACACACACACACACACACACACACACACACACACACACACACACACACACACACACACACACACACACACACACACACACACACGCATACATATACACACAGTGTGTGTCGAAAGCCTAGTTGTCTCATTGCACTCCCTCCATTGTAGTCTGAAGGGTGAGTACATCTCAGGAGTACAAAATTCTTTTGCAGCTTCCTCACTAGGGTGGAGCCTGAACACTGGTCTTTAAGTTTCAGCTCTGCTGGTGGTGACAGCTGGGTCTGGCACACACACACTCTCACACACACCCTACCTCCCTCACCTACCCACACAGTGCAGGAGCCGCCCTGGATCTCCATCTCTATAAGAGGTCAGAGCCGGGCTAATATGTGCCATCCTCGTCAGTACAACTCTAACAATTTCCTGCAGTGTCCTCTCTGGGTTCATCTCATCTCAATATCCATCCACCATGTCGGTCTCGGTTCGCACAACGACCTCCAAAGGTCCCAAGATCGTGACTTCAAAGTCTATAGTCACCAAGAGTCGGGGCAGTTTGACAGCCTTTCCGCATAAAGCCTTCAGCGTGCATGGAGGTGGTTTTGGTGGAAGCACCCGCATCTCTTCCTCCTTGCTGCATTCCAGAATTGGATGCGGTGGAGGATATGGTGGAGGATACAGTTTTGGCGGAGGACACGGTGGAGGATATGGTGGAGGACATGGTGGAGGATATGCAGGAGGCATAATGGCTGGAGGCTGTGTTGGGGACTTCCAGCTGAATGAGAAGGCCACCATGCAGAACCTGAACGACCGTCTGGGGTCCTACCTTGAGAAGGTGCGCTCCCTGGAGGCTGCCAATGCCGCTCTGGAGAGGCAGATTCGCGAGTACTATGAGAAGAAGGGGCCGATTGCACAGAGAGACTACAGCGCCTACTGGAACACCATCAAGGACCTGAAGGACAAGGTAAAGTAATTTCTGAATGACACATGAGTAGAAAATTCTAATGACATTTCTTTGCATAAAGCAGCTAAAAAACAGACTGCAGATTATCACTTCAGGTTCTGATGATCTGTATCTTTATATGCTCTAATGCATTCAATTTATTTATCAATATTCTACCTTTCAGATTAAAAATGCTACCATCCACAACGCCAACATCCTCCTGCAGATCGACAACTCTAAACTGGCTGCTGATGACTTCAGGATGAAGTAAGTTAAACAGTGTTGACCACTAACTTAGACATAACTAGTTGATGCCTAAAATGTAGTAGCTTTACATTGTTAATATATGCCTTTTAAAAGTTTGGGGCCATAATGATTTTTTTTCTTGTATTGTATTACGGATTCCACAAAAATATTAAGCAGTACAACTGTTTTTAACATTAATGATAATAAGAAGAATATTTAGCCTATTGAGCAGCAAATCAGCATATTATAATGTTTTCAGAAGGAGACACTAAAGATTGGCTCATTGATGCTGAAAATTCAGCTTTGCTATCACATTAATAAATTGCATTTGCAATATATTTTTGTATTTGTAAAAATATTTGACATTATTGCTGTTTTACTGTATTTTTGATAAAATAAATGTAACATTGGGGAACATATGAGACTTTCAAAAAACATTTTTAAAATCTTACAGTTTCTTGAAAAGAAGTGTGTGTGTATATGATACTCATTTTCAAACATTGATTGGTTTGTTTAATTCCGTGTGACCTCTCCACCGATCAGATTTGAGCATGAGGTGATGATGCGCCAGTGCGTGGAGTCCGACATCGCAAACTTGCGTCGCTTGCTGGACCAGACGAACCTGGCAAAGGCCGACCTGGAGATGCAGATCAAGAGTCTGCTGGAAGAGCTGGCGTTTATGAAGAAGAACCACCAGGAGGTTTGTAGTAGATTCATATACAGAATCATGACTGATCGTGACATTTTGGCACCATCGTATTATATTAATTATATTATATTATATTATATTTCAGGAGCTGGCTGCACTGAGGTCTCAGCTGACAGGCACAGTGCACGTAGAGGTTGATGCTGCTCCTCAGCAAGACCTGAACAGGGTTCTGGAGGAGATTCGTGCTCATTACGAAACCATCATACAGAAACACCGTAGGGAACAGGAAGATTGGTTTAAAAACCAGGTAAGACCTCTTCTGTCTCATTTAATCTGTTGGTTGTGAAATATACTTTAAATATATGCCATTATTCATAGTGCAAAACCCCCTTATTTCACTGAATAAACCACACTGTAAACTTGAATAAGTCAATCAGTTGCCTCAATTTTTTAAGTTAAGAAATTTAAAGTTTAAGTAAACAGAACTTGCAGATTTCTATTTTGTAATAATACATTTTAATTTCTCTGAACTTGACATATTTGAGTAAGCTAATTCATACATTTAACTTACAAATATCATATAATCACAAATGGTAGTGGAAACCTGACTAGCTTTAACTAGCTAATTCAATAAATACCACTTTGCTAATTGGTTACAAAATGCTTTGATGGCATTAGCATAGCACTTGCTGAATGAGGACAGCAATATAATACATTATACAACCAATATATATTGGTTCTCAAACTAAACTCATGCTCCACTCATCACCATGATGGTAACCCTACAAAAAAAACCCAACATAACAGAAACTCTTCTAAACTAGCATAACAAAACATTAAACACTATTAAATCTCCCACTTAATGTTAATCTTGCAGAAAAAAAATATATACTTTTTTAACATTTATATATACATAATATATATATATATATATATATATATATATATATATATATATATATATATATATATATATATATATATATATATATATATATATATATATATATATATATATATATATATATATATATATATAGGCTATATATATATATATATGTTCAGATGCAAAAGCCTCTAATTCCGACTGACGTTTTTCATTAAAATAAGCATTTTTGTCAGGCTTCTATGTACAGGTTTCTACCTACATACCGGTACTTCTGAATGGGCTGAGGCTGGGATTTAGTGGGTTTGAAGTGAAAGTATTTTATGAACGTATACTATATGCGGAGAGCATTCACTCAGTATTGTTATCTCATTTTTGACCGAAGTGGCTTTTAGAGGCTTTTGCATCTGAACTCTTCATATATATACATACACTTTATTTTGGCATTTACTGTCCTTTTTGAGTGCCATGGCAAAGAATGCTAAAAATAGAAATCCCAGCCCAGTTTCGGTTAAATTTAAGTCTAAATTAAAAGAAACAAGTTCATAAAACTCAAAACAACGAAACAATTCAGATGACTTAAATGTGTCAGTTTTGAGAACTCAAAAGAAAAAGAAAGTTCTAAATACTCATAAAAGTGATTTATTTTTAACTAATTTGTTTCATTTGAGTTGGCTCTACTCAAACCAATGAATTATTTTGAGCGTTAGGGTTTATGCACATATTCCAGCATGTCACTTGAAGTACTGCATGGATTGTGATGTATAGTATTTTTGTATCTCTTTTAGACGGCACCATTGACCAAAGAAGTGGCCCACAGCACAGAAATCATACAAACAACCAGGTCACAGATCACAGAGCTGCGAAACACCTTGCAGAGTCTGGAGATCGAGCTACAGTCTCAACTCAGCATGGTGAGACACAAGTGGAATGTAGAGTGCAGGAACTCTCAAAGGCAGGAAACAGTGACATAAGACTTGAAGAAATCAGACCAAGAATGCTTTATAAAGATATTTGTGCTTGTCTTCCTTACTCAAACAGAAAGCGGCACTGGAGAACTCACTGGCAGAAACAGAGGGTAGGTACAGCTCTATGCTAGCAGGCTACCAGAACCAAATCAACATGTTGGAAGCCGAGCTGAGTCAAATGCGGGCTAGCATTGAGCATCAGGGACGAGAATACGTCATGTTGCTGGACATCAAGAGCCGTCTGGAGCAGGAGATCGCCACCTACAGAAGCCTCCTGGAAAATCAGGACATCAAGTAAGGCCATTTCTTTTAAAATTATATGTGAGTTAAATATCAATGCACATGTATCATGTTACATTATCTTGTCCTGGAATGGCTTCACTAATTTTTTCTTCTTCCTCCTAATCTTCCAGGACTCAAATACCAGGTAATTAAAATCTATCTTTGCCTATTTAATTGCAATGGTCAGTTTTAGGCATGTTTTACATTAAGCATTAATGACTCTTTCTCTTTTGCCTTTCAGGTGGATCTCACTCTGTCTCCTTGGGTGGATCTCACTCTGTCTCCTCGGGTGGATCTCACTCTGTTTCCTCAGGTGGTTCCCACACAATCTCAACTGGTGGACCAACAATCCAAATAAAGCAAACCACCACTTCACACCGTGCTTATTAAAGACAGAGCACGCTGCTTTGTGAGACAGTATTCAAACACATGCACACATTTAATTTAAAACAAGTGTTAGGCTACACATCATTTTTGATATGACAAAGAACAAGGAAACAAGTGTTACTTCAAAAGCATCGAAAGACACTCACTGTTGTGATTTTGTGTGAAAGAAAAAAACTGTCTCTGAAAATAAAAGTGCTTTCAACAATGATTTCTTATGTGTGTTTTTTTTTTCACATAACACTGTGACCTAAAAATCAAAGTGTAGCAAAACACATGGGGGTCATATTTTAATACAAATATTAATTTTATGTAAAATAAAATTTATTTTACAGAGCAGACACAGTGAATATTCCATATCATTAATCAAGCTTAATTTGTCTAATCAAATACAATTAAGCAAGGTGAACTAAAAGTGTTTTGCAATCTCTTAGCTATCATTGCCAAAAGTATGTGGTTTTCTTCCAATAAAGATTTTTCTTCCAAATTCATGCTTCAGTTTGATTTAGCACAATACATGAAATCACACAATAACTGTTTAACCATAGATATACTTAAAGGGATAGTTCACCCAAAAATGAAAATTCTGTCATCATTTACCAAGCAGATAGAACAACCACTGACTACTATAGTAGGGGGGAAAATACTATGGTAGTCAATGGTTGCTCTCTCTGCTTGGTTACAAACATTCTTCAAAATATCTTCTTTTGCGTTCAGCAGAACAAAGAAACTCATACAGGTTTGGAACAACTTGAGGGTTGAGTAAATTATGACAGAATTTTCATTTTTGGGTGAACTATCCCTTTAATTTGCATCTAGAAATAACTTTCATCTAATGCCTTTCATAATGCATGCATAAAAGTATTTACCTTCATCTGTTCCCATTCATTTTAAATAATTCGGATTTTTTGTAATCTATCTGATCTTAATTGTTAATCTTTGCTATTAGCTATTCCTATATTAGCTATTCCAGCTGGTTAGGCTTTTTATGTTTGCAATGTACAAATGAACATATAACACATTTGATAAAAAAATCATCAATGAATATGCTTTAGAATGTTCCAAAAAAAGAGCACCCTGCCACACAGCAAAATTTGTTCAGGAGTGAGGAACATGGCAAAAAGTTCAAGATCTGTTGGCAGATCATTTAATGTTGTGCCGGCTGACCAGTGTATTTTATAATGTAGCTAATTTAAAATGGTGGATACTATATAATTTTGATCTATAGGGCATGCGGTCCATATAAGATGAAAATCTCTGCATACCCAAGCCATTTGTGTACTTGCTAATCAGTAACACTATACATTTTAAATGTCCTTGTTGTTCTGCATTCTCATTGGTTTGCTGGCATATGGGAGATTTCATGCACAAATCTTGATCAATGAAATTCACATTGTATTTGATAAAAAAAAACCTAACTGGACTAAATAAAATGAGAAAAAAAAGAGTCATAGCTGAAATTATTTTCATAGTATTTAATTTCATACATGTTTTTTACCAAAATGTATAAACTGTTGAAGACAGACCTACTGTTAGTATACCTACTGTAACTATCCAAGATTGTTAATCAATAGTCTATGCATTTATTAAAGTCATCAACTGGCATTGTTTCAACTTGTTTTATACTTACCTATATTACGGTAATTATAATTATATTTTACTTATGGGGGCGATTTCGGATTCAGCCGGCCAGGGAGGTCTGAGAGCATGGAGCTCCCAGGCGTGTTTGGATTTTGGGACTTTGCTTATTTTTCAGGAGGACTTTCCTCCAGGCTTAACTCTGGACGGCTTGGGTGACTGCCTTGAACACTCCGGTTCCCTCTTCTCCAGAGGGACCCATCCAGCTTCTCTGACCGACCAGAGTGGCCTCTGGTCAGCCTGTGTGACTGCTTCCAACACCCTGGAACTCTTTTGTGTGTCTTAAGCAAGTCTGCCCCACTCGTGTTTAAAAAAATTGAGCCCCCCAGGTGGCTGGTCCCAGTATAGTTCATAACCCCTGCCCCTCCATGTATTCTAATGGACGCAAGACAAACATTGGCGGCTTCAATTTTCTTCAGTGGAAGGTAGTGACCATATTTTTTTTACGGTCGATGGTCCTAAGCCGATGCGCCGTGCCGTTTAAAGGTGAAGTTTGTAGTTTCTTGAACTACGGGACCATCTCCAAACAGGTGCAGTTTACCCCTCCATATTAGTCCAGGGCTCCCCCAGATATCGATACCGAACTTAGTGCAGACACCTTATCGAGCGATCCCCCAGCCTCAGCCTCCCAGTAGCTTGGACTACAGGCACGCACCACTGCACCCGGCGAGTGTTACAGGGTATTCTGTTGTACTGCTTAGGCAGCAGCTCCACCTTGTGGTGAAAGGGGGTATGTTAACTGGGAACAGGAAGTTACGAGTGTTGTTATACGCTGTGTGCATGTCAGTTCTGCAACAGAGCAATACACGGATCTTAATCCACAGTTTGTGTAGCGTCCTTATTCACCAACATACATCATGGTGTCAGATAGACTAGGACCCAAAAGTGAGCTTATGTAGCCCGTCGCTGACGCAACACGTTTGGTTTATTTACTGGAAAGATAGGTCGTATTTACGTCCGTTCGTAAACCAGCTAAAGTAACATTGCGACTGGAAGATGGCATCGTCCATTCCGCCACCGGAGCCGATGAAGATGTCTGGTGACTTGAGCAGCAATTGGACAAGTTTTCGAGCTGAGTTTGATGATTACTTGCTGGCGACCGGACTATGTGAGAAAGATGTGGACGCGCAAGCGGCAACACTAAGAAGACTAATGGGCAGTGAGTGCCGACAGATATACAAGCACAACCTGGGTCTCACACAAGACCAGCAGAAAGAGGTAAAAGCCATACTGGAAGCACTTGACGCCTACTTCACACCCTAAAAATGTAATCTTTGAGAGGTACGTTTTTGTTAATCTTAGACAAGAGGAGGGTGAGACTATTGATGCTTTTGTTACGAGACGGAGAGAAAAAGCGGCAACATGTGAATATGGAACCCTAAGAGACCAGCTTATAAGAGACAGGCTAGTTCTTAGAATAACTGATGAGGGTGCGAGCTGCCGTCTGCTTAGAGAAAAAGATCTCACATTGGCAATGGCGGTTGAGATTTGCCACGCTGCAGAGATTATGACAATAAGTTGAAAACTATGGCGCTTGACCACTCTAGGCCTGGGGAAAGCCTTAATGTGGCAGAAGGACAGCGACTGCGGCCTACCAGCAGGCCATTTGAGCTGACCATCAAACCTGCACAGAGCACGAGAGGGACAGGCGAGTGCAGGTACTGTGGCACTCAAGACAGACGTGGGCGGGACCAGTGCCCAGCATTTGGGAAAGCATGCCGCTTGTGCGGCACCCCCAATCACTTCGCTAAAGTATGCATGAAAAGAGGCCAAAACACACGCCAGTTGCACACTATGGACACCCCCTCTGAAGAGGACCAAGATGTAATAGTGGCAATCTGGGCCAGATATACACGGCAATGAGCATAGGAGCAGTGAACACACAGGGGAAGAAGTGGTTTGTCATCCTCCCACTGCAGAACGGGCCCCAGAGATGCCAGCTAGACTCTGGAGCAACCTGCAACGTGATGAGTATCAAAGATAAAATGAGACTATCACCTAGGACGCCCCTTCAGCCTAGTCTCACCAGACTGAAACTTAACAACAGTGCTTGGATGAACTCAATGGGCCAGTTCAGCAACTACTTTCGGTTCCACATGCGAGGATCTTGGTCTGATACGTTTCAGCATTCCTGAGGAACTGAATAGTTTAGAGCACAACAAGTTGAGCATGCTGACTAAAGAGAGCCCAATCAGCACGTACCATGATGTCTTCAATGGCCTCATTGACTCTCTGCCTGGCGACCTTCACTTTGAGCTGGACAGCACTGTGGCCCCGGTGCAGTGCGCTCCCAGAAACGTACCAGTGGCCCTCAAGGCAGCCGTTAAAGCGCAGTTGGATCAGTATGAAAGGGATGGACATTTAGTCACAGTCACACAACCCACTGACTGGATAAGTAACCTGGTCATAGTAAAGAAGCCAGAGAAACTTAGGCTCTGTATTGACCCCAGACCCCTGAATCGAGCTCTCAAGTGGTCCCATTACCTTATGCCCACCTTAGATGATGTGCTGTACAAACTGCCAAAAGCACGTATCTTCACGCTAGTGGACGCACGGGACGCGTTTCTACAGTGCCGTCTGGATGAGGAGAGCAGCCTGATGACTACATTTTGGACGCCGTGGGGCAGAAAACGCTGGCTGAAACTCCCTTTCGGCGTGTCGGTTGCGCCAGAGCTGTACCAGAGGAAGCAGCACGAGCTCCTAGTGGGCTTGAAAGGAATTGAGCCTATAGCAGACGACATCCTAATAGTGGGCTGTGGCGACACTGAGTGGGAAGCCATCCGAGACCATGACGCTAACCTCACCGCACTGATGGACAGATGCAGGACAGTGAAATTGAGGCTGAGTCTGAAGAAGCTTCAATTTCGAGTTAAGGAAGTCCGCTTTCATGGCCACGTCCTCTCGGCTGAGGGCCTAAAAGCTGACCCTGACGAGGTCAGAGCGGTTCTGGACATGCCCAACCCCACAGACACTAAAGGCATGCAGCGTTTTGTGGGGTTTGTGAACTACCTATCCAAGTTCATGCCGTGCTTATCAGAGGTCTGTGAACCATTGAGGAGGCTTTTGGATAAGGACGTACAGTGGCACTGGCTACCAAAGAACGACACAGCCATGAAGGAGATCAAGACACTGATCACAGCGGTACCTGTTTTGAGGTATTATGAAATTAACAGACTGCTCACCATACAGAGCGACTCCAGCCAGACAGGCCTGGGCTGCTGCTTGCTGCAGAAAGGACAGCCAGTTGCATTCGCATCCCGTGCATTGTCACAAACAGAGCAAAATTATGCACAAATAGAGAAAGAGTGCCTGAGCATTGTCTTTGCCTGTCAGCGATGAACGTCACCAGCCAACGCCTCACACAAATCCGACAACACACAGAGAAGGATGAGTGCCTTCAGATGCTCAAGACTGTCGAGCTTAAAGGATGGCCAGACTGCAGAGAGGAGACGCCCACAGTGATTAGATGGGCCATCAGAGACTAAATTAGTGTGCAAGATGACGTACTCTTCAGAAGCCAGCGTGTTATCATTCCTAAAACGTTGCGACCGGAAATGCTGAGAAGGATTCACTATAGCCACGTAGGGGGAGAAGCTTGCTACAGGCAAGCCCGTGACACTCTATTCTGGCCCAACATGCAGGGGGAAATCAAAGACTTTGTGCAACAATGCTCTGTGTGCAATGAGTACGCTCATGAACAACAGAAGGAGACCATGATGTCTCACCAAGCTTCTGGGGTGGCAGTGGCTAAGTGGTTCATGTAGGTTGTCTACAAACTGGAAGGTTGGTGGTTCAATCCCCAGTTCCACCTGACCAAGTGCCGAGGTGTCCATGAGCAAGACACCTAACCCCAGCTGCTCCCGACGAGCTGGATGGTGCCTTGCATGGCTGACATCGCCGTCGGTGTGTGAATGAGTGTATGAATGGGTGAATGTGAGGCAAAAATGTAAAGCCCTTTGGATGGCCGTAGGCCTGTTAAAAGCGCTGTATAAATGCAGTCCATTTACCATTTTACCCACACGTCCTTGGCAGATAGTGAGCATGGACTTTTTTTCAACCATGCCGGAAAGGATTTCCTGCTTGTGGAAGACCACTACTCTGACTTCTGGGAGGTCGATCTGCTTCCTGACCTCTCAGCTGAAACTACGGTCCTGAGGTGCAAAGCTCAATTTGCACATCATGGCATACCAGACCGGGTCATTTCTGACTGCGGATGTCAGTTTGCATGTGGAGCCTTCAGGGCATTTGCGAAAGAGTGGGGCTTTGAGCATGTTACCTCATCGCCAAGACCAAAAGCCAATGGCAAAGCAGAGTCGGCAGTGAAGATCGTAAAAAGCCTGTGCAGAAAAGCCGCGTTCGCTGGCGAGGACCCATGGAAAGCTATTCTCCACTGGAGAAACACGCCCACGGAAGGGCTGCACTGCAGTCCTGCACAGCGGTTGATGTCGCGGAGACTGAGGACGCACCTCCTGTGGCAGACAAGCTCCTGATGCCCTGGGTCATAACTGAGATACCGGACAAACTGTGTGTGAAGCGCCAGATTGCAAAACTGAACTATGACAGATCAGCCAAAGATTTACCTGAGCTGAACATCGGCCAGCCCATCAGGATGAAACCACTCCCTGGGGACAGGATGGGCCGGTGGAGAAAAGGGGTGTGCCTGCAGCAGGCGGGCCCCAGGTCCTATGTTGTTAATGTGGAGGGGACAACATACCGTCACAACAGGGTCGATCTTAGACCAGCGGAGAGAGTCCCCTCGCTGTCATCAGGCCATCTAGAATCATCCCTGAAGCATCCCGGGGACGCACATGCAACAGAAGGGGGCTCTGCGAGCGAGGACAGCAGTGAAGAGACAATCACCAGTCATGGGGGGGCACCCCATTTATCACAAACCATATGCACGCCACACAGAGAGGAGCAGGGCCAGACGTACTCCCGGAGTGGCAGGCTAATTAAGCCTCGGGATAGGTTGAACCTTTAAGTGGGGCAAATAAAAAAAAATACAAAAAGGAAAGTGAACACTTGAAAACAAGAACACTGTTAACAGCTGTCATATGGGAGTATTAGTGTTCCAACAGCTGTGTTAGGTAATTTGGGTTTTTTGAGTAATAGCCTGTTATTAAGTCGGGGTGTTCACTGCAGAGTTAACAGGTAGAGTTTAATGAAGTTTAATGTCAAGTAAAGATGTTTAATGACAATGCCATTTATCGTTTGGATATCTTACTACAGGAAGGGAGATGTTACAGGGTATTCTGTTGTACTGCTTAGGCAGCAGTTCCACCTTGTGGTGAAAGGGGGTATGTTAACTGGGAACAGGAAGTTAAGAGTGTTGTGATACGCTGTGTGCATGTCAGTTCTGCAACAGAGCAATACACTGATCTTAATCCACAGTTTGTGTAGCGTAGCGTCCTTATTCACCAACATACAACAGCGAGAGGTGCGAGAATCAGCGCTGCTATTGAATCTAGTGCGCTCACAGTGCCCTCTAGTGTATGAAAGCAGAATACTAGGGTGCGATTAGGCAGGGTGAACCAAAGCATTTTACAATCTCTTTGGTAACTATATATTGTTAAAGGTAAGTGGTACATTTTCTTCACAAATACCTTGTTACCCTTCAAATTTATGTTTAGGCTATAGGGGAGACAGGCTTTCCACACATGCCAGAATGACGAAACTTATATTTACTAGTTGCCATATCAACATTATTTAAAGAAAAAATAGTGCCAAAATTAAAAAATCTCTGGAAGATATTACTGAACATGTATGTAACCATAGCAAAAGTAAATTTCCTACTCAAGTTTAGTTTTCATCTCTGTTTTTTGTGTTTATTTAAAATAAGACAAATCCGATATTATTTTAATCTTATATCTGTTATTTAACAGTTGAGATGTTCTTTAATGCTGATCTAACCAACAGAAGATACGAGTCGCGATTTAAATCCCAGTTGTGCAGGTGGGGTGCGTTGTAACACTGCGTTACATTGAGCCCCTATTAGAAATATGCCATTATATTCTATAGCTTTATGAATTCTTTTGAGAAACCATGAGAAAAGGGTGAATAATGATTGAGAGTTAATGTTCAGAAATTATTAATTATTATTATGTTTTGAACTATGCCATATAGCTGTATTTAGCGATGTGTTTTTTGTCAAACTCAAAATTTTGTATATTTTTAATGATTAAAAAATGCCATTATTTTATTTTAAAAAGTTAATAATTGTATTTTGTTTACAAAATATTTTAGTTTGTCTTGGATATTTTTTTTATTATATCAGGTAACATTTTAAGCTGTCATTTGGTCATGTTACATTGTGCCCCATCACATGTTAAAAGGTAGCCTACCCCACCTACGGGCCATGTTGTCACATTTCACTTCCATTCTTTCGAGATAAATCAAGAAAAAAGTATAGCACTGTATTAATGAAACAAAACCACATAATTGTACTAGACGTGTGCAATTAATAATAAATACTCTGAACCCCAAGTGGATTTACACAAACTGAGAAAGTCAAAAAGCGTTAGGTTGAGCCCCGCTCTCCCCTACACAAAATCAAACAATAGCTGTTGAACCACATGTAGGCCCTATAGCCTGAGTTTTCCATCTACCATAAGAGTAGCCTATTTATCCTAATCTATTGTAGTTAGACTAATGTTAAAAATGTTCTCAACAGCTTTAAAACAACTGATATTTATAAAAATGTCAGAAAAATGTTCTAATCCCTTCCATGGCCACAGGTGTATAAAATCGAGCACCTAGGCATGCAGACGGCTTCTACAAACATTTGAGAAAGAATAGGTCACTCTCAGGAGCTCAGTGAATTCAAGTGTGGTATCGTGATTGGTTGCCACCTGTGCAATAAGTCCATTCGTGAAATTTCCTCACTACTAAATATTCTACGGTCAACTGTTAGTGGTAGCCTATTATAACAAAGTGGAAGCAATTGGGAACAACAGCAACTCAGCCACTTTGTGTTAGGCCACGTAAAATCACAGAACAGGGTCAGCACATGCTGAGGCGCACAGTGCGCAGAAGTCGCCAACTTTCTGCAGAGTCAATAGATACAGACCTCCAAACTTCATGTGGCCTTCAGATTAGCTCAAGAACAGTGCATAGAAAGCTTCATGGAATGGGTTTTGATGGCCGAGCAGCTGCATCCAAGCCTTACATCACCAAGTGTAGTCCAAGTTTCCCACTGAAGCTAAGCAGGGCTGAGCCTGGTCAGTACCTGGATGGGAGACCTCCTGGGAAAACCAGGTTGCTGCTGGAAGAGGTGTTAGTGAGGCCAGCAAGGGGTGCTCACCCTGTGGTCTGTGTGGGTTATAGCGCCCCAGTATAGTGATGGGGACACTATACTGTAAGCACTGTCCTTCAGATGAGACTTTAAACAGAGGCCCTGTGGTAATTAAAAATCCCATGGCACTTCTCGTAAAGAGTAAGGGTGTAACCCCGGTGTCCTGGCTAAATTCCCTCCATTGGCCCTTACCAATCATGGCCAATAATCCCATCCATTAAATTGGCTCTATTACCCTCTCTCCTCTCCACCTATCGCTGGTGTGTGGTGAGCACATTGGCGCCGTTGTACTGTGGCGGCTGTCGCATCATCCAAGTGGATGCTGCACACTGGTGGTGGTTGAGGAGAGACCCCTGACATGGTTGTAAAACGCTTTGGGTGTACAGTACATATGAAAGCACTATATAAAAATTGTTTTTCAGGGGTTGGACTTGGCCCCTTAGTTCCAGTGAAAGAAACTCTTTAATGCTTCAGCATACCAAGACATTTTGGACAATTTCATTCTCCCAACTTTGTGGGAACAGTTTGGGGATGGCCCCTTCCTGTTCCAACATGACTGCGCACCAGTGCACAAAGCAAGCTCCATAAAGACATGGATGAGTGAGTTTGGTATGGAGGAACTTGACTGGCCTGCACAGAGTCCTGACCTCAACCCGATAGAACACCTTTGGGATGAATTAGAGCGGAGACTGCGAGCCAGGCCTTCTCGTCCAACATCAATGCCTGAACTCACAAATGCACTTCTAGAAGAATGGTCAAAAATCCCTTTCCAGAAAGCATTTCCAGAAGAGTTGAAGCTTTTTTAGCTGCAAAGGGTGGGCCAACTCCAAATGAAACCCTACGGTTTAAGAATGGGATGCCATTAAAGTTCATGTGCATGTAAAGGCAGACATTCCAAAACTTTTGGCAACATAGTGTTGGTATAAAATAGCAAAAATATCAATAGCCACTATAGTACTCACTGGCTGCATATAGGCTGAAGTAAACCATTGGTGTAACGAACGTAACCTCTTAAGTTTTAGATTTTTATCACACATTTTTTAAAAACCATTTGTGTTGGGTGAGACTATACAGAGATGCCAAAAAATGCTTACAGATAAATATGACCAGGAGACAAAGTAGGAGACTTTGAAACTAATAATTTATTTCTATAAAAACATCAAATTTCACTAATTCAAGAAGGTACCAAACAGGTAAGAATAAAGAATAATAACAATAACTCAATAAAAGTAAATGGTACAATGTACAACATGTTTCGTTGGGAAGCATCAACAAATCAAAAGTAAGACGTTGATCTGACTTTGAAGTGTGTGTCTGTGTGTATGTTTTGCACAGTGGCTTATTTTGCAAATTTTTAAAAAAGCTCAATTATTGGCTCATTAAATTCCTTTGTTTGTGTATGTGAGTGACTTTTTTATTTGACAAAAAAACAACAACAAAAACAGGCTGTTATAAGCTCATTCAATGGCATGTGTAAGCTATGTATGATCTTCGTTATGTTGGATTTATTGATTTGTATTGGACAAATCTGAATTATAGTATTTAGCCTAATATTCATTACCATTATGGGTGCGCACTTTTGTCCACGAAGGACCAATAAAGGAGTTTTTTTCAACCACTTAACTGTTGAATAGTCCATTTGTCTGTGTGTGTGTGTGTGTTCAGTTGGCTTAGGAAAGAATTTAGGAAAAGTAGCCAAGTCTTGTAGGCTAGCTACCGCTCAGAAACAAACAAACACAAAAAATATTTTGCCTGCATTTGTCCCGATGGACCTTGAGGGTTACATGGTCATCTCTGTTATAAAAAAAAATCACCAGCACGATTAATCTAGTTTTTTTTTTCTATTACAGAGTTACGATTTTCATGATAGACTTCGCTGCATAACAAAAACCTCTGTCTCAGAGCTTCACCCATCCTGTTCACGTCTGGACCAATACAGAGTGTCATCGGTGAGTCACGGAGCCAATGAGAGGACACGATTCCAATGATCTAGGGAAAGGGCGATGCATCGTCCATGTAACGGGACTCCTCACATCTGCGTTTACTGCCATCAGCCACAAAGCCCATGCTCAAGGAATCGAGTGTAATATAAACTTTAAGGTAAAAGCAAAAATATTTATCTTGCATTGATGGACTTTATTGGGTTATTTGGACTGGCTGGTGCAAATACTTGCGGTTGAATAGTGTGGATAGTTTATAAATGTAACATTTGCACGGCCGTAGCCTTCTTGCTAACGCGATCCTTCCTCTTGTGTTGCTACAAACAGAAGTGATTCACGAAACACGACGACGCTTCGGTTTGATAATTTTAAATGTGAACTGACTTTTGAAATAGCCGAGACGACGATGGTTTCCATGCGGAAGGGCTGGCATTGCTGAATACTATATTGGCTTGGCTTGGCTTGGCTTGACTAGGGACATATGAGGATGCAGATGAAAACACGATGTCTAGGTTTGAGACTCTTTTTGTTTCTCTCTCTTTTCAGATGCAGTTTATGCTGCTCTTTAGCAGGCAGGGGAAGCTGCGGCTTCAGAAATGGTACGTGCCGCTGTCTGACACACAGAAGAAGAAGATCTCCCGCGAGGTCATTCAGATGGTGCTGGCACGCAAACCCAAAATGTGCAGTTTCCTGGAATGGAGGGATCTGAAAATAGTCTATAAAAGGTTAGAAAACGACACAGAATGATAAGGACGGAACTACAGAGCCATTGTTTGTGGCACTTTCCATGATATGGTAGACTTGGGTGTTCCCTGACTTTTTATTTATTTATTTAAAATATTAAAGGCACATGTTCATATTTTTTTTGTGTCACGAGGCATATTTGATAAACTATTATCTGACATAAAATTAACCTAGCAAGAAAAGTAGCTAGTTTTAAACACTTGAAATGTCTGTATATCCCCCATAAAAGGGTGAACATGGTCCGTCCCACCTTCAGCAATTAAAATAACAAGAATGTGATTTTGACATGTTGAATTCATGTTCAGTTCACTGTAGTAAAGAAGTATTTCTTTATTATTTTTTATAAAAGAGTCCACTTTTTCAGCAGCCTTGGTTCTGGAAGTATATTCCCCTCATGAAGTTAATGAAGGCCTTCTGAAACGAAGCGATGCATTTTTGTGAGAAAAATGTCCATATTTAAAACTTAATAATGTAAAATATCTAGCTCCCGCCAGACCTCCTTCCGTATTCAACTTACAAAGAAAGTGTAAGGCCTCTTGCAGTAAAAAACGCTTATGCTACTTCCGACGTCATCGTCACGCCAGTTACGCTTTTTTCATAGTTGAATGCTGAGGGTGGTGTGATTTAGATTAGCCAGGACATTTTTTAAATATGACTGATTGTATTCATCTGAAAGAAGAATGTCATATACACCTAGGATGCCTTGAGGGTGAGTAAAGCATGGGCTGATTTTCACTTTTGGGTGAACTATCCCTTAAAAGAGTTAAACCAACCAGTTACAAGTTGAATCACACCATTACAAACAAGGATTTGAAGCAAAAAAAAGTAGTTGACTGTATACCTAAAAGCTTTAATGAGAGGGAAAAAGTACAATCGCATGAAGCATTATGAATGACAATATTATGATTATATATTATATAATATGATTGTAAGTATATAAATAATAGTTAATTTTTTTGTGCAATATATATACATATACAACAATTAAAAGTGTTCAAGTGTTTTGAGCACAATCTACTTGTTTTAATTCTCTGATAGGTCAAGATTTATTTGTAGAACCATGGGTAATATTGCCACTTTTAAATATGATTATTTAAAAAATAAGTTGAAATAATGTGGGCTGATGGTTTCCATCGATAAACCACCCCGTAGCTCAAAGTAGGTTTGTAAGTTATGTTAAAAATCAATCCCCCTATGGAGAAAATAAATGCCATTTTTACTGACGGGCACAGGCAGTTGTACTTAGTTGGTTCTTTATTTGTGGAAAGTGCCATTTCCGGTCATGTTATATTTGAGTATGGTTGAGTTCATTTTTACATTTAACACAAATGTGATTAATTTTAAATTTTTTTTTTGCAGTCAAATCTCTTTTAGTGTATTGTATTGCCTAGTGCTACTTTAACTGCAGTATATAAGAGAGTTACAGTCATGAATCTTTGATATTGTCAACAAGGTAAATGAGAGTGACTGCTCAGAACAAAAAGAGCCTGTTTTTGACATTTTGTAACACTGTGCAACTTTGTACTGTGGCCCAACAGATAGAGGAACAGAACAAAATGTTTCACTTTCTTTGTACTGAGCTGAGCTTATTTTGCATTTCAGATATGCCAGCCTGTACTTTTGCTGTGCGGTGGAAGACCAAGAAAACGAGTTGATAACCCTGGAGATCATCCACAGATACGTGGAACTGCTGGACAAATATTTTGGCAGCGTGAGTTAAGATTTGTTAAAGTTTGTTGTTTTTGTTAAAACATTTTGTTAAAGATTTGGCAATCAAAATTGACCATTCTTATTTTTTACAGAATGTTGCAGTGCTTATAAATGATTTATCCGTGCCCATCATTATTTAAAAAAAGATTAATAGGTGCTTGTAATCTTTACCTTTATCTGTTTTCTTCATGACATACTGTATGTCTCTTCACTCAGATGTACAGTATGTCACAACAGTGAAGAAAAGACTATTGCAACTTCTGTGTTGTAAACCTCAATAAAAAAACCCTCAAAATATTTGAGCTGAGCCAACTCAAATTAAACAAATTAGTTAAAAATTAACTTTTATGAGTATTTAAAACTTACTTTTCCCTTTGAGTTCTCAAAACGGACTCATTTTAAGTAATTTAATTGTTACATTGTTTTGAGTTTTATGAACTTGTTTATTTTAATTTAGACTAACTTAAATTTAACCAAAACTGGGCTGGGATTTCTATTTCCCAGCATGCTTTGCCATGACACTCAAACGGGACAGTGAATGCCAAGATTACGTGTTATATTATGTTTTTGTGTGTGTGTGCAAGATTAACGTTAAGTGGGAGATGTAGTCGTGTTTCATGTTTTGTTATGCTAGTTTAGAAGAGTTTCTGTTATTTTGGTTTTGGGTTACCATCATGATGAGGAGTGGACCATGAGCTTAGTTTGACAACAGAGATATGTTAAATGCATTATTTTGCTGTCCTGATTCAGCAAGTGCTATGCTAATGCTACCAAAGCATTGTGTTACCAATTAGCAAAGTTGCATTTATTGAATGAGCTAGTTAAAGCTAGTCAAGTTTCCACTACTAAAAATGTGATATTACATGATAATTTTAAGTTAAATGTAAATGTTGCACGATTATGACAAAAAACATAATTGTCAATTATTCCCTTGAAATTGTAATTGCGATTATTAATTACGATTATTCTATAGCATTAAGCCTCAAAAGTCAAATATACATTGGTTTGGTTTCTTTAAAGTAAAAATTTGCATGGTATTATAATGTTATACTAAAAAAAAAAAAAAAACAATGGGGAAAAAACTTAAGATAACCTGTAGAAAGAAAAAAACACATATTAAGTACACAGAATAATATAAGTGGACTTTTTTGTAATTGGGATTACATTTTATTAAACGATTACATAAATGTGGCATCCGTAATTGTAATTAGGATTACAAATTCGATTAATTGTGCAGCCTTAGTTAAATGTATGAATTAGCTTACTCAAATATTTAAAGTTCAGAGAAATTAAAATCTATTTTTTTAATTTTTGGGGTTTTGCCAACTTATTCGGGTTTACAGTGCGTTTCATGCTGACTATAAAGTGATAATTCACCCAAAGAATGACAACTCTTGTCATCATTTACTTGCCCCTCATGTCTTTCCAAAGTTGAATGACTCTAAAAAGGGCAAAAGATCACATTAAAACATAACAAACTAGTCCATATTGCTTTATTTCAAGCTTTCTGAAGCCATATGATAGCATTGTGCGAGGAAAAGAATGAAATTTGGCCATTCAACTTTCATTGTATGGAAAAGAGCAGCTGAGCAAAATAAAAGAAATACCGGTTTTGAGTAAATAATGTCAGACTTTTCATCTAACTATTCATTTAAACCAATGACCAGAGATCTATGCTTGTTGCTATATATTTATTTATTTTTTATGTTGCTATATTTTAACAGTTTAACTCACTGTGTGTTTGAACACCAGGTGTGTGAACTGGACATTATCTTCAACTTTGAGAAAGCCTATTACATACTGGATGAGTTTATCCTGGGTGGTGAAGCCCAGGAGACGTCGAAGAAGAATGTTCTGAAGGCCATAGAGCAGGCTGACATGTTGCAGGAGGTGAGGAATGCACAAATTGCTCATTCTAAACGTGCTTGTGAAAAAAATACTGGCTGTTTTTTTAGTATACAAATGTATTTTCTCTGATATTTATCTCTAACAGGAAGCCGAGACACCACGTAGCGTTCTGGAGGAGATTGGACTGACATAAATGTCGAGGACTAACAAACCTACCAAAACACTAGCACACATATTCCTTTCTTTTTCTTTGGGCATTTTCTCTATATCGGTATTTTAAGTTAGCTTGCAGGCAAAATAGTGTTTCAAATAATCAGGACTTCCTGTATTAACAGCAAGGTATTGATGCCTGCAATTCTACTGCCAAACATCTGAGGGAATCAAAAAATGAATCTGCGCCACCATCTTAGTAGTTATGCAAATTTCCCATAGTGTTTGGATTCAGGTTTGGATCAGTACATGTGTAGCAAAGATTAGCGTCAGCATCCCCACTTTTCCCATGACGTCTTCTCTGTATTAAAACATTACCTCTCACCTTCAGCTGCCTTAAAACACTCTCCAGCTCACACACAGTTTGCCAGTATTTTTTGCAACTCTCTGTAGATCCAGTAGAAGTCAGAGGTTCAAGACCAAGACTTGCTCAAGTGTTACGGACCAAACATTCTTATTCAGCTCCAAAGGGGGAACACCGATAATGTAAACGAGACATTCAGAATTTTTTGGCATAAATTCAACGATTGTCTTAACTAAGGCGCAAGGAAACACCAGTATTAGTGAATTCCTGACCAAAAACACTGTAATGATTTGTTTCTGTGAACACTTAATTGGTTCAGGCATATCAGGCATTTGCCAGTCATCAGTTGTTTAATTTCTAATGCCAAAGAATTTTCTCCAGCATCTTCATGCCTTTTTTCCCATATTTGTATGCTATTGTATTGGACTGTTTGCCAGACTTCCTTTTGAAAATATCTTTTAAAGCTTAAACAAAACAAATGAATAACAAAAGTAGCGTGTTGTCCAACAAACTCTTACTAATAAAGAACATCATTTGATACGTATACAATTTTTTCTTGTAGTTGGCACCCAAATGCATCTAAATCAGTGGTTCTCATCCTTTTTGACTCTAGGGCCCCCTTTGTCAATGACAACATTCGAATGCTCTTCTATTTATATGTACCTCTGGTACTTCTGTTGTAATCAAAATAAATAAAATCATAATATGTCAGTTTATATGATTTCATCCTTATTTTAGTGCTTTTTCAGCATTTTAATTAATGTTAATATAATTAAATGGAAGCAATTTTTGGACTTCTTGCGGCCCCCATATTGAAAACCTCTAATAAAAATGCATCCTGATTGTGAACAATGAATTAATGCATCCAATTAATTTAGTAATATTGAGGTAATTTGAGCTCATCATTTATAATCAATATGTTATAATTGGAACGATTTCTCTCTGGTGACATATGCTGGACTTCTCCAATTTAGTCTGCTTAAACCCCGCTTTTCTTACAATTGACTCAAGCTCTCATTTAGATCTGTGTTCATCCAATCCACAACTGATAGAACCAAGTCCCCACCCAACACTTGTATCTTTTTTTAATAATCCGTTTCACTCGGATGTACGTCACAATACGGAATAAATTATCTATCGCTACTTCTGTTACATCGCAACTTTAAATAACCACCAAGAACAGTTTACCCACATAATGTCTTTGAACACCCCACTGAAAATGAATTAAAAATAATTTTTTACCACCATCACCAACGCATTTAACAAGATTTCAGAAAATGCTAGATTTAATTACAAATGTACAGGCAATGTATTCATCAGCATAAATCATGAAAACTAGGCAATCTGTTATGCAAACTAAAATAACAACAGCTGCTTTAAAACAAGAGAAATAGTTTATGTATTTCTATGTAATCTGTGTGATGCTATCGGAATTGGTAGAGTCTGTATGTGCGCACTGGATTTCCTCATCTGGGTGACAAACCCCCACACTTGAGGTTTCCACTTTATCTTCTGGTGAACCTGCGCTGGACACCACAGCTGTACATTCTTCAGCTGGAGCTTCTGATTTAGACGGCGTCTTATTACACTCCTCATTCGGGGAATCTTCGCCAGACCCCACTGACGAGCTTGAGCTGCGTGATTTACTCTTCTTTCTTTTGTGTTTCTTTTTACCCTTTTTCTTCTTCTTGCTCTTTTTAGAGCGCTTGTGCTGATGTGTATCCATTCGGTCCAAGTTTTCTGGGCTTTGGCTTTCCCTCCTCTGACTCCTCTGTTTCATAGACCCGTTTTTGGACACATGATCCGGACTGTTTGATTTTGACCTCTTTCTTTTCGAGTCTGCTGATGAATATTCGTTTTGCTTTAACCGGTCTCTGCTGTTGGATCGGCTCCTGCTCCTTCTGGATTGCTCTCTTTGAGATCTCCTTATTATTGATTGCTCTGACTTCCTTCTCTCTCTGCTTCTGCTACGACTCCACCTTTCCCGGTTTCGATTGTGCCTCCCTCTGCTACGGCTCCTCCTCTCTCTGCTACGGCTCCGCCTTCCCCTGTAACTGTACCGCTCACGGCTGTGACTTCTTCGATCCGTCCACCTGCGCTGGGATCGTTCAGGGCTATTTCCACGCTGGGACCACATTCCATCTCTGCTGCTCAAATGCCGACTAGAAAAGCCTCCACCGCGGTCAGGGGACATATGAAGATCACGGTCCGCCTCCCAGAATTCATTGTCTGGATTTCTGAAGACATGGAGGAAGTTGCAGTGTTTCCCCTTCGGACATTTCCGTCTGTCGAAAAGTCCTGAGAACATATAAGAAAAAGAATATAGGCATATTTTAAAGAATATATAAAGAAAGGCTTAAAAAAACGTATCTTTTTCTTACCACATATGGCTGTTTTCCATCTAGTTACTGGGGAGAATTCACATTGCAGTTGTTTTCCAGCATACCAGCGGCCATTAAACATCATGAAAGCTTCTGTACATTGCTCCTCTCTGCAGGTATATAAACAGAGATATCAAAATAAAATCATATTTTCAACAATTGTAATTTCTCCTCTACAGCAATGACTGTAACAACACAGGACTTACGTTTCATACTGAACGTAAACGTTTCCTCTCAAGTGAGGTTCAAAATTGCAGCTCACCTATTAAAATATGGGGAAATAATACTGTTAATTTCATAAAACCTAAATTATTTTTAGTAATTTAATATAAAAATTAAATGCAAATTTTCATATTTTTAAATGCTTTATAAAATTATAAAAATGAAATTTAAACAATACATTTCATTTTAATAGATTGTTTTTGTTAACAACCGTTTAATTGAGTTTTCTTTTTTTATATACAAAGAAAAACAAGAATAGAAAGCAAAAAGCAACAATACAAACCTAAAACCCACCCCTGGTAGACTCCAAGAATATAGAAATAGAATGTAAACAGAATCTAGATACAAAATACATTTAAAAAAAAAAGAAAATACAGGTCTACAAAGAAGATAAAAACATAATTTCAAAAGCAGCATGCCATATATTCAGTCTTGACATGGGATCCATGTATAGGAAAGGTTGAGAGTCCAATTGATATAATGTCCAACAAAGACACAGACCGCATTAGTCTGTCCATTGTGTATATAAATCATGCACAGTCTCATTAAAGTGATAGTTCACCCAAAAATGAAAATGATCACATGATTTACTCACCCTCCAGCCATCCTAGGTGTATATGACATTCTTCTTTTAGACGAATACAATCAGAGTTATATAAAAAATGTCCTGGCTCTTCCAAGTATTATACATTTGAAGACCAAAAAAGTGCATCCATCCATTATAAAAGTAATCCACACGGCTCGGCGGGGTTAAAAAAGGCAGTCTGAAGGGAATCGATGGGTTTTTGTAAGAAAAAATATCCATATTTAACAAAGTAAAATATCTAGCTTCCGGCGTACCTCCTTCCATATTCAACTAACAAAAAAAGCGTAACTTGTGAAGATGACGCCGGGCGTAGCGTAAAAAAAGCCAACTGCCGCGATAATGACGTCTGATGTACCGAAAGCGGTTTGAACTGAGAGAGGAGTTACACTTTCTTTGTAAGTTAAATATGGAAGGCGGTCCACCGGAAGCTAGATATTTTACTTTATAACATGTAAAAAAAAATATATATTTTTCTTACGAAAACCTATTGGTTCGCTTCAGAAGGCCTTTATTAACCCCCCGGAGCCATGTGGAGCACTTTTATAATGGATGGATGGCCTTTTTTTGGGCTACAAATTTTGGGCTCCCATTCACTGCCATTATAAAGTTTGGATTAGCCTGGACATTTTTTAATATAACTCTGATTGTATTCATCTGAAAGAAGAAAGTCATATATACCGAGGATGGCTTGAAGGTGAGTAAAACATGGGATAATTTTTGGGTGAACTATCCCTTTAAGATCCTAGGCCCAAACAGTTGTAATAAATAAGGGTTTGTAGGAATGCTCAAGAAGATAAAGATAAATAACTGAAATAGAAGCGGGAGATTTCCCAGAATTAGTTTGCGCAAAGGGTGAATAGGTAAATGAGAGTCCCACATTCACAGTCCCAACATAAAAAAAAAGAGTTAATAATATTGGGCTTTAATGTTCTGAAAGGATTTCAGACCACTATCATCATAGATATTACACAAAAAGTATTTACTTTGTCGTGCGCCTATTGCGGCCAGTGAAAGGGAACTTTGCCTAACAAAAGATTATTATTGTGAATAGTGTAATAGGCGAATGCCTGTGCCTGATTGTAACTTGTTCGGACCGCCTTTCGACTTCCCTCCATGTGGAGAGGATAGGACCAAACCGTGATTTACACTGAAAAAAGCGGGACCCCCGAAAAACAAGACGCTTCAGTTCATACGGATAAACAATAGATTCCTCAATTGCTCTCCATGACACAGAAGCATCAGGATCAAACCAGACTGATACATTTTAATATTTAAATTTTTAATGTTTATTATTTTTTATTTTAGTTACCTTGAACTGAACCACCTTCCCTGCGTTCTTGAACTCTGGCAGAGCGTCTTCATAGAAATCCAGAAACTGCTGGTGCGTTTCCTCCTCGCTGTACTCAAGACTGGAATCAGTGTCATAGTCATCACGTCTGCTCTGCTCCATCCCGAACGTCACAAACATCGCCCTCACCATAAGAGTGGTGCTGGATGTTGGGTGTTCATGCTTTCGGGAGCACCTGTTCATTACACAGTTTTAAAAAAAATCATAATCTAGAACCTGACCAGAAATTTCATTTTGACCTCGCAAAACTCCTTGAAAAGAGCAGTTTAATAAACACTTACCGGTCTCCAAACCTACAAGCACCCGTTTTAAGGAAGAAGGGGCAGTTTGCCTTATCCTTTTCAGTCCCATAATCCTTTGGAGCATCAGGGTTTTTCCAAGGACCACCATTTTCCAGCTAAATGCAACAAAATAAGGAGAATTGTCATGATTATTACAACCATAGAACTGCATCTTCCAACATACATTTGACATGGAAAGCAAGATGTTACCTGACTCTCTGCTTGATCCAGCATTTTCTGTACCGCTTCCTATAAATGGTGCAAACATACACAGTATGGCGGGTGAAATTGTGTGGTGTTCAAGCACATGTCTGTTAGAATTGGTTAAGACGATCAGCCAGATAATTTGTACATTATGGACTGATATCAGTATTTTGTAATTCAAATTCGTCTGTTTACAGCACGTTCTCTATTGTGGCCATCAGTAAGTAACATTATCACTATACACCCAGCTGACACGAAAAGATACATGTTCTTCACTGGAAGTGGACACTTGCTGCTTTTTAAATCGATTTTGTGTATCTTAGTTAAGGAAATGAAGACATAATATTTTGCTAAACAAACAAAATCACACACTGTACACGTGAAACAGAGACTTCTGGCATGTGGTGTGCTTATGTAAAACCATGATTGACAAACTGCTTGAAACTTTAAAGGCTGATTTGTTGAAGGTATAGCATGAAATGTTTTGATATCTGATAGAGGATATATGTAGACATCAGCATCTTTATCCTCCCAGTGCAGGGATCACCTCTCTCTGTTTCTTCTCCTGTTCCTTCTGCTCCCGCTCCTCTTTCTCTTTCTTTTGCTGCTCCTCCCATTCTTCTCTTATTTTCCTCTTTGGTTACAGAAAAACAGATAATGGAGCATTATATGTATATCTTAATTGAGATTTGTCCAGTCCATTGCAGAATGTCATTGATTTAATGTCAGCAATTGGACTTTTCTTGAAGATTGCTCCAGAAATTGCTCACCTCTTCTTCCTCCTTTCTCTTTTGCGCCGCCTCTTCTTTCTCCCTCTTCAGCCTAAACTCTTCCTGTGCAATCTTTTCTCTCTCCATCCATTCCTGGTGTAATTGCTCACTGGATTGTAAAACAACTTGACATATTTGTATTGTGTCCAATTAATATTAGCTTACCGTGCTGAACTTAAGATGACAAACCTCTGCTCATCAGCCTTCTGTTCTTCCTCATCTTCAGCTTTGTACTCTTGGTTCTCTTTGTTTTGTGAATGACCTACAGCTGAAAAAGAGGTTTGTTGTATACTGACAGCTGACAACAAATGCCACTAAGGTGTAAGTCATGGTTATGTTTGCATACAGGTGTTACCTAAGACTACAAGTAACTATAATCAAAATATAATATTACCTGCTTCTCTTATTTTAGCAAGAACTTGACGTTTCCTTTTCCTTCTATCTCGTTTAAGAGCAGCTCGTCGTTGTTTTTGACTAAAAAAGGAGTTTAAATAAATGGTGATAAATAAATCGCAAAAATATTAAAAAACCTTCTGATAATAATTTAAACATAGCTACAGAATAAAATTCCCAATACAACACCTGAGCACAAGAGCAGCAGTTTCACACTCATCTAAGCGACTTTCAGAGTCCTGCGTCTTTGACGGGTCTGTCTGAACCGAGCAACAATCATTATCCGTCATTTTAAAACACTATTTACGCATTACGTAGGTAGGCAACAGCAAAAGCTATCTATAAAGAAAACACATTTCACACCAATCATACAACGCGCGCGCAAAGATGACATCACATTTATCGTCGCGTGTAAACGGCAACGCGCATGCTCAGATTCGCATTGGGAGGTCGATTCACTTTAGCGAATCGGTTCATATGAGCTGGTTCATATCAATTTTTTTATTGATGCTCAAAACAATACACAAGTAATATATTAAATAAAATATATTATGATATAATATAAATATATAAATAAACATATTGGCAAATTATGAGAATTCCATGACACTGAAAAAAAGAAATAAAGAACAGATAATGTTTTTAAGGTTTTTTTGTTCTCAGAAAATTTTATTGAAAATAGATATTTTTCAAGTTCTCTTTTTACAAATATAAGAAAGAGAGGTTTAGCATTTAGCTATTTAGATTTATGAATGTGGAATTTAGCAAGTAACAAAATCAGATTAATTACATAAAATTGACCTTTCACAGATTGATCATAATCAACAAAGCATAGTACCAATTCCTTCCCATACAACACACATTCATTATGAATTGAATTCCTAATATTTAACTGAAATGTTCACTGTTTTTTTGTTTCATAATTTTTGAATAAAGTATTGTAATTTATAAATTAATAATTTTAGTATGAATAATAATAATAATAATAATAATAATAATAATAATAATAATAATAATAATTCATATTAATTATTCCCAATATATCACCAATATACATGTCACTTTTTTTGTTTTGACAATCAAGCATTTTTTGAGAGCCAAGCAAATTGTACAAACAAGGTAGATACGCTTTAATGTCAATCGTTCAAATTTTAAATCGTTCAAACCGTTCCATTTGACTTTATGAATATAATAATGAGCAATTATATAACTAAATTAAATTCTTAATTTGTATCACCAGTTTAACACCATCCAAAAGCCATAAGTGATTTTCGAGCTCTTTGTGAATCGGTTAGACCAAATCATAAAAAAGAGTCGGTTCAAAAGAACGACTCGCTTGTGAATCGGACAGCGCTAGCTCGTAGATTTTGCGCGTTTGGGAGGCGCGAGCTGGTGTTGCAAGTGACCGAGTCGTGAGCGTAAAAGCCTATAAACCTGTTTTTTCTGCCTTTTGACTTTACACCCCTTAATTCATTCAGTGGCCAGCCCGCAGAAAAGCACGCCAAAATGGCAGACAAAGAAGGTAAACTTTTTGCGTAGTGAATTACGTGCATCATTTTTTTTCTTTGACAGAGTTTGCTAGCTTTAGCCTAACGTGCTAATGGATGCGACCCACATACTAACATGAGAATGAATGAGTGTCACAACCTGAGCCTGTTTTTACCAAGTATTCACGGTTTACTTCACGGTTAAAGCTACTGGCATTATTAAACGATTCTACTGAGTTGAATAATACAGATAATGGTTTCTCAAAGCAGATCGAAATGCTGTTCTCCAAGTTCCCTCCATCATTCATGTGCTGAAGTGTAACCAAAGTTGAGGAACTTTATCATGTTACACTTAAGTTTCTGCTTATTTAAGAGAATACAGCAACCTTTAACCTTCCACTGGACCATCACAATGCAGTCATTGTGAAATATATTCATTTGGATGCATTTGGCCTGAATTTATTCTGTTCTCTCTTCTCAGTGTATGATGATGCAGTGGAGGAGAGAGTAATAAATGAGGAATACAAGATCTGGAAGAAAAACACACCGTTCCTGTACGATCTTGTCATGACACATGCACTCGAGTGGCCGAGTTTAACGGTGCAGTGGCTTCCTGATGTGAACAGGTAATCCAATAAATAACCTCTCCACTTTCTGAAACAACAGGTGACTAGGACTCTACAAATCATTGTCTATCATTGTGCAGGCCTGAGGGAAAGGACTACGCGGTTCATCGGCTGGTGCTGGGCACACACACTTCAGATGAGCAGAACCACTTAGTCATCGCCAGTGTTCAGATCCCTAATGACGATGCTCAGTTTGACGCGTCCCACTACGACAGCGAGAAAGGAGGTTAGAGCTGATCTGACAATGAATGGATGCTAATTTTGTAGTCTTGTTTGCTTTTGAAGTCATTATACTAAAATCAATTTCATGTCTGTTTCTTCAGCAGGTATGGTCAGGACGTTAGGGGGGAATCCAGATTCAGTTGATCAATAAGACTGAATCATTCCACACATATCATGCGGCCATGTGCATGTTTGACAACTTCAGAATGTGATGGATCTTTTTTATACATTTAGTGTGTATAACCCAAAATGGATCATTTTCTCATCATCATGCTGTTTCAAACCCATTAGACTTATGTTCATTTTTGAAAGCACAAATTATATTTTACAATTTCTGTCCCTCCATTGAAAGTAAAATGCAACCACAATTGGTGAAAGACACTGTAAAAGTAATCCATATGAAAAGCGGGCACGCTTGAGTTCTCGCTGACCATATTGCTTTGTGCGTGCGTTGATCGGTGTTTATATGTGAAGCCTAAAGTAAATCTGTTTATTATATAAACCGATCGTGTCTCTTCATTAAACTGCTCGATTCATACAGATTGCAGGTTTTGTTTAAAAATATCTTTTGCTTTTCAAAGATGAACGAAAGTCTTGTGGGTTTACGACATGAGCATGTGTAAATGATGAGACGATTTTCATTTTTTGTTGAACTAACCCTTTAATATCAGATGGAAACTGGGCTAATGAATTTGGCAGTTGATTTTTAATTGTCACAACTAAAGTTGATTAAACTGGGACATTAATGATTGTATATCATTTCCAGAGTTTGGAGGGTTTGGGTCAGTGAGTGGAAAGATCGAGATTGAGATTAAGATCAACCATGAAGGAGAAGTGAACAGAGCCAGATACATGCCACAAAACCCCTGCATCATCGCCACCAAGACCCCCACCTCTGACGTGCTGGTGTTTGACTACACCAAACACCCTACTAAACCAGGTCAGTGCCTTCAGTTGATCCAAAGAAGCCCTGTAATATATTGAAGACACACTCTGCAACTTTTGGCCCTGTAACGATTAAAAAAAACGGCATGATTTTAGCAGAAGAACATTTTGGTTGTGCTTCGGCCCTATGTGACGAATTCGGTTAAATATGGTTATCCCACTAATAAAACATTCACTACTAGATTTAAGAGATATAACCAGTAGGGGTGTGAATCGTCACTCACTGGTCTCACGATTCAATCCGATTAGGATTATCATGTCAGCAATTTGATTCAAAATCATGATACGTCAGAATGCGTTGCATTCTTAATTTTCTATATTATTGCACATGGCTACATTTTTGTCAATTAATACAAGCAGTCAGATATATGAACTCCCTTTTTTATTTTATCTGCTCTAAGAAAGTACACTTCCTGAATGTCGCAAACATCAAACACAACTTTAGTCGCATGCATGCAGCCTCGGAAGCACACACTTGCACACGCATGCATGCAGCCTCGCACACGCATGCAGCCTTGCACACGCATACTTACACGCATGCAGCCTTGCACACACTGGCACTCCGGCGCATGCAGCCTTGCACACACACACTCGCACTCTGGGTTTGTAGCTTCATGTTGAAGCTTAATATAATCTTCTAAGCTCATGTATAGGACAACTTTGGTCCCGCAATGACCAAAGTGGACAGCGTAGCACACACGATTAATCAATAATCAGATTAGTCTATTATTATCGATTAGATGTTGCAGCCCTATATTAAATCATATTTGAAGCAGCTTGCTTTGAATTAGTGATGCACCGATCATGATTTTACATGGCCGATACCGATTACCGTTTTTTTTTTTTAAAACAATAAAAGAATGAAAGTATACATGAACAAGATGTTTATTTGGTATTTAACAGGCCAAATTGGCTTTTGGCCAATGAAAACAAGTCCGCAATCTGAAATCAACGGGAAATTGAATTGGGTTGAACTTATGAAAAATTAAAGGCAACAACTGCATATTCTGCAATCCAAACAACACAATCAACACATATTCAACAATCCAAACAAAGATGTTACTTAAATCAGAATTTGTTTTTAAATTCAGTGTAAAGAAAAAAAGTCTTTACCAGTGAAATTAAATAAAATAAAAGTATATAATTGTTCTAAAATGTTAAATCAAATGATGTTTAGTGCAACGAAAAAAACAAAGATGCCACAGCAGGTGCTTTTTAAATCAAAGTAAGTCAATGTAATTTTAAGGTAAAATAAAAATGATCATCCTATACAGAACTGATAGCATTTCATTTTAGAAGTGCATGCATGTTCTTCTTTACAAAAAGAAGTATTTCGGCTTTGTCACAAGTTAGTCTGTTTCGTTCTCATCCGATCCAACACGTGAGAAGCTGAGCTGAACAAACGCTCACTATCTACGCTTGTGCAGGGCGCGGAGAGGTAAGCTCGCGCAGGAAAGCGGCTCTTCATTCAGCGTATCTCGTCTCTTCCCTCAGTTCTCCAGTTTCCGTTTGTAACACACAAGTGACATGTTTGCGAATGATTGCAATATAGGCGTATGTGCACGCGGGCACACTTCCGGAAAAATCGGCAGAAAAATACAAAGAAAACCGGTTCCGATTTTTGGCCTGTCAACCGATGCATCCCTACTTTGAATAACATGTCTGAATAATATGTTGTCGATTTTCAGATCCTAATGGAGAGTGTAGTCCAGACCTGAGACTGCGGGGACATCAGAAGGAAGGATACGGTTTGTCCTGGAACCCCAACTTAAGTGGAAACTTACTTAGTGCATCGGACGACCATGTGAGTGATCTCGCATTCAAACTGACCTCACATAGTTTTGTACTTGAAGGGATGGCTTGATACCACTTTTTCATGTCCAATATGATCCAACCTTGAGTATACCGCTAGCACTCCAATACCATTTTTTTTTTTTTTTCTTGATCTGTTTATAAAATCTATACTTCACTAACTTGCTAACTGTACAGCGTTTCATTATAAAAAAATAGATAACAGAAAAAAAATACATGGGCCTATTTGCCTTTGAGAAAAAAATTGGTAGATATTTTTAACTAGGCTACTTGATACATCATCAAAATGAACAGTAAACATCATAAATCCAACAATAGTGTAGACCTTTTTACATCTTCATCTGATCATTGTAGCCAATCACAGACATATTTGATGTGCGTGTGAGCACAATGGCCAATCAGAGGGTTTAACGATTCCGCTCAACAGTGCTCAAAGCGTCACATAAAAAAAAAATTGACAACACTAGTTTCCATGAATTTCTGTTCCTCAAATAAAGCTACCGAATGGCTTCAGTAGATGCTTCTATAGTAGTTTTTTGTCTTTTATACAGTAACAACCATAAAGGCCTGTTCACACCGGGGCGATTTTCGCGCGCGTTTATCGGCGACGTTTAACGCCTCGTGACTAAACAAAGAGCGCCAATGTGAGTGTGCACACCGACGCGCAAAACGCCAGGCGTAAAAGTGTAATTTTTAAAAAAACGTCTCGGGTTTGTTTTTTTATTTTGACACGACGCGTTTAAAAACTGGCCGACCAATGAGATCAGCGCTTTTGTTCACGTGCCTGGAGCTGCTGAAGTGACAGTAAAACACGACTTGGTGGCGCTCAAGCACAAAACGGTCATTGATACATTGATACGACGAAGAAGTAGTAAGTAGACAAAGAAGAAGAGCTGCTAATGCTGCTTGCCAGTTAGCAAAAAGTGTGTGAATGGTCTTGGCCATAGACATAATATATCTATGGTTTTGGCAAGCACGTAAATACTGTCTCTCTTCTTCTTCTGTGTGACAAGCGAGTGTCAGAAGCGTAAAGTGCCGCAGCACCACCTTGTGTACCGTGAGCGCATCTACTGAATGTGCACGTTCACTCGGCGCATCGCCAGTGGAAATCGTTTGGGTGTGAACACTCAAGACGCGACGAAAAACGCTGGCGATAAGCGAGCGCGATATTTGTCCCGGTGTGTACAGGCCTTAATGTTTCGGACTCACCGATCCATGATTGACTAATACCCATTACCCATTCGGATTAAAACTTGTATGTTGTAAAATAATCTGTTGTTCTTTAACTTTAGACAATCTGTCTGTGGGACATCAGTGCTGTTCCAAAGGAGGGGAAGATAGTAGATGCCAAGACCATCTTCACAGGGCACACAGCTGTGGTGGAGGACGTGTCCTGGCACCTTCTACATGAATCTTTGTTTGGATCTGTGGCTGATGACCAGAAACTCATGATGTGAGTAAGCAAAGTGTTCCGGTCTCCCTCTGCTGTGCAGGAATCAGTGAAACTGAATTATTTTTTTATTTATTTTTTTTATAAAAAGAGAACCATTTAACTAAGTATGAAATGTCTGTCTTCTACAGCTGGGACACACGATCCAATAACACTTCAAAGCCCAGTCACGCTGTGGATGCTCACACGGCTGAAGTCAACTGCCTGTCCTTCAACCCATACAGCGAGTTCATTCTGGCCACTGGTTCCGCAGACAAGGTCTGTACATGTTGTGATCTGCATAATCACACATGCTCATCTTCCTCATGCGGAGGGGACACAATTCCCTGTGAAGAGTTAGTTCACTCAATTTTGTCATTTACTCACCCTCATGTCATTCCAAGCCTGTAAGACTTGTTCATCTTTGGAACACAAAAATGTTTTTTAATGAAATCTGAGAGATTTCTGTCCCTCCATTGACAGTCTATGCAACTACCACTTTGACGCTTCAAACAGTTCATAAAGAGGTTGTAAAGCTAATCCATATGAATCAAGCAATTTAGTCCAAATGATCTGAAGAGACTCAATCGCTTTACATGATAAACAGATTAAAGTAAAGGTTTTATTTACATATCAACTTTAATCAACTCGCATAAGCTCAAGCATGTTTGGTTCAATAATGAACCAATGGGGCTCATTCTGGTGTGTTACGCAGCACGTTTGAGCTTCCACAAGAACCAATGAGATTTGTTCTAATGCGTCAAGTACGGTTGAGCTGCAGTTTATGTTCACTGATCAATGTTCTTATGTGAATAAAAGCCTAAATTCAATATGTTAATCATGTGAAGCAATCATGTCTCTAAGGAAAATTTGAACTAAACCACTTGATTCGTTGAAAGTGTCAGTTGCGTAGACTGTCAATGGAGGGACAGAAATCTCTCTGGTGTCAATAAACATTTGCGTTTCAAAGATGAACAAAAGTCTTCTGGGTTTGGAACGACATGAGTGTGAGGAAATGGACAGAATTTTCATTTTTGGCCCAAATACACCTACATTTTGATGTGTAATGTATACAGTTTAATGCCTAGACTTTTAAAGTATAATCTATTTAATAGTGTGCATGAACACAGGCATTCCACACATGCACCCTAAAAAAAGTTTCATTCTTGTCCAGTGTCTGTGCTATTTCTCTTCAGAAATTAGAAATTTAGGGCTATACGCACACGTGATGATGAAATTTACATCACACACACACTGTACACAGAAAAACTGAAGTATACTTTTTGGGCTTTAGGGATCCTGATGGAACTGCAGGTTTGCGAGGTCAATTTTGAAGGCGTGCAAACATAATACACTTTTTTAAATCATTCATTAAATTAAAATGTCATATTATATATATATATATATATATATATATATATATATATATATATAACATAACATAACATGCTCACTCTTTGTTTATGGCTGTAGACTGTTGCATTGTGGGATCTGCGTAACCTGAAGTTGAAGCTTCACTCTTTTGAGTCACATAAGGATGAAATCTTCCAGGTAACACTCAAGATTCTGTTACAATGTAACAACAATGCAATCTGTAAAGAATTGAAAAAATATAGTATATTAATAATGCTGATGCTCTTGACAGGTCCAGTGGTCTCCCCATAACGAGACCATTCTGGCCTCCAGTGGCACAGACAGACGCCTCAATGTTTGGGACCTGAGGTATGGCTTTACTACTTTTTCTTTTATCCTAAAAATTGACGTCTTAATGCACATTCCTGGTTTAATTTGAACAGTTCATTAGTGCTAACTGTATTTGGATCCACAAATGCCTTAATCATATACTGATTGCGTCGTTACGTTTGTGTCCTTTAGTAAAATTGGAGAAGAGCAGTCTGCGGAGGACGCAGAGGACGGGCCACCTGAGTTGCTGGTGAGTCCAGATATATTCGCTGAAAATATTTAATATGATAGATAGAGCTATAATGATATGATTATTAATAACTACTTCAATACTACAGCAAAAATGCATACTATTAATCACACTATAAGAATATATTTCTAGGGTCAGATGTTTTGAAAGAATCTCTTGAGCTCATCAAACCTGCATTTATTTGAATTAATACAGTTTAACAGTAATACTGTGAAATATTATAATTTAAAGTAACGGTTTTCTATTTGAATGTTTTAAAATGTAATTTATTCCTGATGGTAAAGCTGAATTTTCAGCATCATTACTCTAGTCTTCTTTGTCACATGATCCTTCAGAAATCATTTTAATATGATGATTTGGTGCTCAAGAAACATTTATTATCAATGTTGAAAACAGCTGTGCTGATGAATATTTTTGTGGAAACAGTGATGCATTTTTTTCCAGAATTCTTTGAATAGAAAGTTCCAAACAAAATCATTTATTTAAAATGAAATATGAAAGATTGAAATCTTTCTAAGATTATAAGTATATTTACTGCCTTTTTGGATACATTTTTATGTTCTTTCTGAATAAAAGTATTAATATCTTGAGTAGTGTTGTCAGAAATATATATTTTTTTCGATACGTATCGATACTGAAATATCTGAAATGGTTCCAATGGTAAATTTCCACAGTATCGTTACACTGTGCTATCGGTACCAAACTTATTTTTAACTTTCAGTTTTGTACCAAAGAGCCAGTAGTTTTGACATTTCTAACAATCCACTAATAGACCAATAGTGTATAACGAGATGAGTACTTGAATTTTGTTTGTTTTGGCAGTTCATTCATGGTGGGCATACAGCTAAGATTTCAGATTTCTCCTGGAACCCAAATGAACCCTGGGTAATCTGTTCAGTGTCAGAGGACAACATTATGCAAGTATGGCAGATGGTAAGTACAGCAAAACTGTGGATTCTTAAGCTTTTTTTAATGCATTGAATTTCATATTCGGTTTGTACTTTGTACTGATATTATAAATCTTCTCTTGTTAAGGCTGAGAACATTTACAACGATGAAGAGCCAGACACCCCTGCGTCAGAGCTGGAGGGCCAGGCGTCATAACTGATCTCATTAAAAAAAAATCTACAACCCTTTCATGGCTTGTTACTCCTCAGCTTTTGCTTTTTTAGCATTATTCAGTAAAATCCATCCTCTTACTTCCTACTCCATACATACCCATTACAGGGTCCTTCTGTAGACTAAAAGGTTCAGCCTTCATCCATTTCAGTAGAGAAGTTTGTGCTCAGATGTTTTGGAGAAAGACTGCACCACTTGTTCAATCACTTCTGAGAAGTTACGGCCTGGTGTGGCTCATCACAATTTAAGTTTTTTTGTGTGTGTGCATAAACCTGGTGTCAATTTGCAATAAATCTTTTGTAATAACTTTTAAAATGATTTTGTATTCCTAAATTGTTGATAATTGTCTGTACTTAATTCACTTACGAAAATAAAGTACAGATCAACTGTTAGATTGTTTTCTGTCTCGACATCTGCAGCTATGCATTTTGTGTGAATGCTAGTTCTAGTACTACTTGTGTCCGGGCGCGTGAAGATGAGGTGAAACAAACCACGACATTAAGGGAAATTCTACAAAATGTTTTATTGAAAAGCAAGACAGAACTACAAGAACATTGTACAATCTCAAGAGGGGTCGCAGGCTGAGCTGGGGGAGAAAGAAAAGCTCTCTTGAGCATCTTTCACAGTACGTCTTACCTGAAGAGGTAGATTTCTTGCATAACCTGAGAATCAAACCGGGGCATTGCCACACAAAAAGAAAAAAGATACAAATGACAGTATCAACATCTCCACAAATTTAGAATGAGCATGACCCTAATTACATATGAATGCATCAAAACAATTGCTCATCTGTAGATAAAAAAAAAAAAATTAACAGTGAAGTGAAACTTCTATAGAGGAAATCCACAAAAATCAAGTGTGGAGATGTTTTTGTAATAAACAAAAAATCAACATCCAAAATTTGAGGTTATTAGACAATGAAACAATAGAGAACACTAGCAGAAGTGATGGAAGCTGGTGAAGATCTACAGTTTGGCAAGTTAAACATTCACATTCAAAAACACACCATTTCTGGTTTATGTGATAAGTGGAAAATCGATTATGTTCAATACACAATGAAAACGCTGAATGTTTTATTGGATTGTGTGTTGAGGAATGTACTGGCCAGTGTGAGAGGTTCATATCAGGACATGAACAGAACCAGATATTATAATGGACCTAAAGAGGCAAGTGTTTCTAGACCCTGTGTCCTCGACATCATAATGACCAGTGCTGCGTTTCCCAAAAGCATCGTAAGCTTAAATAGATCGTAGAACCATTGTCACAAACCAATTTAGCTCACAATGTTTTTGAGAAACACAACCCAGATCTTAAAGGGCTGTGAGGCTATTGGTTTAGACATGGAATTGGCAACTTCTACATTCATCAGTTCAGTTCTCACATTAGCAATATTGAGAATGTTTGCAGCTCTTCAGAACATTTTAGCACTGAATGTAAAGATCTGAATTAGACATTTTATTGTTGATCATTACAAAGTCCAAAAAAAAAAAGGATCACATTCAGCATATCCAGTATCAAATACGTCAAGGCCCCTTTTAAACAGAGAAGTTTTGCGTGCAGTTAAAGTGTGAAAAATTGGGGGAGGTTATGGGGGCGGGGAATTCACCCCTAAAAATTTAATTACGGAATTTTCTCACCCTTCATTGACTTTCATTACATGGACAAAACACAGTTTGTCCATATCGTAACAGAAAAAATAAATGTGATACCGGTTTAGACAGACATGAGGGTGAGTAAATGATGACATTTGGGTGAAAAATTCCCATTAAAACAATAGCTGTCATTAGGAATAATCAACAGCAGAATCAGGATAATAAAACAAACCAAACAAAGGAGATTCTCACCTAATCTCACTCTTTCAGCGAACAATATGCTATTATTATTAAAAAAATCGGAAGTATTAAGGAGAGATTTTTGGAAAATAAGATTTTTAAAAAAAAAAATCAACCAAAATGAATGTAACAAAAAAAATTACGTGATCAATTGTATATTTTGAGGGGGGAAAATTCTGCTGGCTTAAAGTGGTTTGGATACCCTGATTCAACAAACTACCCTGTTTCTTAATTAAATGGGGTTGCAAAGTTGAAGTGAATTTTAATGTAATATAAATGCACATGGCATTTTGCCATCATTAATAGGAGTTTTCTGTTGGTAAAGATGCATTTCTCTTCATCTGTCATGCAACAAAAAAAAGTCAGTAAGACTGTTTGACCCTGTCCTAGTATTTCACATAATTGTTGGAGATGTAGCAGCCTTTTTCAAAGCCAAACTAGCCCTCAGATTCTCATATGAAAACCAGTTACAAGCAGTGAGAAGTATTGACCCCTCTCTTAGTTATAAGACATGTATCTTCCTTTAAAGTCCATTTCATGTCCATTTTAATAAGCAATAGAAGCGGGACTTGTTATGGACAAGTCTTGGCTCTGACTCAAAGTGCCAATGAGTAGGTGAGTGTGTGTTAACCTATTTCTCTACTCTGTTATTAATGCCCTGTTTCTCCAGCCTTAAGGTTATCTGGTCATCTAGAGCTGGACTGGCTAGTTGACTATGTACGGTTATTTTAAAATAGCATTATTAAACATTATATGCATCCAAAATGATTTATTCAGATTCTAGAGGTCAGAGCGAAGAGCTACAGTTTATTAAAGAGAAACGAAAAACGTGCAACCACAGCACAGCTAAACAGGGAAGGGCTGAAAACAGAAAGGGGCGGGGGTTTGGGGAGAGAAAAGAAAAAAACATACAAAACAAAGCTGCATTGGTGGCCGTATTGGACCACATGACCATTTCCTACGAAAATACAATGTAATAGAAAACAGGGAGTAAAAAGTGCTCGCCACAAAGCGAATTACCAACGTATAGAGCAGTTAGCGTCTTCACTAATGTCCTGCTTTTTTTTCTCACAAATTTTATGATAATAATTGTTAGACAAAAATATATACCTCCACAAAAAAAAGAAAAGAAAGGCCACCGGAAGGCCAGACTCAGTCGTCAATGAGTTGTCTGGACGATGTGGTGCCTAATTCCTCAGGCTGAAGCCCAAGATTCTCTGTTTCAGGCACCAAACCATCCATCTCTCCCTCCACTTCTCTCTCCATCTCTGGGTTGGAGGTCTGGCTGGAGAGCCCCTGTGGCTGAGGGTCAGGAGGCCCTGTCCCTTCCTCCTCAGGATCTTTTGCTGGGCCCTGAAGGGCCCGGAGTTTCTGGTTCAGGTCGTTACGTTCTCTCTGCAGGGCCCTGCAAAGCTTCTCCAGACGGTCCAGTTTGCCTTGGAGGGCCTTGTAATTCTTGTCTCGCACTGTTTTCTACGAGACAAATGAAAGTAGCAAGTTGAAAATAGATTCTTAAATATTCAAAAGTTTGAGGTCACTTTTAATTAGTAAGGGCACATTAAATTGATCAAAAGTGACAGTAAACATTTATAATGTTGCGAAAGATCAAATAAATTATTTATATTTATTTATAATAATAATAATAATAATAAGAAGAAGAACAGGAGCAGGAGGAGGAAGAAGAAGAAGAGAAAGAAGAAAAAGAACAGGAGAAAGAAGAAGAAGAAGAACAGGAGAAGAATAGCAGGAGGAAGAAGAAGAAGAATAACAGTAGAAGAACAGGAGGAAGAAGAAGAAGAAGAACAGTAGAAGAAGAACAGGAGGAAGAAGAAGAACAGTAGAAGAAGAACAGGAGGAAGAAGAAGAAGAAGAACAGGAGGAAGAAGAAGAAGAAGAACAGGAGGAAGAAGAAGAAGAAGAAGAACAGGAGAAGAATAGCAGGAGGAAGAAGAAGAAGAATAACAGTAGAAGAACAGGAGGAATAAGAAGAAGAAGAACAGTAGAAGAAGAAGAACAGGAGGAAGAAGAAGAAGAAGAACAGTAGAAGAAGAACAGGAGGAAGAAGAAGAAGAAGAACAGTAGAAGAAGAACAGGAGGAAGAAGAAGAAGAAGAACAGTAGAAGAGCAGGAGGAAGAAGAAGAACAACAGGAGAAGAGCAGGAGGAAGAAGAAGAAGAACAGTAGAAGAAGAACAGGAGGAAGAAGAAGAAGAAGAACAGTAGAAGAAGAACAGGAAGAAGAAGAAGAACAGTAGAAGAAGAACAGGAGGAAGAAGAAGAAGAAGAACAGGAGGAAGAAGAAGAAGAAGAAGAAGAAGAAGAAGAACAGGAGGAAGAAGAAGAAGAACAGGAGGAAGAAGAAGAAGAAGAAGAAGAAGAAGAAGAAGAAGAAGAACAGTAGAAGAGCAGGAGGAAGAAGAAGAATAACAGTAGAAGAACAGGAGGAAGAAGAAGAAGAACAGTAGAAGAACAGGAGGAAGAAGAAGAAGAAGAACAGTAGAAGAAGAACAGGAGGAAGAAGAAGAAGAAGAACAGGAGGAAGAAGAAGAAGAAGAAGAAGAAGAAGAAGAACAGTAGAAGAGCAGGAGGAAGAAGAAGAATAACAGTAGAAGAACAGGAGGAAGAAGAAGAAGAACAGTAGAAGAACAGGAGGAAGAAGAAGAAGAAGAACAGTAGAAGAAGAACAGGAGGAAGAAGAAGAAGAAGAACAGGAGGAAGAAGAAGAAGAAGAAGAGGAGGAAGAAGAAGAAGAAGAAGAAGAAGAAGAAGAAGAAGAAGAAGAAGAAGAAGAAGAAGAACAGTAGAAGAGCAGGAGGAAGAAGAAGAAGAACAGTAGAAGAACAGGAGGAAGAAGAAGAAGAACAGTAGAAGAACAGGAGGAAGAAGAAGAAGAAGAACAGTAGAAGAACAGGAGGAAGAAGAAGAAGAAGAGTAGAAGAAGAACAGGAGGAAGAAGAAGAAGAACAGTAGAAGAAGAACAGGAGGAAGAAGAAGAAGAAGAACAGGAGGAAGAAGAAGAAGAAGAAGAAGAAGAAGAAGAAGAACAGGAGGAAGAAGAAGAAGAAGAAGAAGAAGAAGAAGAAGAACAGGAGGAAGAAGAAGAAGAAGAAGAAGAAGAAGAAGAAGAACAGGAGGAAGAAGAAGAAGAAGAAGAAGAAGAAGAAGAAGAAGAAGAAGAAGAACAGGAGGAAGAAGAAGAAGAAGAAGAAGAAGAAGAAGAAGAAGAACAGGAGGAAGAAGAAGAAGAAGAAGAAGAAGAAGAAGAAGAACAGGAGGAAGAAGAAGAAGAAGAAGAAGAAGAAGAAGAAGAAGAAGAACAGTAGAAGAGCAGGAGGAAGAAGAAGAATAACAGTAGAAGAACAGGAGGAAGAAGAAGAAGAACAGTAGAAGAACAGGAGGAAGAAGAAGAAGAAGAACAGTAGAAGAAGAACAGGAGGAAGAAGAAGAAGAAGAGTAGAAGAAGAACAGGAGGAAGAAGAAGAAGAACAGTAGAAGAAGAACAGGAGGAAGAAGAAGAAGAAGAACAGTAGAAGAAGAACAGGAGGAAGAAGAAGAAGAAGAAGAAGAACAGTAGGAAGAAGAACAGGAGGAAGAAGAAGAAGAACAGTAGAAGAAGAACAGGAGGAAGAAGAAGAAGAAGAAGAAGAAGAAGAACAAACAGGAGAAGAAGAGCAGGAGGAAGAAGAAGAACATGAGGAGAAGGAGGAAGAAGGAAGAGGAGGAAGAAGAAGAAGAAAAAGAACAGGGGAAGAAGAACAGGAGAAGAAGAGCAGGATGAAGAAGAAGAAGAAGAAGAAGAAGAGAAAGAAAAGAAGAAAAAGAAGAGGAGAAAGAAGAAAAAGAACAGGAGGAAGAAGAAGAAGAAAAGGAGAAGAGCAGGAGGAGGAAGAAGAAGAGGAGAAGAAGAGCAGGAGGAAGAGGAAGAAGAAGAACATGAGGAGGAGGAGGAGGAAGAAGAACATGAGGAGGAAGAAGGAAGAAGAGGAGAAGAACCAGAGGAGGAAGAAGAACAGGAGGAGGACGACTAAGAACAACAACAACAGGAGGAGGACAAAGAAGAAGAAGAAACAGGAGGAGGAAGAAGAAGAAGAAAAAGGAGGAGGAATAAGAAGAACAGAAGAAGGAGAACAGGAGTAGAAGAAGAAGAAGAAGAACAGGAGCAGGAGGAAGAAGATGAGGAGGAGGAAGAAGAAGTGAATCTTGAGCACCAAATCATCAAGATGAAGGATCATGTGACACTGAAGACTGGAGTTATGATGATAAATTCGGCTTTACCATCACAGGAACAAATGTCATGTTAATTTAAATTGTAATAATAATTTCAATAGTGGTCAAGACATTGTGTTTACTACAGCCGTTCAGTTCATAGTCTTAAAACCAGGAAGAGAATTAGCATGTTTGTGCCATCAGTTCACTCAGGAAGTTTTCAATTGAGTCTGTAATTAAAATGACTTGTAGAATATTGTAAAATATTGAGGAAACATTCACGTTTTGTTCTACAAATTTGTGGCAAGCAGGGGTCCGTTCTTCATACCTCGCTTAATACATCTGAGATGATTTGACAGATCCCAGATCTTTTAATCGGGATAACTGATCTCTGGCTAATTTGGTTCTTCAAACAAATTACACAAAAAAACCCCACGAATTTCTGGACCTTTATAAGCAACCAGCCAAACGACCAAACCAACATAAACGTTATAATAGATAAATGTTTTTTTTAAACATGTTTCACAATTATTTATATTCACGATTTTATAGTATTTGTAGCCTGGATGCCAGCCGAACTTAGCCCCGCCCACATCATTTGAGGTCAGCAGTTCGGTCTGGACTCGAGCCGTTGGGGAGCAACTATGCCCGAACAGAAGCTGTTCAGACCAATCAAATTGTCAGGGCGGGCTTTAGACGATGATGGACAGATGATAAATAGTAACGTAATCATCCACGTCACCAAAGAGCGCTTGGGTTGAGTTTGTTCTAATCCTAAACGGAGAACTTGTTCGTATATGCATTCACCTTCACTATTTCTCTCAGAAATGATCGTGTTGGTAAGTAAACTCTGTGTATCCTTAAATTATTTTTTACAACACTGGCAAACATCGTTTCCACTTACTTCTTCCAGCGCGCGTGCACAGGGTTGCCAAGTATTCACAACAAAACCCGACCAATTGCTACTCAAAACTAGCCCAATAGCTTTCCGTGGGGGGGGTTCTCCGGAAAAAAAGGCGTTTGGGGGGTAAAATATGTGTTTTTTGGCTGGGTTGCCTGGGTTCCTGGGTCTAAATATCACATAATTGGGGTCGCTTCAACCCGCGGACATGGAAAAACAGCCCGTGGCAAAACCGTGGACTTGGCAACACTGTGTGCAGTTGAGTTCTGTTGACATTTGACAACTAATGTTATGCGTCGCTCCGTTGCTCTGATTGGTTGTAGGTCTATCCAATTGAGGTCTTTCCTGGTTCGGTTGAAACGCCCCATAATCACAGCCCAATGGAGCGGTACCAGACTCATATTCTGACCAGAATTGAGTATGACAACGTCAGGCTATAGTATTTGTACCCCCTTTACATTTTTATTTCAATGTTGTAATCAGCAATTAATTTAATTTTTAATTCAATTTGAAGCAGATTTGTCACGTGACAGCATTCATTTGTTTCTTAAGGGTCAAGATCAAGTTCTCTGCATCTCCTGCGCCGCATCAAGCCACTCCCATAATATCCGACCGTCATCACTCAAATTAATGTGTGGCTCAGAGTAACTGTACAGTATGTGTGTAAGACTGCGATAACATTATAAAGTAACTATTCTATCAAAAATAAATCTCTCAAAATCAAGTGGCTGTGTCTATAGTATTATACACAACATTATAATATTATTTTCAAATACATTTTTATATTATTATTGTTATTATAAAAAAATTGTATTGCCCCTGGTTCAGTAAGGAACTCTTGTAATAAAGTAGCAGTGGCTGGGACAGATTTTAAGTTTCACCTCAAGATGCAATATAATCCTGTTAACATGAAATAAGCCTACTCGCGAGCAGGTTGGGCAAGCTCTGACCCAGGCGTACGCACAAAAATGGGTGAAATGAGAAATGGCGACACCGTCGGCAGATGGAAGAAACACGTGAAAGTGTGTGAAACTGTAGACCTTTGTGTAAAAGAAATGGCAATACTGCCTCTCATAAGACTTCACAAAGCAAGTATTACAATTAACAGCCTACACAAACACCCGTTTGATCGATCTGCAGTGTAAAAAACAAAATCAAACGAAAATTACAACAGAAATGCCAAAAAAAAAAGAAAAAAAAGTGAAATATGTTCTGCAACAATATTGGCATGTTATGCAATTCATCCTCATAAATAATACGGTAAACAGAACGAAATAATGTACAAAACTGATATTCTCGTCAATGTGTCCGTCTGGCGGAGCAGATATAGATGCAATTAGATAGACAGATAGATAGATAATTAGGGAGAAATATAGATAGATAGATAGATAGATAGATGTATTAATTGTCCACTGGGGAAAGTTGTTTTCATAGTAAACATTTCTTCATCAGCTACGGAATCATGGTATTCATGCAAATGCCTTTAGTTTGTTTTATTTTCGATAAAATAACATATGACGCATGTCTCAACCATTCAGAAAGCTGCAAGAAATGACATTTGCACTGAACTATTTCCCATTTCCACGTAGATAATATGGATAGGGATTAATAGGGATTCCCCAATAACTGCCGGCAGTCTCTCATCAAGAGGGGTCAGCTCCGGTGTCCCCTTTCCCCCACCCGTGGCACTCTGGCGATGGAGCGCTAGACGCTTTTTTGCCTCGACTTTGATGTCAGACCATTTCTTTTTTTTTTCGGCCACGTTCCGAGGTTGTGAGGCTACAGCATTTATGGCGTCTGCAACCTTTTGCCACTCAAGTGCCTTTTTGGCATTAGTAATGCCCACACTGTGCCCTCCAAAAAATATTTTTCTCCTCTTTTCCACCTCGCCAACGAGAACTTCTACTTCACATTGAGTGAAGTTACGTTTTTTTGATTTCCTCTCTGTATTTGCCATGATTTCGCAATCGATGAATATTAACTTGTGGGCGTTTCACGGACTATTTATGGGCAACTATGGGCGTGACATGAAGCCGCAAAAGCTGCGCTACATTTAGAATTGATTGTGATTTATTAAGGGAAAACTGCGTAGGATGTGCGTGCGCACGGTTTTATAAATCCGAATATTTCTGTGCGTACGCACGTCCTATGTTTCATCCGTACGCCACTTCTGACGCAAATCCTACGCAAAGTTTTATAAATGAGGCCCCAGGACTTTATGTTGGTGCTTTATTTTAGTTTATGCGGCAGCGGCCCATTTTGTTCTTTATTTTATTAATAAACTTAAGTTTAATGTTCACCGGTTCCTGCCTCCTCTTTCGCTGAACACAAACCTTTGTTACAAACTTAAATTTCTAAAAGAATTTAGAAATATGACTTTAGTAAACGCTGTGTGCTTTAAAAACACAAGTTCTATTATTCCTCTCACCTCTTCTGCCATCTGCAGTAGAGTGTGGTTGTTAGTCTCCCATTTGGTCCTCCATAGCGTGGTCTCCTTCTCCAGCTTCTTGATCTTCTTTGTCATCTGATCAGTCACAGAAAATTAAATTGTCATGAAAAACACGCCTTTCCATACAGAGGATTAAAACATCATATTCTTCAAGCTTTTCTTTAATTGTCTTTCAAACAATCAGAACTGATCATTTCACTGTCCGAAAGCTTAAAACGTAGAAACAAATTAAATGTACCAGTTTCCACAAAAATATTAGGTAGCTCAACTGTTTTCAACGCTGATAATAATACGAAATGTTTCTTGATCACAAAATCATCATATTAGAATGGTTTCTGAAGGATCATGTGACACTGAAGAGTAATGATGCTGAAAATTCAGCTTTGCAATAACAGGAATAAAGCACATTTTTAAAATATATTAGAAATAGAAAATAATTATTTTAAATTATAATACTATCTGACAATGTTACTGTTTTTACTGTATTTTTGATCAAATAAATGCAGCCTTGGGGAGCATAAGAGACTTCTGCTGGACACACTTCCTGCACACTCACTTTCTCCATCTCCTGTCGGAAGGTGGTGAAGACCTCGTTGCTTTTAGCGAGGGTGGTCTGAAACTCCTCAAACTTGTCCATGTACAGAGTGAGCTGCTGCTTTAACTGATGCTCCTGCTCCTTCATCAACTCACATTTATGTCTCGACTCAGTTGCATCCTTCAGAAGCTGAACAGAGAATATAGATCAACCAATCAGTATTATGATGACAATTTTCATGCAGTCTAGAGTGTTTTGTAGGGTTGGGTATCATTTGAATTTTAACGATTCCGATTCTGCTTATTGATTCCGATTCCAATAAGTTAAAAAAAAAACTGATATTCACATTTATTCTAAGTCTTATTGCAATACCATGAACTGCAATCAACAGGCTAAGAACACTTACAAAAGGAACATTTGCCTTTGGTTTAAAAATACCATAGCAAAAACAACTAGTCTAATAATGCTTGACATTTATATTAGTTAAAAACAAGTAAACACAAAAGAACAAATAAAAAAATTAGCAATCGCACAAATAAATACTGAATAATTATACGATTGAAATAAACAGTTTTAAGATTTTCAGGTACAGAAACACTGCACTTTATAAATAAAATATACATTACAAATATAGTTACAACAGTTATTCAGTGAAGAACAGCGAGTGAATTGTCTCTGTCTTTTGATTAACTTTATTATAGAGATGGCAGCAGGAATTTAGGCTGGTGTCACTTTACTAGGGCTGGTCCGAATACCATTTTTTGAGCTTCGAAGCCGTGGTAGTGATCAACACCGAATATTCGAAGCTTCTGAGGGAGGGGGCTGAACATATTCTTCTCTCTAATAAAGGCAGGAATCTGGAGAAGGCTTATATGCTCCGAGAACGAACACGCCACTACTGATACAAAACACGCAGGTCTGTTACGTCCCAGTAACAAGCTCCTATATTTAGCAGTAGATTAATTTAGAGTGATAATAACGGGCAATATAGGCTTGCTGTGATAGTCAGTGTTCAGGCATAACACAGGTTACATCACTTGCCCATCGCGGCACCACGCCCACCGTCGTTTTGATATTTTATAGTAGTAAAAAATCATTTAGTTCAGGTAGAGAATAAAAAACTGAACATGCAGTGTGAGCCGAAGGAGAGTCAGATGTCATTCATCACGAGAGTGATGATCTGAATGAAGATTTGCTTTCAAAGCGAAATGTAAAAGCGCCTATTTAAAGGGATAGTTCACCCAAAAATGAACATTCTGTCATCATTTTACTCACCCTCAAGTTGTTCCAAACCTGTATGAGTTACTTTGTTCTGCTGAACACAAAAGAAGATATTTTGAAGAATGTTTGTAACCAAGCAGATCCAAGAAACCATTGACTACCATAGTATTTTTTCCCCTACTATGGTAGTCAATAGTTGCTCTATCTGCTTGATTACAAACATTCTTCAAAATATCTTCTTGTGTTCAGCAGAACAAAGAAACTCATAGAGGTTTGGAACAACTTGAGGGTGAGTAGAATTTTCATTTTTGGGTGAACTATCCCTTTAAGGGAGTTTGTCATTGTACTGTTTTGTTTTTGTGTTTTTCATTTAATAATAATAGGCTAATGAACCCACCATTCAAGCAACCCGCAGCCGAATTGGCGCTAATTCAAAACCGAAACTAAAATGTGCACGGCCGCACTTTCAATCTTTCACGGCTGCACAGTGCAGCATTTTAATGAGAAATTCTCTCACCGTCACATCCCTAACGGGTAAAAAGGCTAATACATTTTGATTCTATTATTCTATTTTCCCCAATGTCAAACCAACGCAGCTTAACCCAAAATGCAAGCTCAGGCATGCGCTTCTTCCATATAAACTCGTGTAGTTGTGTGCTCTAGACAGATAATACTCCGTTGCAGCCTTGCAGGGAACACTTAAGGCCTGTTCACACCGGGGCGATTTTCACACGCGTTTATCGCCGACGTTTAACGCCTCGTGACTAAACAAAGGGTGCCAATAATTGCACACCGACGCGCAAAACGCCAGGCGTAAAAGCGCAATTTTTTAAAAAACGCCTCGGGTTCGTTTTTTTATTTTGACGCGGAGCATTAAAAACTGGCCGACCAATGAGATCGCCGCTTTTGTTCAAGTGCCTGGAGTTGCTAAAGTGACAGTAAAACACGAATTGGTGGCGCTCAAGCACAAAACGGTCTTGCCGAGCACACATCGATACGACGAAGAAAAGTAGTAAGTAGACAAAGAAGAAGATGAGCTGCTAATGCTGCTTGCCAGTTAGTAAAAAGTGTGTTTTGGCAAGCACGCAAATACTGTCTCTCTTCTTCTTCTGTGTAACAAGCGAGTGTCAGAAGCGTAAAGTGCCGCAGCACCATCTTGTGTACCGGGAGCGCATCGACTGAATGTGCACGTTCACTCGGCGCATCGCCAGTGGAAATCGCTTGGGTGTGAACACTCAAGACGCGCCGAAAAACGTCACAAAAAACGCTGGCGATAAGCGCGCGATATTCATCCCGGTGTATACAGGCCTTTAGGCTAAGCAGCAGCAAATATATTTATTAAATATAACTAGGTTGGATTCCTAGTCAACTGTTGGCTAGGCTATAAGATAAATGTAAAAAAAAAAAAAAAGGAGTATTGTATTTCGCCAGATTTTATAAAATAAACATATTCAAGCGCAAAGTGTGCATAAGGGAGAAAAACAAATATTTGAATATTCTGGTACAGCCCTACACTTTACGTGCAGACAAAACCGACTGTGTGTACGAGAATAGTTTTACATTTTTGTGTATTTGTCCGTTCAAGTGCAGAAAGATGCGGAAGAGAACTCAGTTCAGTTTCGTGCACTATACAGTATGAGAGGCGGCTGTCCACATTGACCATTTATGGTTTAGGTGTTTGGCTCAAATAAACCTGGCTGCAGAACTGAGCGCCAATGAGCAAACATGGCAGATTTCAAATCTCATACTTCAGGTGGTCTCACACCAACCAAGCAACTGCCATTGTCATGAACGGGAATGCTAAAGGATAGCTTTACCCACATATTATAGATCTCCTTGGTTTTAAGTACCAAACCTTCAGGATTAAGCGTAGCTCAGAAATAGGATTAGGATTATTACAAGGATACTCACAAACTCTCTTTCTCTCTGCTGTTTCTCCTCTACCTCTCGCATCAGCTCAGCCGTCCGCTGGAGTTTAGCATCCACCAGCTGCTGTTGCAGTTCCTTGTGTTTGAACACCTTGTCGATGTGCTGGGTAAAGACATTCACAGTATTTATAAAAAAAGCACAAAGCGCTGAAACTATTATAAGTATTTTTAGGGGTTCAAATGCAAAATGCTGCAGCCAATGAGATTGGACCATAAGTAGCGCTATACTTTAAAACGATTTAAAAACCATACATTTCCTAAGTACATTGCCTGTATTGGCTGGTAAATGGTCTATTCCATCTATACTGTAGGTGGTTATAGTCTTGCTAAATAAAACAATACCTTTTTATGCATGTGCTTAGAGGCCTTACATCGCTTGAACCCTTTTAATTGCTGCTTGCATCTATACATTTAATTTATTATTGTAATCATAAACACACTGGTATGTTGCGCAAATATCTAGTTCAGTCATGAAACTCCAGACCGGGGGGGGGGGGGGGGGGGGGTCTTCAACCTTTTTCAGGGCAAGGACCCCTTAGGCGATAGAGACATGGAGCAGGGACCCCGATACAAATTGTATCAAACAGAGCTACATATTAAGCATATAGCATTCGATATTAATAGAAACTAACTATATTATGATAAAGAATAAGTTATGTTATGGTAAGATCAGAACTATGCACATTGTTGTTGTACACATTACTGTATTTCACTTTTTATTGTTAAAATTTTGATTTATGCATCATAATAAATATGCTGCGATACATTTTTTAAAAAATGTTATCACAATTCATTAGTTGTTTGCAGTTGTCATTTTTTTTATTGATTTGCAATCATACATTTATTTCACTAATCATATGGACAATTAAACATTTACCTGAACCTTAGCCACAAGTTTATTAAAAATTCACATTTTCATTTTACTGTCAGGTGGACAATTAAACATTTACTTTAACTTAAATTTCAAGTTTTCTAAAAAAAACATTTTAACATATATATTTATATATATATATAAAGTTGTGCCGTGCTAGTTATCACTGTCAATTGCAATTTCGAAAGTGAATCACATTTATATGTAGATGTCACTTCCAAAACTTAGCTTGTAATTGGCCGTCGTTCCTCTTAGCAGCATGAACAACAATACTTGTATTCAATGGATTATAGCTATAAAGCCTGGAAAGCACGAAAGAGCGCTCACTTTACAAACATTAATCTGCCACTCATCTCAGTTCTCGATCTCACAACAAAATCAGTAAAGTTGTCTACACTGAATAATGAATCTCTTACTGACATCGTGTCTTTGTTAATGAGAGAATTCACAAGGAGATGGACTCAGCACTGAATAAAAACTCTGGTGTTTCGAGCGGAGAGTGGATTCTAACTTGTATACCTCTGATTGGCCATTGCGCTCCAGAGATCAACAAGCACTTTAAAAAATGTGCAGTTACTCTGAAACACCATGACCAATTTTTAAATATTCTTTTTATTTGTGATCAACTCTAAAGCCTGATAAAGTGATCATATGCACTACTGGTCAAAAGTTAATTAATTAAGATTTCTTAAAGTTGCTGTAATATTGTGATGTATATATTATTAGATTTTAACAATTAACAAATGTCTTTACTACCTTTCTGGGCCTTGAAAGTGGTTATAACGTTGCAGTCTATGGGGGGGTCAGAAAGCTCTCGGATTTCATCAAAAATATCTTAATTTGTGTTCTGAAGATCAACGAATGTTTTACGGGTTCAGTAATTAATGCCAGAATTTTAACTAACTCTTTAAATCACAGGCAGTGTGCATCATGCATAATCCTGCATACATAAACATGTGATTATGTGTTTACTCTGTGAACCAGCTGCATCATAATGATTTCATTTGAGGTTGGACATTTGGAATGAGCTCGACATGCAAAACATCTCTGAGGGCACCACATGTTTGAGGAACATGTTTAGAATTAAGCAAATATAATGTAAAACCATGAAATAAAACAGCAGCAAATGTGATCCCGCCGGTGAAAACCCAGCTAAAGTCATTTTTTTATACATAAATTCATCCTACATAATGTAAAGCACATTCTGTGAAAATATAACCTTGATATCTTTAATATTGACTGAGCAAGACCATGTCAAAAATTAGCTGAATTTCGGCCTCAGAAAATCATGATTTTAAGAAATTCCAATTTTAAAATCAAGCTTATGTTTAAAACTGCAAAACATTTTAACCATTATTATTCTGACTATGTGGCATATACCACATTAAAGCTAAGATTCTCCCATTTGCAGTGATATAGGACACATTTATGGAAAAATTATTTTTCCAATTTTGTAAAACAGTCTATTTATTATGATGTTGAGGTGCATGTCCAAAAAGCGTGAAACATTGAAACAAATGGGGGTACCACAAGAGCTTGATTTACCAAGTCAGTTCACGCTAATGATTTGTAAGCTATAACTTAATTAGTAAAATTCAATATCAGTAGAAAATGTCATTAATAGGCCTATATATTATATATATATATTATATATATATATATATATATATATATATATATATATATATATATATATATATATATATATATATATATATATATATATATATATATATATATATATATATATATATATATATATATAAAACTTCCATAGAAAATCTCATTAATCTCTTTCTGGGCTATTGTGTAACATTTGGAGTAAATCTAGGACTAATGCCCTGCCAAGTTAATAGGTCAGCCTCAAACTTTTTACAGTTAGTCATAACTGTGAATCTTTACTTGCCTCGAAATTCGATTAGATTGTGATTCATTATGAATTTTTAATGGCTCATTGCGCTTAACTCTTTTACATAAATCACTTTATGTTCTCATTCATTCATGCTATTCGTATATGCTACAAACCGAAACCAAAACATCAGACGCAAGAGCTTTGCTTCTGAAGGACATTTTTTTATTAATATATAATACGGGTTCTTTTTTTAGCCTAAAAAAAAACAGTAGGCCTATATTAATCCTTATTAATTAAACTATCAGCTGTTCTGTTCCTTGCGCTTCGTGTGCCGCGGCCGCCCTGTCAGAGAGGGAATTCATAAACCCAGCGCATCAGCATCCAAAAACCAAACTATTTCGACACTTAGCAGCCATTAAATGTCTTTAAAATAAGATGGATATATAGGCAGAAGGTGGAGTTAGAAAACAAATAAGCTGTTCCTGAAATTTCGGTGATGACACGAAGAAATCCACACAGAAATCGGAACCCGGCTTAAGTCGCAGTTTTCTTGCCTTTCCCGACACTGACCTGATTGTTGCTCGAGCAGATTGATATTATGGTCTGTTTGCACTTTATAATTGTAAACAATACGTTTCTGAACTGAATGATACAAGAATGAGCAGTTGTTTCTGCGTCGAAAGTCAACAAAGACGATTAAAATCAATATTTAAGAAGCCCACGTCCGGTATTTTTTGGTGCAAAATAAAACGTAGTGTCGACAAAATCATTAATTTCAGTATTCATAATATTATAAATGAAATATAGAGTACTGTATCTCAAAGCCCTTGGTATAATCTATCATTTACAGCAATAAACACAAATTACCCGTTTTGGTCATTTTTATGGCTATGACTACTTTGATTATGGCTCTCTCATAATTAGATTATGTGACTTTAGCCAGGGTTTCACAGGCGGGGTACACATATTCACATATTCTTGGCTGTCAAATGTCCACCATCCCAGCGAGCCATGACTACTAAAATGTCATATCTCAGAAGCAATATGAATGAAAGAAACGCCTCAGCATTTATAAAGTACAGAACATATGAAAACTTTGCACCTCATAATTCTCTGAGGAATTGAAGGACTCAACCAGAGCATAACAGTAATTTTACATATTTGACAGATGTTGCCTTACCTCCTCCCGGAGCTCATACTGCTCAATGAGCTTCTTGAGTTTCTCAGCCAGCTCCATGTTCTCCTGCCGTAGTTTGCTGTTATGCAAGTTGTGCTGCTCCATCTGGGCCTCAATCTCATTGAGCGTCATCTGGAAGTGCAGTGTCGCCTCCTTACGCCGCTCCTCATACTCCCTGAACCGCTGAGAGTTCTCCTCCTGTTATCAGGATAGGGGTGATTCAGGTTATACTATATATTTATTTTTTATTTGATTCTCTTATGACTATTTTAATTCCATTTCTCTGTAAAGCACTTTGAATTGCCACTGTGTATGAAATGTGCTATATAAATAGACTTACCTTGCCTTGCCTATCACAATGGTTAATCTAAGGCTAAGGCCAACATCAAAATCAAACGTACATGAGCTCTGGTGGCTCTACCTTCAGGGTCTTGTTATGGCGCTGAAGTTCCCTGCAAAGACTCTCCAGTTTGCTCCGTGCCAGGACGGCCTTGCTGTGTTCGCTCTGCAGGTGGATCTTCTCCTTCAGCACCTGGTTCTGCTTTTTCTGCAACAACTTCACCTGCTTTTGCATGCTGCGACTCTCCTCCAGCTGTCCCAGGAAGACACATTAGTATTTAGACATGCACTGAAAGTTCGGCAACAGAAAATATTCGGTTGAAACAGCCAAAAAAAGAGATAATCATTGGTTTTGACTATTTCAAAGCCTATTTCATGCACACAATGAACACTATACCAAGTTCAAATACAAGATTCGTCTAGCTCAAACAGTAGAGCTTAGTGCTAGCAATGCCATGGTAATGGTTCGATTCCCAGGGAATGCATGAACAATAAAATCTGCCAAATGCATACATGTAAATGTAATTACACAATTAACCAAATGTAACTATTTTCTGTTTTCAGCTAAATTAAAACTTTAATTTTGTTTCGGTAAATAAAAATGCTCAGCACGTCACTTAGTATTTCATACTACAAGAATTGTGTAATACTTTGTGCAGCTATTTCCTTTTCACTTTTTGTTGTATGAAAAAAAGAGCAGCTTGGAAATTCTGTTAAATATCTACTTTTGTCCTTGACGAAGGAAAAATAAATAAATCTTAGGGTGTTTGGATTGCACATTTTGTTTTCTGGGTGAACTCTAACTAAGGACATTAATTATGAAATATATTATTGTGCAATATCATTTTTCTAGTCACAAATACATACCAGGTCTGCATATTTCTTACAAAGGGCAGCAAGTTTCTCTTCTGGGGTGGCTAGAGTATGAAGCGCCTGCATCAGCAACAAAACCTCTTTGCCTATGACAACAAGGGAAGAAATATGCATAGAACAACTTGTTAAAACGAGTTATCCTATCACAACTTTAAAAACAAATGTCTTCCAAAAAACAAAAAAAAAACAATGTCTTAGTCATATGGGGCCCTGTTTATTTCCTGTATTGAACCCGAAACATTCTTTTAATGGTTAAACCAACCGAATGCTTTTTTGTCCTTGGTTTTCTCAACGTTAGGGTCCAACTCCACATCGCGGGGGTCAGGGTTGCTATCCTCCCTTCCTGGCGTCTCGCCTCTTTCCTCCTCACTGCTCACCAGCCCCGCAAAATCCTCCACGTTCTCCTGGGATGGAGTCTCCACATCCAGAGGTGAACTGCTCCCTTCAACGAGTCCTCTGGCCTCTAAGCCACAGACCTTGATAATTTCCTCCATGACTTCAGCGCCCTGATGGTGTAAATGCAAAAAAAAAAAAAAAAACACTTAAATTAAGTGAACCAAGCTAAGCTATTGTGTAGTTTTGACACTGACATTAACCACAGACTCACTGCACATAATTTGATTTAAGTGTCATATATTGCATCCAATATGAAGATACCTGTTACTGTACAGTAGCCAAGATTTTTATTGCAAACAGAGCCAAGTGCAAACAAACTCATTATATACAGGAAAAGATAGGTGAACACGTGCTGCAGACAGAGCAGCCACACGCGAAACAGACTGTCTCAAAGCCCAGGGAGCTCCCTGTATAGGCAGCATTTTGGGGCATCTCAAACGTTTGAAATGCTGCCTGGACAAGAAGCTCACGAGGGTTTGAGCCACAGCCAGAGAGTTATATTATAACCAGAACAAGCCAAAATAAGTGAGAGGGAACGGGTTAAGACATGAACAAATGAGACCACTGAGGCATTTATTCAAAGCACGTGCCTATTAATAATCTGTGCAATAAAATGCGTCAACACTGACATTACATTATACACCACACACTTATGAATATTAAATAGAGTATTCAAGCATACTTAGATTTCCTAAAATGTATTAGCTGCCTATTTTGTTTATTTGGAAGATAATGAATTCTGATGTTAAATCTAATGGTAAGCCAAACGAGCCTCATATTCATCAGTTTCCTTGTGTTAAAAGTTTAAAATGTCTATATATTAATTGTATTATAGCTCAGATAAAATATTAATACCAAATATAATCCTATCGTGAAATCAGTAAATCTGTAAACCTCAGGCTAACTCGCTAACTCCACATTTACCAACACACACATGCGCGTGCATTCAACACATTTAACGTTATAACTGTTTCAAAATCTAAATCCATACCGTCACTTTTATGTCAGGGCTATAAGTAAAACACGTCGCGGTTGTAAATCTCAATGTTTAGCCTTGATATTTTGATAACGTAAGTTGAAAGTGCTCTTTTAAGTTGGCTTGTCTGCTGGTTAGCGGGCTAAAGCTACTTCCTTCGTAAATAACACACATTTATGGCGACAGGTTTCCTTCGTGTGCGTATAGCAAGTCTTTCATAGCGCTAGACATGTCAATGATATTATATCTGAAATAAATGTTCAACAGTGAGCAGGTTGAGGTACAGTACCTGTGTGTTTTCAGTGTTTAATTCGAGCCTGGCGTCTGAGTGCGTCGCCATGTTGTGACGAAATACTGAGAAGTGAAAATAAAGGCAAGACTGGATGAACACAAATAAAAATCAAGTCAAATATATATGTTATGTATGCAAAATGCTCTATTGAACAAAAATCTAAACATTTATTATTTTTGCTTTTATTTTATTTTGACATGCTTTAATTAAGTGCTGCGTATAGCACACCTGACTCCCACACGTTCTTCTCAGGTATTATCCTTTCATTCTGCATTTACATACAGTATTATAATATTAACCTTGGATTAAACTTTCAAAACTAAAGACCGCATTTTCCTCATTCCCACGAGCTTGAAGAGAGAATCTGGAAATATTGTTTTAGACATTTCAGCCAAATGCATTTAATTTTGATTAAAGGTTATGATTTTTTTTGTTAAATATGTACATGGATAAATCATTTATACTAAATATGTTGTAATATTCCATAAATACTTTTCTAGTGGGTCTATGGTTGTTTTTCATATAATATCAATGACAATAGCAAACATGGGATTTGAATGGAAAATTATTACTTGTTTATTCAAGTAAAAATAGTTTTATATCTTAATGTTTTCCCTGACAAAGTGAATTGTTCAGTCTTTATTTTACTAGAATGCTCAACATCCACTTGACTTGGCTTACCCCTAATATGCATGGAGCAAGTTGAGCCATTTAGATTTTTTTGAAAAGTCATATTTATAGCTTTTGTGTTTAAATGCTTTTATATTCTAATAATAATTGATTTTCATTTCAGCTGTTATGAGAAACCCGTGTGACAAAACAGCGCCCAAACAGATATTACAATTCTAATATGATTTTATTTAAATAAAGATTCTATTAACTTACAATGAAAGCTATAGTAATTTGCGAGAAGGTCCAATTCTACTCAAGCAAATCTCTTGTGTTTGTTTGAATGCTGCGACATGACCTGTTGTGCGCGCCGACTGCACTGCACTTCTCCAGCGTGGCCTGTAGGAGGCAGTATTACACTCGCGGCACGAGTCTCCCTGTAAATCGGAAAAGAAGAAGAGAAAAAACAAATGGCGCGCTACTGGAGTTGTCAATTGGGTTAGATGTTATATATTTTAGTTCAATTAACATCGTTGTATCTCAATCAAAATGAGCCGACCACAATGAATGATTATTTATTCTAGCTTTGTTAAGGGCTTGTGGTTGTCTCTGGGGTTAGACTTAAGAGTGGGTGATTTTTTTTATAGTGCTTTGGTGCAGCTTTTTACATCAGTGTGTTTTGGTTGAAAATGCCTCTTATTAAGCTCCGAGGAGTCACTTTGGACTTTCCCTTCACTCCATACCCGTGCCAGGAAGACTACATGAGCAAAGTCATCGAATGTCTGCAGAATGTGAGAGACTCGGTCACCATACTCAACCGTTAATGTAACGTACTGCATCAACGTGTATTGATAGTCTTTGACCTTCTGGGTGCCACTGGGTGCCACTGCCACATATCTAGCCGAACCATATTGTTTATCTTATTTATTTTAATAGTTCAAAAAGTACAACAAATGTTACAATTTCAATTGAATTGTTGAAAGGTGTATTTTTAATAAATACAACACATTCCCAAAGTCATGTGAAATAATCGTGTTACATAATCGTGATTTCAATATTGACCAAAATAATCGTGATTATGATTTTTTCCATAATCGAGCAGCCCTACCATACATGGCACCGTTTTAAGTCTGGATGTCCTATACAGACTTGTTATGGGGCTTCTAATCAAAATATAATTTTCTATTGCAAAACAGGGCTTTGATTTCATATATATCCACTGTAGAGGACACCAGGCCTTACATCATGTTTATCAGGCTCTTTTAGCAAAGCATGTGAATAGGGAAAGAAATTACATATCAATGTTCCTAAAAAATATTAGATATTATTTTGAAAATGTTGCCAACTATTACTCCCATTATTACACTTCTTTTTTTCATTACATGTTGCTCCAAGAACACATTAATATGCAAATTAGAGACTGTGACATTGTTTTTGCCTACTTACGAGGATAAGGCATAACATATGAATAAAATATAATTTTTCATTAGTTATTGTTTCTTATGCTCTTAAACAATGTAATGAAATACTAAATTCAAAAGACTTTGTTTTCTATGGTCTTAGGAGGTTAAAATAAATAGCTATTCATTTAACTTACCAACTACTTTGAAAGTTTAAGAGGCATAAAAGATTATAGCCAACAAAGACAAAAGTCTGGCACTTTTTGTTATTTCCAAAAATTAAATCACTTTTTCCATTAGAGGTAAAATGCAATGGCAGAAAGACTTTTGTTTAACTTACCCTTTGATTCTTGTATAATAGAAAGTCTGTGGTGCTTTAATTTAATGCAATAAAGATTTTAAAGTCTTCCTGTAAGGTCACATTGTTCTATTCATTTCCTATTAATAAGAATGGCATGCACTTGTACTCTTTCAGAAAGTCAATGGTGTTCTTGAAAGCCCCACTGGCACTGGTAAAACGCTCTGTCTGCTGTGTTCAGCGCTGGGATGGAGAGAGAACTTCAAAGACACCATCTCTGCCCGCAAGATAGCAGAGCGATTGGGTGGTGCGGAGCTGTTCCCTGACAGACCAATGTCATCGTGGGGAACAGCAGCCACCGACGGAGACACTCCAAGTATTGTCCTTGATTTATTGATTCACATATATATTTTCAATATCATTTGTAAACATTTCTTGTGTTTTCAAAGGCTAAGTAGTTGTATGAGTTATAAACCAAATCATAATGACAGTTGACATTCTGGACAACCATAGCAATTATATTTCAAAACAATATCAATATCATGTATCATGAGGAGTATCAATATCATGAGTTTTGTCTTTCCTTTTTTTACTTTAGCTTATTACACGGACGTCCCGAAGATCATATATGCTTCCAGGACCCATTCCCAGCTAACACAGGTCATACATGAGCTCAGGAACACATCATACAGGTCAGCTATCTGAGTTAACATCACATATTTAAGAGATTTTGAACAGCCATGCATGATCATTGAGAATATGAAAACATGATTATATCCTACCAAAATGTTTTTCAGCATATTCTATAATACACACGCTACCATTCTAATAAAAAAAAAGTTAATCAGGGATGCATTTATTTGATCAAAAATACAGCTAAAACAGTAATATTGTGAATTATTATTATATTTTAAAATAACTGTTAAAATGTATGTGCTACATGATCCTTCATAAATCATTATTATGTTTGTCATAAATTGTCTTAATAAATCATAAATTGTTATGTTTGTAAGTGACCTTTTTGTAAAACCAATAAAAACAATTGATGACAAAAGAAGAAATCGTTCTAATATGCTGGTTTGGTGCTCAAACATTTCTTTTTATTATCAATGTTAAATATGTTAGTACTTTTGTGGGAATCGTGATAATTTTTTTCAGGATAATTTTATGAATAGAAAGTTCAAAACAACAGAATTTGAAATGGAAATCTATTGTAACAATTATAAATGTCTTAACTGTCATTTTTGATAATTTTTGGTGATTAAAAATAGAAATTTATTTTTAAAAAATGTCAGTGTACTTTTTTATTTACTAACATATAGTACTGTTCTTTATTATAGGCCAAAGATTTGTGTTTTGGGATCTAGAGAACAGCTCTGCATAAACCAGGAAGTGATGCGTCAAGAGAGTAACCATATTAAGGTATGATGATCAGTACCTCACTGTGAGTATGTGTGATGACAGACACTTAAAATAGCAGCGCTGCATCTAAACATCATATTAATAAAGGCATTTTGGCTTGTTTCAAGGTCCACATGTGCAGAGCAAAAGTGTCGTCTCGCTCCTGTGTCTTCTACAACAATGTTGATGGTATGAGATTAACAATGGTGACCTGTCAATAGAGATTTGTGACTTTATATTAGATAAGAGTTTCAATTATAATGGTTTTAGTTGTTAAAGGCACAATATGTAAGATTTTTTAAAATTAAAATATCCAAAAAAACACTAGAACAGTGTTATATATTTTGTTGGCTTGTGTACTTAGACTATCCAAAATATTTCTACGAATATTTAAATCCAGAGAAATAAGCAATTTTAACCAGGTCACGGACCGTGTCCGTGCGTCTCCTATCAATGACATCATACCCGCATTACCCTCGATTTCTGGTTTTATTTTGTAGAAACCATGGAAACACCAAAGACACTTTAATATATTATGTGGTTTATTAAACAGGTGAGCAACTGTTTGGATACATTCATCAACAGAAAACGAATCATTGTATAGCCCAACACAGTTAGCCTTATTATTTAAATCTAATTTTCTTGATTTACTGCAAGTATCATGTTTTTACATGCCTAAAATCGATCTAGCTTACTTACTGCAGTGTGCACTAACAAGTGTCTCGTAGTAGCCGTCAAGTGACTGCACAGAGCATTATAACATAACTTTCAACACACTCAAATGTATCTAACATGATAAAACAGAGCTGCGTTACCGCACATACACATGACAGAAGCGGTCGACTGCGGCATAATAAAAGCTCTGCCAAATCAAGGCAACATCAAGCTACGCCTTTGTTTTGAATAAGCAACCTCGAGCGGTGAAAAATTACATATTGTGGCTTAAATGTGTGACTATGAGAAATGGCTAACGATGTTTTTGGTTTTGATCGTGTTTTTTTTTTTTTTAGAGAAAAGCACTGATAAAGAAATCATGAATTCTATCCTGGATGTGGAGGATCTTGTAAAAACCGGCAAAAAGCAAAGGTGAGGCGCAGCACGCTGTTTCATGGCCTTGATCAAAGCACTGAAAGGTGAACTGCTGATGCAAGATCTGACCTGATTCCATTGTGAATCTTTTCTTTGAGTGTTTGTAAGTAGTGACATTGCTCAGATTATTTGTTCCCGTAGAGTTTGCCCATACTACCTGTCCCGCTCAATCAAACAACACGCTGATGTCATCTTCATGCCTTACAACTACCTGCTTGACCCAAAGGTGAAACATTTACCCTACTTGTATCATCATTTTAGATACACTACTGTTCAAAATTTTGAAAGCTATGTCTTATGCTCACCAAGGTTACATTTATTTGATCAAAAATATAGTAAAAAACAGTAATATTGTGAAATATTATTCAAGTTTAAAATAACTGTTTTCTATTTTCATATGTTTTTAAATTGTAATTTATTCCTGGGATGGCCAAGCTGAATTTTCTGCATCATTACTCCAGTCTTCAGTCTTGCATGATCCTCAGCTTTCAAATTCATCATTTGATGCTCAAGAATAATTTTTTATTATTATCAATGTTGAAAACAGCTGTGCTGCTTAACATTTCTGTGGAAAGTGTGATACATTTCTTTGATGAAATAGAAAGTTCAAATATACATTTTTGTAACATTTTAAAAAGAATTTGCTGTTACTTTTGATAAATTGAATGTGTCCTTGCTGTACTTAAAAAAAAAAAAAATATTAACTATTCTGATTTCTGTTGATTTCACAGAGCCGAAGAGCACACAACATAGAGCTGAAAGGAGCTGTGGTTATTTTCGATGAGGCTCATAATGTTGTAAGTGTCTTGATGTTGTTTGAGACCTCAAAGTTGTTCGATATTCTTGTTTGTTTTATATTCTATCTACTGTTTGTGTCCATTTTCAGGAGAAGATGTGTGAAGAGTCCACCTCGTTTGACCTCACCCCTTACGACCTGATTTCTGCCATTGAAGCCGTGGATCGGCTGCTGCGGGAACAGGCCTCAGACATCAGCAAAACAGATTCTGATGAAGGTTTTAATGTGGAATCTCTGAATTCAGGTTAGTTTGGCAAAAACCTGGCAATTTTTTTTGTATTTAAAACATAATATAAATAAATGGTTTATATAAACTATCTTGCCAAAAGTATTGGGACACCCCTCCAAATCATTTAATTCAAGTGTTCCAATCACTTCCATGGCCAAAGGGGTATAAAATCAAGCACCTAGGCATGCAGACGGCTTCTACAAACATTTGTGAAATAAGTTAACGTGATAGGTTGCCACTAGAGCTGCAACTAACGATTATTTGTTCTGTCGACTAATCTAACGATTATTTTTTCGATTAGTCGACTAATCTAACGATTATTTTTCCAGATTAATCTTATTATTCTTTTTTACTGATTATTGTATTTGAAAGAGGGTAGTGAATTTGTATATTATTTTAACATGAAATCAATGAATGATGACAATATTAATTGTATTTCAGGAAGGGTAGTGTATAGTATGCCGTTTTATAATGAAATATATGAACACAAGAAGCTTTTTAAACATAATATATAATGATACTATTCATCATAAAATGTATACAGAGTAGGCCTAATTAGGAAAAGTTGTTTACTATAATAGTTGAGTATGATTTACTTATTGATTTGTGTCAATAGTAAACGAAAATGCACTTGTATTTATCTGCAAAAGGTTCACATACAGGAGCTTTCAGCATAGCTTTAATGTATAACTAGTCGTCTATTTTGAAGATACATGTGGATAAACAACGACTAAAGCTGCCAGAAGTTTTTGCCCAAACTTCAAAGACACATTTAAATGATTAAAGCTAGAGGCATATCTTAACTTTAATGTTACTTTAATCATGCAAACTACCTATATACAGCATGTTATTATGCATATGTGTTTGGGACAGAGGGGAACCGGGTCGCATTAACAGGAGATATATGCAGCCCATAATAAATAAAAGCACGAGACGTACTGGGGTCGGAGAAGAACACCGGGAAATGTGACCGTCAATACACGCAATACACGCGCCACGGTTCAGCTGCGCGAGAGAACACTGGCAGCAGGGTTGCCAGGTTTACACAACAAAACCCACCCATTCGTTACTCAAAACAAGCCCAATCGCGTTTCGGGGAGGTTCTCTGGTAAACATCGCACTCGGGGGGTTAAATGTGTGTTTTTTTGCTTCAACCCGCGGACATGAGACACAGCCCGCGGCAACAGTGTAGAAGTAGCCCAATTCCGCGGGAAAAAAAGCGGACTTGGCAACACTGGCTGGCAGTGTGAAAGCTCCCGCTCTCCACGCGCACAGCTTCTGCTCTGCCACCGCGCGCAGTGTGAAACCGGCATTACAGAGCGAACAAAGCACAGTGTTATTCGGCTTCTGTTTAAAGTACTCCCACACTTTTGAATGTCGCGGTCTGGCTTTATATGATAAATGATCATTTTCACTATGCCCGGGAGCAGAAGCTGCCATTATTCTAGATCTTCTGTTCCATTCTAGAACGTAAATAATGTGCCGTCGACGCATTTCACGCACGTCGACGTATTTTCGTAGTCGACGTCATCGACGACGTCGACGCGTCGTTGCAGCCCTAGTTGCCACCATCCATTCATCCATCCAATTTCCTCAATAAATATTCCACGGTCAACTGTTAGTGATATTATAACAAATGCATAAGCAATTGGGAACAACAGCAACTCAGCCACGAAGTGGTAGGCCACTTAAAATAACAGAACTGGGTCAGCGCCAATTTTTTTGCAGAGTCAATAGCTACAGACCTCCTGAAGGTGTGGCCTTCAGATTAGCTCAACACCAGTGCGTAGAGAGCTTCATGGAATGGGTTTCCATGGCCGAGCAGATGCATCCAAGCCTTACATCACCAAGTGCAATGCAAAGCGTCGGATGCTGTGGTGTAAAGCACGCCACCACTGGACTCAAGAGCAGTGGAGCCGTGTTCTCTGGATTGACTAATCACGCTTCTCTGTCTGGCAATCCGATGGACGAGTCTGAGTTTGGCATTTGCTACGAGAACGGTACTTACCGGACTTCATTGTGCCAAGTGTAAAGTTTGGTGGAGGGGGGATTATGGTGTGGGAATGTTTTTCAGGGGTTGGGCTGTCATTAAAGTTCATGTGCATGTAAAGGCAGGCATCCCAAAACCTTTGGCAATATAGTGTGTGTTTGTGTGTGTGTTTATATATCCCAATAAATAACTTTTTTTTTTATTTACTTTTTTTTATCCTATATATTATTTTACAGGATTGAAACTGGATATTACCACAATTGCAAAAATAAAACGTAGGTTCCACTTCATGTATATATTTTAATACAATATTGTATTTCTGGAGTTATTTGGAATACTTGGAAGTAATGATAAACATTTTGCTGAGAGCACAACTTAATAATCTTACAGAAATTTTGATGGATATGGAATCTTCAATAAACGGTTTTGAGATGCCAGCAAATAATCAAGGAATCACCAAACCCGGCAGGTGAGTGGAGCATCACTGAACCTGTGATCTGATTCAGATTGGTGCTGGGAATGTGTATCAATGACCTTGATATAGTGACTATAAAATCACCATTTTTAGATGCACAACAGCTCATTTTCTGTCTCTTCCTCTTTTAAAGCTTCATATATGAACTTTTTCAAACGGCTAATGTGAACTTTGATACTAAAACAGCTATAGTGGATGCCATTGAGCAGATTACAGGATATTTAGCAGGGAGTGAGTATTAATCAACTGGTACTAAATATAATTGACTTTTTTTGGTTATCAGTTCAACAATGACCCATATTTGTAATTTCTTTATTTAATTCTTTTTTTTTTTTTTGCAGGGCCTGGTGTCTTTCTGAACACCAGCGGACTACAGAAAGTAGCAGATATAATTCAAGTAAGAAGTGTAGAGCATGTTAAAGAGGATCAATTGTCCATTTTCTGCATTTTTTATGTATTTGTCTGTTTGTCCTAAATCAGTTAGTGTTTGGGGCTGAACCTACAGAGGGCAGCAAGAAACCACAGATGGGAAACAGCATGAAAGAATTTAAGGTTTGCTCTGATTGATTTTTACATTCATACTGTCTTCATTGTTACATATCTGTGGACATCAGGTTTTAGTTGGAGTGAGTGATAATGTTATGTTGCAAATTTGATGATAAACAGAAAATTAATTAAAAATGTACATTTTTAAGTTTTAAAGACATGTAAAGGCATTTATAATGTTACAACATATTTTTATTTTTAAATAAATGCTGTTCTATTTGTCCTTGTTCATTAACGAATCCTGAAAAAGGATTTTCATCCACAAAATATTAAGCAGCACAACTGTTTTAAACATTGACGTTAATAAGAAATGTTTCTTGAGCACGAAATCAGCATATTAGAATGATTTCTGAAGGATCACGTGACACTGAAGACTGGAGTAATGGCTAATAATTTTATGATTATTAAAGAAATTACATTAGTATTGCTGTTTTACTTTTTTTATCACATAAATGCAGCCTTTTTGAACAAGAGTTTTCTTCCAAAAACATTTTTAAAATCTTACCGACCCCAAACTTTTGAACGATGTAGTGAATGTCAGACGATAGTTCCTCTAATCCTTGCCTTTCATCTCCACTCTCTGCTTCTGATTCCAAAATCTGTGTCTGATATCAGGTCCACATTCACCCAGACACCAATAACTTCAAGAAGAAGCTGACTGATGTATGGGCTTCTTCCTCTACCAAGAAACAAGGTATGAAACTCTTATTCAATCTCGGAGACACCTCATGTGTAGCAAGTGTTTTCAATGGGAAGTTGCTATTGATTGGAGCACACATTCTGTTTTTTTTTTAATGCCTTGTTTCACAGACAAGGCTTTAGCTAGTCCCAAACTAAAATGCATGTTTAATCTTTTTTTAACCAAACTTGTACTGGCATATCTTAAACAGGGCTCCAGACTGTGACCAAAATGGTTGTAAATGCATATTTTTTTATGATGTGCGAATTAAAATTTCACACGGTCGCATTGGTGCGAGTGCACAATGCTTTCGCGCTTTGGCTGCCACTGAGCCAGAGACATGCTTGATGATAACTATTTAGTGTTTTCAACCACATACAACATTTCACACATTTAAATAACCTACACAAGTACTAGCAAAACAATACATTTATAGTTTGTAAATTACACAGTGCAATAACAATCCATTGAAGATGTGATATGTTCATATCAGATACACACTGTGTAAGTAACTATAAAGTTTACTCTTTTCTTCTCCCACTTTACCGGCCACTTACTTTCATGTATTTCAGGAGAAGTGGATGAATTGACGTGTTGTAAATCTGACAGATCCGATTCTCTGAACTGCGGCGCAAACTAACATGGTGACGCCCATCACGCATGTAGATCAACTAACATCATTATATTTTTCAACAACAAAACATGTTCACCTACATGTATTTGAGAACCGGAATATCAGGTAGTTGATGACATAGCCAGCAAGTTTATGAATATTTTTAATAAAAAAGGAAATAAAAGCGAAAATACATCTGCCATACAGCACTATTGTGGCTGCGGTCACGTGAAGGGCATGACGCGTCGTCATGGCAATATTACTTTTTCCACCGGTGGCAATAATAATTTTGTTATATATATGTTGTGTGATTATTTTAGTAATGTTTTCTTTTAAATAAGCAATGTTCAGATTACAATATTTTGCAAATATCAAGCTTTTAGTCGCGTCAATCTTTACATCAATGCAAAACCAGCATATAAATCAAGAGAACGATTCATCAACATGAAAGATCATTAGGATTAATATACAAAAAGTGTGCTACCAAATTGTAAGTCGGTGTGACCAACTGCGAAAGTTAGTCACACCAGAGCAACCAGCGGGAAGACTAGAGCCCTGTTAAAATATGTCAATGCCATTGTTTTGTCTCAAGATTCACACCAGTTATGTTTTTTTCTAAAGCATGTTTATAAAAACTACTTAAATGCCCTAATTGAACTAAGGTCTAATCCTGTCTCTAATGCCGGGCCATAATGTGTATTGTTGCTTCAATATTAGATGTTTTGGTCACGATTAGGGCTGCACAATATATCGAAATATCGCAAATGTACATATCCTAACGGCACGCAATATCTGAATGATTTTAATAGGCTACTTCAACATTGTGAAAAGTGTACGTTTTAGGTCAACGGATATAGCAGAGAATAGACTGGACACACCACTGTAAGTTATGTGACTTGCTCGATGTTAAAAAGAGTTATTAAATGCAATAACTTGCGATAAACATCTCCTTGCAGTCTTGCGCTGTCTGACACACACCAAAACGTGCGCACAAGCCGCCTCTCTTAAAGCGTGTGAGCCCTGCAGTTCTGTTTTCATGCCTTGTTACACACTCAAACTGTCAAATACACACACATTTATGTCAAAATGGCTGTCTTGATGAGTATTCATGTAAACACAGTCGGTTATGCTTTAAGTGAACGGTATCAGTTGGGGAAAGAAACCGAATGCGGTTTTATTTTTAATAACAAAGATAAATTAAAATAACAAAAATAATCGTTCAGGTGTCTTTGTTTACCTGGGTGTTCTTGATGTTAAGACTTAGGTTGATATAACTATATATTACCAAGTCAAGCAAAGAGTTTTTGGTATTTAAATATTGGCATTACATTTATTGTTTGTTTACATTGATGTTAAAATTATATTGTCAGATATGTGACATTGATTTTTGCTAAAACACTGCTGTTAATTTTCATGTTATGTGAAACACATAAATGGTATCATTCTCTGTTTTAAAATAATTTTTTAATATAATCTAAATAGATTTTACACACTTAAAGCAATATCGTATCGCATATTGAATATTGCATTATTTAACAAGGTATTGCCTATAGCATTTTTCTTCAATATCGCACAGCCCTAGTCACGGTGAAATACTGGAAAAAATGTGATCTTGCACGTTAAACTTGTATGCCAAAGCTATAAAAGATTGAAATGGTGTGTGTATTTTTTATAGGGAATGTGCTGAGTTACTGGTGTTTTTCTCCGGGGTTCAGCATGCAGGAGTTGCTTGGACAGGGAGTACGCAGCATCATTCTGACCAGTGGAACTCTCTCGCCGCTCTCATCCTTCACCTGTGAAATGCAAATGTTCGTGCTCTTCTCCTCTAGCTGTCCCCGCTGAGGTTTATGAGTTGATGCAGGTTGGATGCTAATTCTCTGCTGATTTTCTGCAGTCCTTTCCCTGTATCCTTGGAGAATCCTCATGTCATCCAGCGGGATCAGATCTTCGTCAGTATTATTGAAAAAGGTCCGGACGGCGTTAAGTTGAGCACAGCCTTTGACAGGAGGTCAGTGTTTTATCAAAGGCACCCTCTGCTTTAAACTGTCATTTATTTATTCACCCTCATTTTGTTTCAAACCCAGGTGCTAGTATTTTTATTTTAGAAATGTCATTTATATTGACCATAGGCTGTCAAGGTCCAAAAAGTACCATAGAAGTTTATATTAGTGGTTCTCAACTGGTTTGGCCATGGGACCCACTTTCTCCCATGGTCATTAAGCCATGACCCAATTTTTTTGTAATTTTACCTAATTTGACCTAAAAAGTACCATACCACTTTGCTTAACATACTCATAAAGTGTAAGAATATGACTAATACTGATGAATAAACATTAGCCTATAAGGTAAGACTTAAATAGCAGTCCCAAACTATTTTTTGTTGAAGGTTGAGTTCAACCAAAAATTAAAAAAATGTCATGATTTACTCACCCTCATGTTGTTCCAAACCAGTAAGACTTTCGATCATCTTTGGAACTCAAATTAAAATCTTGATGAAATCTGAGAGCTTTCTGTCTCTCCATTGGCGGCTACGCAACTGACACTTTGACGCTTCAAAACGCTCATAAAGAGATCGTAAAACTAATCCATAGGAATTGAGAGGTTTAGTCAAAATTTTCTGAAGAAACTCGATCGCTTAACTGAAGCTCAACCGAGCCTACTTTACCCCCGAGAACAAACCTCATTGGTTCTTGCGGAAACTCCATCTCTACATTATTCAGCATGTGCGCATTTATTGATAGATTGTTATGATATCTGCATCTGTGTAGTTCTTTGTCATAGATGCATTATATATAATATGATGTGGGAGCAATACAAGACAGTTTCCCATCCACTGTAAAATCTGGGCTTATTTATTTAATTAAATTCACTTCATCTAAATGGCATGAGACTTTGTGACTTTTACTCTTGACTCCTACTTTAAAACTTCAGAGCAAAAAAATTGCAAAAATTTGTTGTAATATTCATTTTATAATAAATCAAAAGCACAACATGCAAAAAGAACTATAAAAGGGAGTGGAAGTGGCAAATGAGCTAATGTGTGCACCTCTGCTGCCATTTACTTTGGTTATAGTGGTATTTTTCATGTTAAAAGTGTTTGTTTTCCACCATGTGACAGAAATCCTCCACTAAGCTTTCCATTTTATCTACATTAACCTCTTAACAAGCGCCCCATTTTTGTGGAATTTTTTGAAAACGATATACCCAAATGAAAATGTCTGCAGCTCTTAAACCCTATGGTCTATATTCATAAACCTGGTCTTATTTTAAACTAGACACTTGAAATATTGCTACCCAAGAGTCATAATAACTCAAAGTAATATGGGAACAGAGTAATATACATGTAAATATACATGTAAGTGACTCACGTTTTTTGTTTTTTGTTTTCAATTAGGGAAAAAAATATTATAATTTAATGTTAAGAGCCTGAAAATAACTTAAATATAAAACTGAATGTCTAATCATGTCATGATTCAAATATGAGGATGATTCTCTCAGTAATGTAGCTTCTGTGAGCTTTTATGTCAAGAAAAGTCTAGGCGTCATTTCAAAAAGGCCATTTATTTCAGAACATTTGCTATTGTAAAGAGTAGTTTTTCATTCAAATAAATCTGCAATAAACTGCAATATACTACTAATTATAATGGATAAACAGTTACTGAAAAACTAAAGCAACTATTTACAGAGATTACAAAGTGTAAAAAACTCATTTAGCTGATGGGAAGCGTCAGTGAGAGACAGCGCGCTCCACTGCAGTTGCGCCATGGAGAACGTGCAGCCAGCGCGCAAACAGTATTCACCAAAGCCTACTTACGCAAACTGCGCAAGATAATGCCTTTTGATTGGTTACTAAGTCCATCAATCAAACCTTTGTTGAAAAGGCATTGGCTGGGCACCGAGTGCCTTTATCCAACGAAAACCATGGGCTCAATGATTGACAGCTCACCAAGCCTGTAAGGCACTTCCTCTATATGATGCATCCCAGAAGAGTCTCTGATTGAAGGAGAGAGACGGGGGAGGGTTTAAAATACGTGGGAGAAGCCATTCTAGCAGGGGGAGTTTGCCAGACACGGAATAGAATCGATATTTCATTGAAAATGGACATGATTGATCACGCTAACTCAAAACTCTCTTGCAAACAACGGAGGATTTTTAGTTTTTTCCCTATTTTTTCGTTGTTTTGGATTAAAAAGTGGGATGCATTTTGAAGAATGGACTCTTACACAGAGATGTATGCGGGTGTTTATTGGATTCGTCCGATCTGATCTGAACGACAGGAGATGAAAGATGAGTAACGCTGATATTTTTCTAATGTTTACATGGCCGGTCCTTTAGTGTTTCATTTAACCCTTTCCTCTCTGGTGTATTTATTGCAAAAACAAGTTCAGAACATGAATCTTGAGTGTTTTAGCTTTCAAATGATGCATAGTTTGTGATAGTTGATTGAATATTTTGTATAAAACAAAAGTAGATAAAAGTACACACCCCCCCACTTCCGTCAACCCCCCCGTCCACGAACCGGTGCGGGTTAAGAAGTTAATGAAAATGAGAAGTGTAGATCTTCGTCTTTAAAGTAAATTTTACTGCAAAAATGTAGTTAAAAAATAAAAGCGTTTAAAACATTAGATGTGTTGAAAATTAAAAAAAAAAATATTTCACCCACATATTGCCAATCTAGACAACTACAGTAATATATTAGGCGGTTATTTAAAATGATTAAAAAATAAATTCAATATTCAGGGATTGACTTGATAGGTAGTATATAACCTACTGTATTGTTCATGCCTATCATAGTATACAAACAAATATATATATATTTTTTTAAATCATACCCATTGGGGGCTGAGCCCTCCTAATATAGAAATCCTAGAATCGCCCCTGCTTGTACGTCAAAATAAAAGTCTCTCAACAGAAAAACAGAATTACTTTTGTTGTTGTTGTTCCTTTGACTGCATACGCTGCGACCCACTCACTTTGTCTGTCAACCCACCAGTTGAGAAATAATGGTTTATATGACTCGTTTGCTATATTGCAAGGTGTCTGAAACCATATGTGAGCCATTATGAGCTGTGTAAACATTGTTCTTTTGTTTTTGAAGGTTTGTTCCTGAAAACATGTCGTCTATGGGAAACACTCTTGGTGAGAGATGCTTACACTGAAACAGCAGCTGATCTTGATCTCTTATCAATAATGATCTGATGTGTGATGATGTTCATATGATTGGGTTGGCAGTCAATCTGACGCGGGTGGTGCCTCATGGACTGCTGGTGTTCTTCCCCTCGTATCCGGTGATGGATAAGACCCTGGAGTTCTGGAGGGTGAGCGTGTTCAGTCCATAGACCGTAAAAAAATATGGACGACGCGACTTCATTGACTTCACTGACCAGAGTTGAAGCTTTAGTAGGCCCGCACACTGCGCTGACATCTTGGGAGTTGCGCAGTAGAGAGCAGGAAGTAGAGCCGCAATTATCAAAAGCCCTCCCACACTCTCACAGAAGCAGAACAATTCATTATGTTGGTGTGAAATAAACAGTTATAGAAATTAGGGCTGTGTTGAAAAAATCGATTCACCAATTCTGAATCAATTTTCATATTAATTTCTAAAGATCGATCCGTAACTCAGAGGATCGATTTAATAATAGGCCTACATTTTCCCCGTGAATTTTAATTTGCCGCGTCATCGAATTCACGCATTTGCGCGAGGTGGAAGGACATTAAAACAACGAACATGGCATCTTTGAAAACTCCAGAAACGCTAAAAGCTGCGATCTCTCCCTGCCGATTCAGCGCGTACACAACATCCATGGCGGTGACGGTCTTTCTCTTGGCGTGCTCGGTGTAGGTCACGGCATCGCGGATCACGTTCTCCAGGAACACCTTCAACACTCCGCGGGTCTCCTCGTAGATCAGACCGGAGATGCGCTTGACACCGCCGCGGCGAGCCAGACGACGGATGGCTGGTTTGGTGATTCCCTGGATGTTATCGCGCAAAACTTTACGGTGACGCTTAGCGCCTCCTTTACGATCTTTATGTCAATTCTTAATGTCATTTTTAATAATACATCAGGTTCGCGTCTAAATAATTGGTCTACTGCTGCTGATATATCTCTGCGTCCTCGGTCTTCTACACCAGTGCAAGTTTGTGAAAGCAGTTGTATCAACACTCTGGAAGGGGGATTGTTCTTTACAACCATCAATTTACCATTAATTTGCAGTTGAATGTCTATAATAATAGTATCAATATGTTGCATAACTACAGTCCTGTAATTCAGGTAACAGCTGGAAAAAAATGCTTTCTAAAAAACACACTTATCTAAATCTCAAAAAACACTTATCTAAATCTCAAAGATCGGATCGGATCGAATCGAATAATGATAATCGATTCAAGATCTTGAGAATCGGAATCGAATCGATTCTTGAAATTTGAATCGAAACCCAGCCCTAATAGAAATTTAGAAATGAAAGCTAAAGCTCCAATCTCCCCAAAATCCCCCAAAAAGTCCGTTAGTGCCTCACAGTGACAACTTCACTCAGAGAAGCCGTCAATCTCAGCTGTCAATCATGACGTCACACCCCCCGTTTTTATAGCATCAAATAACGAATTAAAACTAAACTTATTTAAAAAACGAACACTTGAAATGAAATCATCGTAATTAAAACTGCCTAAAATGACACAAACCATCTTTAGGAAACAATTATTTGAAGTGTAATTGAATTATTTAGTGTGTCTAGCGTCCATTCTAATACATGGAGGGGTGGGGTTTAGGAGCTATACTGGGACCAGCCACGTTCGAGGCGCGGAAGCTTCAGTTTCTGACAGGAGTGCTGCAGGCTTGGTTCAGTCTGACCACATTAAAGATACAGTATGTAGCTGATTGACCAATTCAAATGAGTCAATCAGTTCAAGTGAGGAGTTGTGATTTTGATTCAGACTGATTCGGAAAAAAAATGGTTAACACTTTAGAATAATGGTCATTAGTTAACTACATTAGTTAACATTAACTAATAATGAACTGCACTTATAAAGCGTTTATTAATCTTTGTTAATGTTAATTTCAACATTTACTAATGCATTATTAAAATCTTGTTAACATTAGTTAATGCACTGTGAACTAACATGAACAAACCATGAAAAGCTGTATTTATATTAACTAACGTTAACAAAGATGAACAAATACAGTAACAAATGTACTGCTCATGGTTAGTTCATGTTAGTTAATACATTAACTAATGTTAACTAATGACCATTATTCTAAAGTGTTACCATAAAATGTTCAGGGCAATTTGTGATATGGTTTAGCTGATTCATTGAAGAGAACCAAAACAATGATTTGTTTAAGAGTTAGACAAATTTCAAGTTTCTAAGTTTAACATTTCTGTAGATTCACGATTACCTTGTTCATGTTTAAGTAACTTTGCACCAATCCCCTTCACTCTCTCAGGCTAATGGACATGCAGATCGCATTGAGCATGTGAAGCCCATGTTTGTAGAACCGAGGGGTAAAGGCACTTTTACTGAGGTAACCGCTACTGGTACCAGTCATGTAATAATTGTATGATTTGATATAGATTCTAACATAATGCTAGCATGGCTGTCAGTCAGTGCTGCTCTGAAATTGGATTCTCTTGCAGGTGATTGATGGTTATTATGGCAAGGTGAACGACCCAAACTCCAGCGGAGGAAGCTTCTTCGCTGTATGCAGAGGAAAGGTGAGACTATAAATATTGGATCCAATAAAAACTTTATTATGAACCAAAACCAGTAATATCAACACATTTCTTTTTGTTTTCCATCTTTCCCCAAGGCAAGCGAAGGGTTAGATTTTGCTGACACGTACGGTCGAGGGGTTGTGATCACTGGACTTCCCTTCCCCCCCAGGATGGACCCAAGAGTGGTGCTTAAAATGCAGTATCTGGACGAGATGTGCAAAAACAAAATTAGTGGAGTGAAGGTACCTGCTCTTTAAAATGCTTGACTGTGGTTTTTAATAGAATGCAGATATTGTACTATATACCATCTGCTGACATATATATATATATATATATATATATATATATATATATATATATATATATTAGTGCTGGGAATTGATAAAAAAAATGTTTTGATCGCGATTAATTGCAAGTTAATATTTTGATATTGTAATAATTTCAGTTACTCTCCAAATTAACGTAGAAACTATTTAAAGACAGCATATTTTAAATATTTGTTGTAATGGTATCTTTTTGTGAATTAAGGCCAGTATCACTGATACTAATGTCTCTATGAAACATCAATGACATTACATTACAGTATAACTGAAAGCTACCAATTTCAACATTTATTAGCCTTAAAAAAACGTAATTTAAGTGAACTTAAAACAATCCCACTTAAACCCATTATAATAAATGTTATATTTACCCGTGGCCTTCTCTGTTAGACATATACAGAAATGTAATAGTTATCAAACACCTTTCTTAACTGCATAAATAAAAAAATAAATATAGATTAATCATCTTTTCTCTATTACCTTTGTTCTTTGATGAACATTAATGACAGACATCAGTGCTGCTGTCACTTTAAGATCGGCCGCTGCCGAACATGACGCGGATCTGACGCGCTGTCACGCGCATCTAATTTTCTCACGTTCATTTAAGACGTTATTTAACTAATTTAAGACTCCTATTATGAGAATACTCGACAAAACTGGCATTTTGGCAACATTCTCTGTGTTGTTGTTATTGTTTGTTCAAGAGCGAAAGAGAACTCGATGTGTGCACGAGACTGGCACAACTAGGGAGCGGATTGAGACGCAGCCACACAGACAGGACACTGACATACAGCGCGTTCTCTTCTGTCTTGTCGCGCTTAGATAGTTTAAACGCATTTACATAAGTAAGAGCGTGATCATATAATGTAACGCTAGGCAAAAATGTATATAAAAACGAACGCTGCGTTAATTGCGTTGAAATGAAAAAATGTGTGGTGCCGCGATAAAGAGATAATCAAAATAAAAAATCACCTGTCAGTGGTCATAATGTTATGATTGATTGGTGTACATATAACATGTAGAATGTCAATTAACATGGAACTTTATTGTAATCAAAACATTTTTTTAATACATTTAAAATTATTTAAATTCTTATTTAATCAGCATTTCTGAAGGAATCATGTGACACTGAAGACAATGCCTTTTTTAACGTCTTGAACTCTTCAGTGGCGTAGTCCTAGAGCGTGAGGCTCATGGAATTAGGTTTTGATGGGGTTCAAATCCTCCTTTTGCCGAGCTCGCTCTTCTCCCTTTTTATATTTTGTATTTATTGGGAAGGTATAGAGAGGGCTTTTATTGTCCCTTTAAGGTGGCATCCATTTAATAATTTTAATAACAGAGTTTCTATTTACACCAAGTGCAAATAACGTGCCTTGTTGGCAAGTGCTATTTGCACTAGCTCCGCCCAACAATCCTTGGTTGAGCCAAACAAGATAAAAAAAAAAAAAGACATGCATGTTTCAACATCTTCAGTGGCATAGACTGTAAAGTGTAAGGCTCAGGGATATAGGTTTTGACACGATCAACCAGGGTTCGAATTTTTGCCAAGCTCGCTCTTCTCCCTTTTCTCATCACATATCACATCGGAAAAGCATTTACTTTCAATACAAATTAAGAAAATTTTCTAAAAGTGAAATAAAGTGCCTAATGAAATGTTTAATAATAATAATAATAAGAGTATTGATTGGGTAGGGTTAGGGGTAGGTGAAGGAAGGGCTTTTATTGTCCCATTAAGGCGGCATCCATTTAATAATTTGAATAAATATAATAATTTACATTCTGTTATTATTGCATCCTGTTAATGTACAACAATACTGAGGTGCAAATAGTATGTATCTTTCAAAATAAAGTATAAATAGCTTCTAATTACTATTTACACACTACAAAGAACTGCTACTTTTACATGGTGTAAATAGAATATAGCACTATTTTCACTTAGTATGCTAGTTCACTTAGTAAATAGCATCTACAGCTATTTTCACTCATTGTAAATAGCATCTATTGCTAAGAAAATGTTATTTTCACTTAATGTAAATAGAATCTAGTTGCTATTTTACACTATCGTTATTTGCACTTAGTGCCTTTATTTAATAAATATTATGTTTGTTTTTGTTTTGTATTAAATAATGGTTACGATAAACTTGCATACAAATTTTGTATGGCTCAGGTACAGTTATGTTATGTGTTCTTATGATCTTTGTGGTTGTTCAGTATCTGTCTGGGCAGGAGTGGTACAGACAGCAGGCCTCTCGGGCTGTGAATCAAGCCATTGGCAGAGTGATCCGCCACAGAGAAGACTACGGAGCCATCTTCCTCTGTGATCACAGGTCAGCACTAATTACTACAACAGCAATTCCCAATTTGACTGGAGAGCATGAACTCCAATATTAATGTTCTGGGATTGTAATCCAGGTTCAGAGGCACCGAAGCCCGTAATCAACTTCCTTCTTGGGTGAGGCCATACGTTAAGATTTACGATAACTTCGGTACCATGGTCCGCGATGTGGCTCAGTTCTTTCGGACGGCGCAGAAAACTGTATGTTTATTTCTTGTTCATGAATTCCTGTACCATGAAAATCTGCCAGGCAGTTTTTACTCTAATAAGAGCTGACGTGCACATTTATTGGTTGATTTGTGTGTCAGAGACCAGTTCCTGTTAAGAAAGGAAAAGCAGAGAGCAGTGAGAATCAGGCAGACACCAGGCCGCTCAACACAGGCTCCAGCTGTTCTGCTAAGACTGTCTGGCTTAGTGACACATCTAAAAAGGCCAAAATGCTAGACTCACATGTCCCCAGCCTAAAAAGGAGGAAATTAGGTGAGATCACCTTTTTTTTTTTAATGAGGTTTGAAGGCTCTTGGATGAATGTGTTTTTCATGAAGACATGTACCAGGTTTTAGAAGTTTACGTTGCCATTGATTCCCTAATTACTTTAAACAGTAATCAATATAAAAGTCAAGTAATTAATCAATAAGTTATAATGTGGTCTCATTCTGAGACTGATTTAAAGAAAAGCCCAGTTGAACAAATGAAACAATAACATTAATGTTTGGAGCCTATTCTATCTTTTAACGGAAGCAGAGCCCTCAGATTTGTTCATTTATAATTTGTTTTGACGCATTAATTTTTAACTAATTGTTGTCAGTTAAGTTCAATGCAAGATAAGTCAGCAAAAATTATTGTGTTGTTTTAGAGTCAGAAGAACATTCTGGAAGGGATGGGGCAGCCAGACTTTGCATTCAATATGAGATGGAGATGTCAAGTAAAAGGAAACCAGTCAGCCTGCTGGACGCCCTGGATGACACAACCAACAAAGGAGAGAGGGAAGACACCATGGTTGGGGAAGAAAGGGTAAGACAAGAATTACATCGCGAGAGAGATCATTTAGTTGCACTTTTTTTCCAAACCAGTGTTATTTTCTCTCTACTGTTTAGCACCTATTGAGATACAATGTAGAATGTCAGAGCAGCTCTTTTCCATATAATGATGGTGATGCCATGATCAAAAAAAAAAACCATAAGACGATAAATATCAAAAAGTAGGCGCGTACAAAGTTTGTGCCACATTCCAGAACTTCTGAATTCATATGATAGCTTACTGTGAGAAACACTTGCATATGCACAAGTAATCCAATTTCTCTGAGAAATTGAAAGTGAATAACCTAGAAAATGATTTTTTGCTGAATAATGAGATAGGAATGGTAAAGAATTGCCTCATAAATCATGATCAGGGTTTTGAGTGACACCTTTGATCCCTTTTTATCTGTTTCTCAAATCTTTCGACTTTCATCTGATTAGCTCATTGTGCAGGTCTGTACAAATTCTCATATGCTGTAACACAACTATTTGAGCAAATCTTTTTGCTAATTTTCCCTTTCTCTCATTGGTCTGTGACCCTGTAGGCGAGTCGCTTGTCTACTCTTTCCCTCCAGCATGATAAACGTCTAGATGATGAATCGAGGGGTGGGAAACGGAAAATTAAAGTGGTTCAGGAGCGGGTGAGGAATCTTGATTGAAGTTTTGTGAGCTGTGCTTTTAGGCTCATTTGTGTATGTAGACCTCAATATGCTGTCGATAACATGACTATACTGAATTACTTGAACAGAGATTCAAATAAATAAAAAAAAGTAATGTTTTTTAAACAAGGCTGCATTTATTGGACCAAAAGTACAGTTAAACAGTCATATTGTGAAATATTACAGTTTATTTTTTTGTATTTTAATAATAATAAATATAAGTAGTTTTTATTTCAAAATGAAATTATTTAAAGTAATTTATTCCTGTGATAGCAAGGATACATTTTCATCAGCCATTACTCCAGTCTTCAGTGTCACATGATCCTTCAGAAATCATTCTAATATACTGATTTGCTGCTCAAATCTGTGTTGAAAACAGTTAGGCTGCTTAATATTTTTTTGTGGAAACTGTAATACATTTGATTCTTTAAAGAATAGAATGATCAATGAAAAGCATTTATTTTGAAATGTATTTACTGGCACTTTTGATCAATTTAATGTGTCCTTGCTTATTAGAAGTATTCATTTATTTGATCTTAAAGACCCACATTTTTAAATGGTAGTGCTGTTAATAGGTTTCCTCAAATTTTTTTGCACTACAAAATTTGGTTATGCAGATATTATATACACTTTACCTTCTAATTTAGTAGATCACAAAAATAAATGAAAGTGGACAGTAAAAGGAACAGGCCATGCTTCTCTTTTGATTAAAGTAAATGTATTTTGTCCTCTGCTGGCTGTGTTTCAGAAAACAACGGCTTCCTGTACTGCAAAAACAGGCAAAGCTTTCATGATTGAGCTGAGACGATGCCTGAGTCATGAGAACTTCAAGATCATCATGGAGGCGCTACAGTCGTACAAGACAACCGATGACCTGAGTAACCTTCTGGCTAATGTGGTTGAACCCCTCATACAAGATCACAACACACACAGTCTGCTCAGAGGTGCGGAACATCACCAAATCCATCCCATGAGTGATGCGAGTTAATTTAAAGTGTAACTTTGCTTATTTCCAACCTGCTTTATATTGTTACAGCGTCAGTGGCATATGTAATTGAACAATATTTACTTGTTCTCTGTGTTACCTGGGCTGAGAAAATCACAAATCACAGAAAATCAGCTAAAGTCTTTCATTCATGTCCATTCGGGAAAACTACAGATTATTCTCCCGCATTTTTGTATCCCCACGTTCGGACAGTTGGAAAGGTTTTTTTTTTCTGTCTCACATTCTCTCCGTATTTATGATTCTTTGCAGCCTTTGGCCACTGCCTGGATCTCCCGCTAAACATTTTTCTCTTTGAATTTTTGGACCCGGGAACAATACAAGTCCACACCATCATAACTAAAAGTTTGCAAAGAAGTATTTCCTACTAAAGAAAGGTGGCATTTGACTCAGTCATGCGTATTCACAGCAGACTGGTGGGAGTGGGCAAACATGCCCAGTGCATTATAGGTGTTCAAGTTTTCCTACCTATTTGGCAAAAGGGAAAAGCCTCATCTTCTTTCAATTAATTCATTATTTAATTTCATTCATTTTTTTCGAGTATGACCCTGTATGACGTCATAAAGAATTCCTTGTATGGGCACTGCCTGGATGAGCATGTGCTCACATCAACCAGAGCGAAAGTAAGAGCACGCCCCATCGCCGAAGCCGTCGGCAGCGCTGTCATTTAGTATTTAGACCACGAAATCAACAATGTCGCTAAAGAAGTGTGTTTCTGGTTATGAGGGAAAGATAACCTTGTTCAGCTTCCCAAATAACCCAGCGTTAAAGAAACAGTGGATGCAGTTTGTTCTGCAAGTGTGTTTGTTTTTTCCCGGGCATGAGTGAAACTGCATCAAATGTCTCTGTTTTGTTGGCCATCGGTGCGCATGTGCATGTAATGGAAACAACGCGAACAGATAGTGAATCGAAAGTTATCCAGGGATAACCGTGTCATAAGTGTGTGTGCGCTTGTGACTCTTTAGCTCCACCCACAGCACACCTCCATGAGTTCAGCTGTTTTCAGAAAGAATCGTTACAGCATATCTGTCTTTTAGAAATTTGATAAAACTAAAGACTCTTCAGAGATATGAAGGATGCAATACTACGTTAATATGAGATTGACAGAAACTGTGTGTTATGTACCCTTTAAATTAGCCTTTTCCCCCTGATCTTAACAGACAATATTTTTTTCTCAAGGTGTTTATCAGTTCATCCGACCACACCATAAGAAAGATTTTGATGAGCATTGCTTGGAGTTAACAGGTGAAGGTTGTGGCTATAAACCAGAGCATTCACTGACCAGGGAGGAGCGAGAGGCTCTTGGGCAGAACACAGGTAACCTTTGACTAGTAAATAGTATGTAGCAGTTACAGGAAACATTCCTTATTTTATCTCTCCATAATCATAAATAACTTTGTTTTGTAACTTTGCTAGCGAAAGCTGAGATACCACCTGTAAATCCACCCAGCGAGCAGCTGAATTCGAGTCAACAGCTGAACCAAGGTGGTCCTCACTTGGGTACCGTAGAACTTAATGGAGGGGATGGTAAAATTGGAGGTACATCGGAGCTTATTTATACTAACTGTTATTAAAAAGGCCTGCTCCTCACTTTTGATGCTAACATTTGTACATTTAGAATATTTTCTGATTAAGTTTGTGGAATTTTTAATAGTGAATGTAAGAAGTGAAGACCAGAAGCCACAAACATCCATCAAAGAAGGTCTATCGTGCTCCTCTCTGCTGTCAGACATAAAACAGGCCATCGGTGCAGAGAAAACCCGTCAGATGTTTTTAGCCTTGCAGGCGTATAAAACATCAAACAATTATGAGCAGATGGTGTCAACTGTTGTGAGTTTATTGACTGAGAGGGATGAGGACATCACTCTACTAGAACGTTAGTCCATTTCTTTTGGGTTCATCATAACCATTTTACTTGATCAAAATGTTTTCTGTTGGAAAGAGGCTGAACTTGTTTGGTTTGGTCTAGGTTTATCTGTGCTCATTCGACCACAGCACAGGAAGCAGTTCAGTGAGCTGTTAAAATCCTTGACTGGAAATGATTCTATAGCAAACCTGGATTCAGACATGGGATCAAGTCCACCAATCCAAGGTATTTTGTTTTAAGAGTAATGTAAGAGTATGTAAATATTGTATTCTGCAACAAGGATTGTAGATAAATATGCTAATCATTCTTTAAAAAAATATTTTTTTCTTTGCAGCGTCTCCGTTATCTGCAGGAAAGACTCAAAGCAAGATATCATCCTTCTTTTCATGAATGCTGCTAGGACTTTGAGATATTGAATCAATATCTTATTATTTTTTTTACATATACCATGCATGAAGAGATTTATACAGGTGAATGATAAGAAAATAAATGAATTAACTGATTTAAAAAATAAAGGAATGAAATGCATTTTTCAATAAATTTTTTACATGAAATATAAAAAAATAAAAGTTTTATACTTCAATTTTAAATGGTGTTTTATTTTTTTAAATAAAAATAGTGAGTGATTTTCAGTTATTTAACAATTGTGTCTTCCCTGGACCATGAAGTAGCACTACAGTTTTTTAATTAATTAATTAAAATATATTTTGCATAAAAAATATATTTTCCTGGAAAAAAGCTCATAGGAAAAAAATTATCGAGTTGGGAGGATTCATTAACTTTTTTTATTGCCAGGAAAATATAACACAAAGTACATGCAAGATTATATCAATATTAATAATGTAGCTTTTTATTTTTATTGAAAAATATATATATTTTTAACTATTTAGAAGTTAAAATTTATTAGATATACATTATATTTTTGTTAAAAGAACAGTATAAACTGTTTGTTATCGAATTTGCTTAGAAAAATATGCTAACAGTGAAAGATTTATAAAACTAATGAATTATGAACTACGTTTTAATTATTATTTTAAATATGGTAAACTCAAAATAATAAAAGGAATTTCTGGGGATGAGTAATATTTTGTATTTTGTGATATTTTTCCATGGGAACTTTTCCTTTAGCACAGTAAGTAATGTAGGCTAATTGTAATGTAAGCAATTCAAAACAAAATATTGAATACAAAGTTAAATTGATAAACTGATTTATTATTATTATTATTATTATTACCGGTATGCCACAAGAACAAGAGGCATACACACAGTCACATTATTATCAACAAAAGCCGCCAGACATTAAAAAAAAAATCCTACATAAGGTTCAGTGGTTTTAGCACTTTTTAGTGTGGGTATATGTATAATTTTAAGTCCTTTATAAAACTTAAAAAAGCTGGTTTGCAAAGAGCCCGTTTCTTTTTATGTAATTCATGCGCTGAAATAGGATGTAGGAAGCATAGATATGTCCACGGTAGGAAGCGCTCAGAGCCGAAGCGCTGGCCGATGACGAAAGAGAGTTCAAAGTTGAGTGACTCCCAGTGAGCTGCAGTGTTTCCCGGCTGTCCAAACAGAAACAAAACAATGCTATGAACACTATCAACGGAAGATTTAAAACGTGAGTCTGGTTTTTAACCATTTTAGCAGGTACACACGTAAAGCCGTGTTATTTGAATTACGATAGCAGGAAACTAGCTAGAGAGTGCCAACTATTGGGCTCTCTAACGTAGCTTTAAAGCTAACCGGCATCATTACATTTTCCACACCACACTCATGAGATATTGTATATATAATATATAACCCACGAACATCAGAATTTTTTTAACAAGGAGCTGATTTTGAAATCTGTAAGAACTTAGAAGTGTACTGTTTTGTACGTTTGCACGAGCCCTTTATTTGCCTGCTATTCCTGCAGTTTTTCTACATTGAGCTCCTGTCATGTAAGCGCCTGATCCTCACTATGGATGAAAGCAGTCTGGAAGAAGCCATCAAGACCTACAGCGCTCAGCTTCAGCAGGTGGATGTGGCATTATCTGCTGGTTTGGGCTCAGCGGAGCAGGCTGACCTGCTGAAGCTAAAGGAGGACCTGCAGCAGCTCATTGAGCTGACAGAATCCAGCCTGCTGTCTGTCAGGAAAAGCCAGTTGCTGGCCTCTTTGGAGGAGCCCTCGACAAACCAAAATCCCACATCGGTTACTCAACAAACGGCTTTGGATGATGAGTTTGCTGCTTTCAATGCTGAACTGTCAGAAAACTGTAAGGTAAATCAAAACACTGAACCTGAAGAGGAAGAGGAGGATTTAAGTGGAACCAAGGTATGTGCTCCTTACCGTACCTCATGGGGAACCCTAGAGTATCATAACGCCATGGTGGTTTGCCCTGAAGAACCAGAAGGAGAAGAGGCTCAAGTCCGGGTGCTTTACCTTCATCCCACAAACAAATCTATGAAACCTTGCGGTTTCTTCCTTGAGGGCAAGTGCCGTTTCATGGACAACTGCAGGTGCTGCTTTTTATGAGTTCTTCTTTTTCCCTTTTTCTCATTTTTGTCATGTTTAATGTAAGCTTGGTATGCAATCTGTGGAGACCATTTAGATTTTTTTTGACAGCCAGATATAAAAATGTCCACAGAGGTAAACATTTGAAAAAAAATATGGTTTTGAAAAACTTTTACACCATTCTCAACAAGTTTAAAATAAATTACATCAAGTTAAAAGTAAAGATATGTTTTCCTTACACTTAATACGTGTGAGTTTACACATCTTAATATGTATTTTCATAGTAAGTAAAATTATTTTTAAAAATAAATATTGTATATTTAATTAATATTATATCATGAATAATTTAAATGTTAATACATTTAGTATAGTTATATTTAGTTATATTTTCAAGGTAAAACATTTTTAAAAAAAAATAATTGTACTAATTACCTAAACAAAAATATAATTTCTTTAAATAAAAAATTTAATTATATTTTCAAGGTAAAAGTTTTTTATATATATAATAATTTATATAAAACCATTTATATATTTATATATATTTTTTTTATAAAGCTTAATTATTTTTTCTAGGTGAAAGTATTTTTATATAAATATCATACATTTAATAATTACTTTTTTTTTAAAAATGGGGGAGGGGCACCACAAAGCATTTTAACAAACTAATCTTACTGTCTTTTCATTTTTTAAAAATCTGATATTTAAAAAGATAATTTTTATCTTGACACACCATCATGACGTGTGTGTGTGTGTGTGTGTGTGTGTGTGTGTGTGTGTGTGTGTGTGTGTGTGTGTGTGTGTGTGTGTGTGTGTGTGTGTGTGTGTGTGTGTGTGTGTGTGTGTGTGTGTGTGTGTGTGTGTGTGTGTGTGTGTGTGTGTGTGTGTGTGTGTGTGTGTGTGTGTGTGTGTGTGTGTGTGTCAGGTTCTCTCATGGTGAGGTGGTGTATGTATCAGAGCTCAGAGACTTCGTGGAGGCTGACATCAGTAACATGGAGTCAGGCTCTGCGTGTTTGGCCAAGCATGAAGATGGCATCTGGTATCCAGCCAGAATATCAGGTACAATACCAGAGTTGCTTTACCACCACCAACAAAAACAAAAGCAAGAACAGATATTGCTGCATGATATAATTTATTTGTTACCTTCCCCACAATTTACAAGACAGAGGAAGAATCTTTATTGATCCCCAAGGGCAGATTTCATGGAAAATTGCGTCTTCAAACATAGACTATACAAAAACACAACAGTACATTAACTTGATCTAGTAAAACAGTGCAAGACATTACAAGCGTGCATTAGACATTCTGCTTCACTGTTTCCAGAGATTGAAGGTGGTTTTTACACAGTGAAATTTGATTCACTGCTGTTGAAAGAGGCTGTGCTGGAGGCTGATGGGATCATTCCTCCTCTTCGTCAGGATGATGGTTCCTCCTCTTCCTCGTCGGACTCTGAGGATGATCAGTGTGATGTCGGCTATGCTAAAGGTGCTTAATAATTCACCATTCCCTGAGTTGTACATTATATACTGGAACACAGTCTGAGGAAAATATATCCATGTGAATCTCTTGAAATAACTGTCCAGGGGGTTATTCCAGAAAGCAGGTTATGTGACATACCCGGGTATGTTTAAGAGTAAGTAAGCGGATAACCTCAACTTTTGGTTCCAAAAACGGAGGTAACTTTCAGGGTATGTAAGCAGCCATAGCAACTCACTCTCTGAACATAACCTGCTCCAGAGCAGCTCATGAATCCAGGGTTAGTTTGCCTAAAAGGTATTCAGATGCTTATTATATAATCTATATAGTTATATTATTGTAACTAAATTTGTTATATAGTTAGTTATATAATATAAAACATAAATTATTTCTAAAGCATTATTACAGCAAGGTAATATTTAAATTTGAATTAAATTCAAATATATTTATTATTTATTATTTATTTTGTCATCTCACACCTGGATCTGCAGTCAATTAATTAGCATCAAACAAAATATAATCCTTATTCTTAGTGAATAAAGAATACTTATTAAACGAAAAGGTCGTAAAAATGATTGCACTACCTCCAAATAGGTTATGTAAATTACCATAAAACAAAAGAAGGAGGTGGAAGTAGAATGGTGCGCTTTTTCTTTTCTTTTTTTTCTTTTTCTTATGTTTAGCTTTAAACAAAACAAAAAACAAAGCATATTTTTAGTGACAGAATTGTCATTACAAATAAGCACATTCCCCTCAATTCTCATTCTCATCGCTGCATGTAAAAAATATTATATTTAAAGTATTTGTACATCATGGTAATATACTGTACACTACTGTTCAAAAGTTTGGAGTCAGTTCTTAGTTACAAGAGTCAGTAAGATTTCTTATGTTTACCAAGGCTGCATTTATTCCACATAAATGCACTTAGTGTGAATGTCTTTAGTCACATGGCCCTTCAGAAATCATTCAAATTTGCTGATTTGGTGCTTAAGAAATAATGTTGAAAACAATTATACATTTTGAATGTATTGAATTATGAAACTGTAAATTTTTTTCAGGATTCTTCAATGAATATACAGTTCAAAAGAACAGCATTTATTTGAAATAGAAATCTTTTGTAACATTAATATCTTTACTGTTATGTTTGGTCAATATTATGTACTCTTGCTGCATGAAAGTATTAATTTATTTAAAAGAAAAAAAATTCTGACCCCAAAGTATTGAACAGTTATGTTTATTGTATAAAAAACTGTATTACAGTAATGTGAATCTACAATGAAAATTTTAATTACAAAAATACATCATGCACTACAGTAATTGGAAATCTTGGTGACAAAATGTTCTTAATTGTCATGAAAAACATGTCACTATGTAAGAAATCTTAGTGGTGCTAAAATATAACAATTAGAAATTATATTTTATAATAATTGTTGCCTTTAAAGTGCAGATTGGATTTATTATTGCGAGATTTGCCCATCTGTGATCAGATTACAATTAAAAGAATGTCAGTGTGCATGTTAACTGTTTCCAGTTAAGCAACATTGACTTTTTGCTGAATAATTAAAAAAAATATAAGCTCAATTCAAGGGTCAGATGAATTAACCCCACATTAACATGTCTACCTGCCGTTTAACAGTTATTAGATCAGGGGTCGTATTCACCAAACATTCTATCTTGCCACTAAAAGTTCTCCTAAATAGCAGTAAGAGTTTCCTCTTAAAACCTGTTCACAAACAACTTTTACTAAGGAGTAGAAAGAAGTCTTCAGCTAAGAGAAAGGGTGGGGTTGACCTCGTTGCTATGGATGATATCAACACACTTTCTAACTATGCACATAGTGATTGGTTGATCAGTTGGTTCCTATTCTAATACTATTAATTTTATTTATTTATTTTATTATGATAGGACAGCTGGTATACAAGAAGCGACCACGTCACGAGCCAAAACTCAAACTCGGGTCACCCAAACTACCCACAAGGCTACTGGCGCAGATGATAATGCATTATTTTCAACTTGACTGCAATGTTTTATTCTCCATCATTCAATGCATATTGCCTGTACATAAATAAACCTCTATGTCATCGCAGATTGCACCCAAAGATCTATTGCCTCAATGGTGTACAGCAGGGATCCTCAAACAAGATCCACTTTCCTGCAGAGTTTAGCTCTAACCCTGTCAAACACACCTGAACATGCTAATCAAAGTCTTCAGGTTCATTAGAAAATCACAGGTAGGTGAGTTTGATTAGGGTTGGAGCTAAACTCTGCAGCGCATTGGCCCTCCAGGGTAAGATTTGAGGAACCCTGGTGTACAGTGTCTTTGGGTGGATTGCTGAAGCAAGTTGCCGGCAACAGACATTTTAGGATTGTTTGTGATTTGGTCTTCCCTTGAGTTCCCTTGACTACCTCTAACTTTTCACAGATTTAGAAGCTGGGTTTAGTGCTAAAATGCTTTGTGAAATAATCTTAGTCCAAAAATGTTTTTTCCTAAATCGGCAAGTTAGGAGCTACTTTTAGCCTTAAGATGTTTTGTGAATATGGCCCCAGATGTAGGTGTAGGTTGCTGGAATTCACTGGTACACAAATACAGCTTTTCAACACATTATCAGGGTATTGTTGATATCAAGTTGATTTTGTATCTCATTACAGTATTAACATCATTAGAGGAGGATATGGCCCAGGTAAACAGTGCAGAGTTTTGCGGTTGGGAGGCTCACACACGTGGCATTGGCTCCAAGCTCTTGCTGAAAATGGGTTATGAACTTGGTAAAGGTAGGTGACCATAACAGACATCAGTCTAAAAACCATCCGAACTGATGTTTCTGTCTTGTGCATGCATTTGTAGCTAGTGTCTCTGTGTATGCATAGGTTTGGGGAAAACCCTCTCTGGTCGTGTAGAGCCAGTTCAGGCAGTGGTTCTTCCTAAAGGCCGCACATTGGACATTTGTGCTGAGCTCACTCAGAGAAAGACTGCAGCCGCTATCGCTAAGGATAACCCAGCCTCACGTAAACCTAAGGCTAAACAGAGGAAGAAGAAGGCTTCCACATCAACACGCCACAATGTTTTTGATTTCCTGAACTCTAAGCTTGGCGATGGAACTCAGCCTGCATCTCATTCATCAAGCTCATCCGTCACTGGTGCAGAGGCCTACAGGGGCGGAAAGAGCATCAAACGTTCACTGAATGTTCGTCTGTTCCAGGCCACAGAGAAAGTCGCTCAAGTGGAGAAAGAGATCCAGCAACTCACTAAGTCTCTTAGTAAACGAAATGGAAGGTATACTTTCCTCACTTTCTTTTGCACCCAGACAGTTTTATCTTCCCTTTTCATCACCCCCTCCTTCTCAATATTACTCTTTTGAAAATGTGAAGCTGTTTGGGGACATATGGACATACAAATTATTTTCCTTACTTCAATTGAACAAATAATTTCAAATATTTAAATAATTCCAAATCACCTTATGTATACAAGTGTGTTGAAAACACACAGCATGAAGCTGAATTTAAATCGAGTTGTCCAAACAAACACATATGAATCAGGCTGTGTCTGAAATCACATACTCTTGAGTAGGTACTTAATTAGAATAAGTAATTACTTCCCAACCGCTAAAACAGTATGTTCTATACAGTATCAATGTGTGTAATATGAATGTAATCTGGACATACTACATTTGCCATGTTACCGACCACAATTGCTTCGCTTAATTCACTGTCGTTCACATATCCTCTCCCATGGCCTCATGGGATAGTAAAGTATCTATCATATGCACACTCAGAATCTCGCCAGAAGTAGTAGGTCATCGAGTGGTACTTGCCTACTATTTTATGAGTACTGTGAATTTTGAAGTACTGTTTTTCAGACATTTTGGGGGGAAAAAATTTGGAGAGCATGTTTGATTACCTCTGTTTGCTCTGCCATAAAGCTGCTCATAAAATAGTTTTCCAGTTTTTTGCTGTTAGTTAGCCATTGTCACACTACTATCAAAAAAGTGAAGTTAGCCGTATTACTACTTTTTAGTTTTAGTTTTTTTGTTTGTTTGTTTTTTACTCCCCAACACTCACTGTTATTTGTCTCTTTCTCAGTTTCTTCAAGTCATTCTTTTCTCTCTGTCCTCAGGGATGCTACAGTGGTCAGTCGAATAGAGGAGAAGCTCACTGCTTCCCGCCAGTTGCTGGAGCAGCTAAAGGCTCAGGAACAGTCCATCCAGAGAGAGCAAAAGAAAGCAGACACACATAAGAAAATGACTGAATTCTGACAATTCTGCTCTTTTTATTTTTTTTTATTTTATATATATATATATATATATATATATATATGCGCACACACACACTTTTATTTGAAATTTTGTTTAGTGTGTTTAAACATTAATACATTTTTTGGATATTAAAAAATTCTACATGATGATGAATATGTGATTATGTTCTTAGCCCATCAGAATCTTGGTCTCTAATATCCGATATCACATAAAGAATGGCAGGTGATACTCAGATTCAGTTTTTTAATGTTTCTTTTATGGATTCAATCCATAAATGCTGCTTAATGGATCAGACACCACAGTAGGCCTTCACAGAGAAATCCCCTGTGAAATAGAATAAACACTGAACAGCCTAAAACGTTTTGATCTTCTGACTGGTTTTAGAAGTCTTTGGTGTTCTGGGGACTTCGAGTGAAGCCAGGTAAGATCAGCAAGCCATCATATATACAGGATTGCCAACTCTCACGCATTGCGCGTGACACACAGGCTTTCAGGCTCTGTCTCACGGTCTCACTCTGCCCAAGTAAATCTCAAGGCAAATTGCCAAACCTGCTTTTGAGATGGAACAAAATGTAAGCTTTTAATTTTTTAAAAGTTTTAATACGAAATTCAAACAATAAATACCATTTTGGCGCACTTAATGTGGCATAACAGTTGAAAAACAGAGTTGCGACATGCTTTCATCTCTCGGCAGCGCACGGTCACGTGATTCATGGAGCTCTCAATAGTTCTAAACAAACCAGTGCTGTCAATACATTTGACTAGCTTAAGCGGATAGACAACAGCTTCACTATACAGGTAAACAGTACAGCATAGTGTGCATTGATTCTTATGTCAACCACATTTACAGTATAATTTTATTATGGAGAGTGATGGAGCTGCAACATTGTTAACATTAATGTTAATGTTTTTCTTGTATTTAGCCCTCAGGTATTCCTTACTAAATGGTCACACTCATACTCATTGATGGTCAAATGTGACCTTACACCCCTTAACTATTTTTAAATTAAATAAATGTTCTATATTTTAGTTCAATAATATTTATTGAATATTTTGAGGAGATATTTTGGTACTAAATAGGCCTACTATTTGTGCAATAATTATGGTCCATTGATGACCACTTAAAATATTTTTCTTCTAATATTTTTCTTATTTATATTACAATTAGTGTAGTAATTAAGGTTAAAGTATATAAATCAGAGGTGGTAAGTAATGAAGAAAAAATACTTTGTTACTTTACTTAAGTATTTTTTTCGGGGATCTGTACTTTACTTGAGTATTTTTTGTTTGCATTTACTTTTACTCCTACTCCACTACAATATTAAAGACAAAGTTTACTTTTTACTCCAATACATTTCCCCATGCCCACTCCAAGTATTTATTACACTTGCTTTCCAAACCAACAAAAAACGTGGGTGCATGGTCTCCCTTTATGCTGTCAATCGGTCATGGATGATCCAGTCAGGGCTAGACTTGGAAAAGCTGACTAGGTTTGCCACACTAATGCTAGCTCAGTGTTTCCTAATTTTTTTTCTTTCGCGGCACACTATTTACTATGAAAACATCGGTAACACTTTACAATAAGGGGTGCACTAATATGCATTAATTCATGCTTGACTAATGCACAGATGATCATGAGTTAATGTGAACTCATGAAGAAATAAATAATTTATTAATGATCACTGAATCAGCAACTAATGAACATTATATATGATTAATAGATTAAGTAATACATGCATTTCTATTAATTAAATATGACAATTTATTAATTCCCTAATAACATAACAGATTAATTAGTTAATATAATAATTATCACAATGGGTCAAAGCCATGCATTTCAACTTCCAGTTGTCTGCTTAAATTAATCATTAGTTAACGATTGAGGTTTCATTATGTCATGACTTTACTTGTTGAGGCACATGACTATTAACTAATTGTATGTTAAGTAATATGTCATTGTGGTTATGGCTTTTGAATTAATTTTAAATTAGTTAATAGTATCTTGCACATCTTCTGTTTGATGCAGCTAATGTTATGGAGCATGTCTATTTTAAGTTCAACCCTATACTGGGTCAAGGCGCTTCATTGTCTCTTATGATTGCAAATCTAACAAATTCTTAATTGCAGTATCTAATCTTATCATTTGTTCAATTAAAGCATTGCATATCACTCCCAAAACAATTGATCTGCTTAATTATTGATATTTACAGTTAATTTGAATATTTACTTTTCTTTTTACTTTCGGTACTTGAGTACATTTTAAATTGGATACTTTTGTACTTTTACTCAAGTGATGTTTGAATGGAGGACTTTCTACTTTCACTGGAGTCATTTTTTATTTAGGTATATATACTTTTACTCGAGTATAACTTTTGAGTACTTTTACCACCCCTGATATAAATAGAGAATTCCAATGCAAAGAGGCAAATTAGAGTCATTTTGTGGCTGGAAAAATAATAATTGTCATTTGTTATGCCATTACCCATTATATGCCTGTATGGCTCTTTAATAAATATACATGTATCTAGTCTAGTTGCTCAAAAAAGTTTTGCAGAAACATACTTATTTTTAGGTTTTACATTTGAATACATATACTATTTAGTATTTCTTTAAATGTGAAATTTTACAACGTTAATAGCTTGCATCCTGATATCTTTAATGATACTTATATAAGCACACACAAGGGAATATTAATGAATACGAGCAAATATAATTTTACCCAAGATAAGTTTAAAAAAAGTGCTAAAAAGGCAAACTTATTTTCTCTTAAATGTGCAGTAGGCTATATACATTTGAATTGATACTGAATCAAGATCGAAATCGATATTTGTGCCAATCACCAATTATTTTGCCAATCATATATATATATATATATATATATATATATATATATATATATATATATATATATATATATATATATATATATATATATATATATATATATATATATATATATATATATATATATATATATATATATATATATATATATATATATATATACATACATACCGGTATATTAAAAAAAATCCCCATAGGGATAATTATTATCTACAACTAGTAGCCTTTTGGCTCTGCCATTTAAAATATAAATTTAATAATAATATATAATTTGCCATTTCTAATGTTAAAGCATTTCTAAGCACGTAATAATTCGTGTATTGCCAACAGATTTACTCCAAGGTCCCTTTAAATTGGCCTTTTCTGAAGGTTCGTTTTAATTTTACTTCCTTTCAGTATATTTGTTTTGAATATTCGTTCATGTAGTTTATTTGCCATGTGATTTTACGAACAGTATATATTGTAACCATAGACAATTGTAACCGTCAAATAGGTTTTGAGTTTGGGCTGTTCCCATGGGAACAGAACATGCGTAACGTAACCTACACACCCATCATGTAGCTGAGATTTGATCCCAGGTAGGACAAATTTACTTTACTATTTGTATTTTCAATAATGCGGAATGCTTATTTTTCTTCACCAATCTAGCAAAACAGCAAAGTTATCTTTTTGTCTGACTCCTCAACAAACTTTGCGATTTGTATCTCGTTCTTTTTATCCAAGCAACATAGACTGTCGGTAGTGTAGAAAGTAAACTGTGAAAAAGTAAACTGTGAAAATGACAATAGAACATATATTAACGCAAGCGTAGTAGTGTACTACGTATGCTTTTACGTTAATTCAATGTTCCCCTGTTGACAGGACTGTAGCTTCGAGTTCAAGCAACTTCACCATTCAGTTTAATATGGAAGCTTGTTTCCACCACAGAATAATAATAATAAAAAAAGGTTAACTGTTAACGTTAGGTCTTAATTGCAACTTTATCTCACAGTTCTGACTTTTTTCCTCACAATTACGAGTTATAAACTAACGCACTTGCGACATATAAACTCGTAATTCTGAGGGGGAAAGTCAGAATTGTGAGATATAAACTTTTATATTAATATTTTGTTAAATAAGAGATTACACAATTTGAGTGCATTGATCACTTGGTAAAAAAAAAAAAAAACAGTTATTTAATAAAAAAATAAGAGTTTGTCCATGTCCCTTGAATGGTTATCCACCCCAAAAGGCCATCCCCTTTAGTGACATCAGGACAACAGATTTTTTTTGTCTCTTGAGTGGCGGGAATTTCAATGGCTGAGGTGAGTAAGGTGGTGGCTTTCCAATTGACAAATTTATGAGTTTGTTTACTTGTTTTACCAAAGCTTCACAAGTCCACCCTGTCTGCACAAGATATGCTGAAAGTGATTAGATAACAATATTTTCAAAATATGTAAGTTTAAATGTACAAAATTCTTTTCAACAACCAGACTAGCTATTTAGCAAGTCAAAAAAGTGTGTAAGCTAATATGCTAATTGAAGCTCAACATGTCCACCCTGAGTGCACATAGCGCATTCATTTGTAGTTGATATTGCAATTTATAGAAATGTCTACTGGAGATAACAAAGGAATACTGATACTAATTATACACCGATCAGGCATAACATTATGACCACTGATACCACTGATAGGTAAAGTGAATAACACTGATAATTTCTTCATCACGGCACCTGTTAGTGGGTGGGATATATTTGGCAGCAAGTGAACATTTTGTCCTCAAAGTTGATGTGTTAGAAGCAGGAAAAATGGGCAAGTATAAGAATTTGAGCGAGTTTGACAAGGGCCAAATTGTGATGGCTAGACAACTGGGTCAGAGCATCTCCAAAACTGCAGCTCTTGTGGGGTGTTCCCGGTCTGCAGTGGGCAGCATCTATCAAAAGTGGTCCAAGGAAGGAACAGTGGTGAACCGGCAACAGGGTCATTGATGCACATGTGATCCGATCAAACAGACGAGCTACTGAAGCTCAAATTGCTCAAGAAGTTAATGCTGGTTCTGGAAGAAAGGTGTCAGAATACACAGTGCATCACAGTTTGTTGCGTATGGGGCTGCATAGCCGCAGACCAGTCAGGGCGCCCATGCTGACCCCTGCCCCAACAGTGGGCATGTGAGCATCAGAACTGGACCACGGAGCAATGGAAGAAGGTGGCTTGGTCTGATGAATCATGTTTTCTTTTACATCATGTGGATGGGAGGGTGCATGTGCGTGGCTTACCTGGGGAACACATGGCACCAGGATGCACTATGGGAGGAAGGCAAGCCGGCGGAGACAGTGTGATGATTTGGGCAATGTTCTGTTACTTTGACACATACCAGCATGAAAACGGTATTCCCTGGTGGCTGTTGACCTCTTTCAGCAGGATAATGCACCCTGACACAAAAATGGTTCAGGTATGGTTTGAGGAGCACAACGAGTTTGAGGTGTTGAACTGGCCTCCAAATTCCCCAGATTTCAGTCCAATTGAGCATCTGTGGGATGTGCTGAACAAATAAGTCCGATCCATGGAGGTCCCACCTCACAACTTACTGGACTTAAAGGATCTGCTGCTAACACCTTGGTGTTAGATATCACAGCACACCTTCAGGGGTCTAGTGGAGTCCATGCCTTGACGGATCAGGGCTGTTTTGGTAGCAAAAGGGGACCATGTTATGCCTGATCGGTGTATACCTAATATATATACCCAGTTAGATGTTGATATATGTATATAAATACTTTTATTTTATTTTTTTAAAGAATAAACATTTTATATTTTGTCATGCTTTTTGTGTTCTGCTTTATGTGTCCACCCCTTTCTTTTGCTGGTCCACCCTGTCATCTTGATATTTTAAAATAATAATTCAATCATATACGTATATAATCCAGTGTGTTCAATAGCTAGGTGTGGCGGCAATAACATGCAAACAAAAAACTGCATCCAAATATCAGTTTTCTTCAAATAAAAAATAAATACATTTTTTGAGACTTTTGAGTTTCTTTAAAAACACACAGTTTACTTAAAATCTTTTATGTATTTATAATTTGAAAGCAAACAAATAACCCTGTTTAGGAAAGGGACTTCATACCTTTCGGAAAATATAATTTCCATCTTAATATTGCAATGGAAACGTATTTAACAATAATATACATGTCCATGACAGGGTGGACGGACATCTCTTATGGTTTATGCTCCAAATAATGGCCCATGATTATCAAAAAAATGTGTGGGAGCTCAGCTAATGCATTTCTTATAGTATTTGAGTGTCTACTATTTATGACAAGACATGAAGAAATGGGAAATTAAAACCAAAATGTGTGAGTATTGTGAGGGGTTGAAAGGCACTCTATGGTGATGTTGACAGTTATAAAGTCAGAATTGCTTGATATAGAGTCAGAATTGTGAAATATAAACTAACTTTTTTTCTCGCAATTGCGAGTTCTATTCTGACTTTATAGCTCGCAATTCTGACTGCTTTTCTCAGAATTGTTCTGAGATTTTAAACTCCATGGAAGCCTGTTTCTGCAATGGAATAAAACAATTTAAAAGATAATTGTGACATTTTATCTCGCAATTCTGACTTTACAACTCTCAATTGTTTATATCACGCAATTCTGATGTAAACTCGCAATTGCTGGAGAAAAAAAAAGTCAATTGTGAAAAGTTGCAAAAATCTTTTTTATGTTTTATTCTCTGGCGAGGAAGTATGAAGAATACATGAAATAGTGGATTTTTTTGTTCTTTTTTCCAGAGGATGGGAGTGAAGGAGACTTCCTCGCAAGTTCACTGTGCTCACTGTGCAGTCAGTGACATCTAAAACTTACATCACCATGTCATCACCAAAGAGAAAAACTCAACAAGAGAAAGGGAATGGCTTTACAGGACCTGCAAGTACCCAAAGCAAAAGAGCAAACAGGCCTGCCTGCTCATCAGTTTGCAGTGTTGAACCTGCAGCCTCTCAGCCTCGTCATAAACGTCTTACTGCCACACCAGCATTTAAGCTTGAACCCTCACCTTTTCGCGCCTTCAGTTTCAGGACCTTGTCTCCACCACAAAATGATCTGTCTGTTGCTAAACTACCTCAGCTGGTATCACAGATGGGCATTGGACTGGCAGTCAGAGACTCTGTGTGGAACAAAGGACCCCATTTTGTTCAACACTCAAATGTCGGACAATTCAGGTAAGTTGACTATCGGCACTTATTCTCTGTTTTGCTTTGAAAATTTTAATTCGTTTGTCTGCTTTTCCAAGTGTTGAACATGAGAAGCCCGCAGTCCCAAGGGAAAAGACAAAAACAGGCAAAGAATGCAAACCCAAATACAAACCACTCACTGGAACTGAGGTTGTTGAGATATTAGCCAAGAAAAAGCAGCTGGGGGAACGTGAATTTTACTATTTGAAGGCTTCTGAAGATGGTCCTTACAGGTGGCAATCATTATTTTATTTAAAATGTATTTATTCATCTGCAGTATAATATTTTAGTTTGATATAAATATATATATATATGCTCTTTTATCAGACCATATGACTTGCGAGTGGTCTCACAAAGCGCAGCGGGCGCAGATTACTACATCTTCTCCACCACAACTATAATACATATACAGGATGGCTTGTGCGTTGAACGCTGGACCCTGGCAGAGTGGTATCGAGAGTCTGTGCTTTGTGAAGCTGTGAGAGACTTCCCATTTTTCAGAGATTGTTTACTGCGCAAGACCTTCAAACGGTGACTTAACTTTAATCTTAATGTTATGTTAACTGTTAGATTTACAGACCTTATACAAGTAGTTATCTAACTGTATACTTGACAACTTTTTCAGATGGCACAGAAATATACACAAGGTTACTGTCGAACGCAGGATTGACTTCCTTCCGTCTCAGCTGCTGATAGCAGTCCCCCAGTTCAGGGATGCCTTATTACATATCTCCAGGTTTTTGCCCCCCCCAAGACATGTTATAAGTGAAATTGAAATAAATTAAAGAGTTGCTATAAATATACACATTTGTTTATCTCAAAAGCCTTTTATTTTTCCTAGATTGATTGAGGAGCTAAAGCAAGTCAATTGGCTGCCACAGGATGATTCAAGGACTTACACACTCTTAGATTTCCAAAGTGCACTTCTGGAAAAGAATCAGACAGCTCAAGTTTCTTTACATAGTTTCCTTCATTGCCGTGCTGCAATACTTGATATGGTACGGTACAACAGTTGCACTTTGCGCATTTACTCTTCCTCGTGTCATTCAAAACCTCTAGGACTTTCTTCCTTTCGTGGAATGCAAAAGTTACTTAGCAGAATGTTCAATTAGCTATTTTCCATAAAATTTAGTTGAATAATGACCATAACAGAACAGATTTAATTGTATTCACATATAAACATTCATCAACACACATAAGTTATGGTAAACAGAAGCTCAACCATGTTTGCTTGACGTGCAAGAACCAATTAGGTTTGTTCTCGCGCGTCAAGCAGGTTCAGTTGAGCTTGTTTACGTGTGCTGATCAATGTTTATATGTGAATAAAAGGCTGAATTCAGTGTTTATCATAAAAGGCGATCGAGTCTCTTCAAATAATTTTGACTAAACCGCTCAATTCATATGGATTACTTTTATGAGCTCTTTATGAAATGTTTGAAGTATCAAAGTGATAGTTGCGTAGACTGTCAAAGGAGGGACAGAAATCTCTCAGATTTTATTAAAAATATATTTAATTTGTGTTCCGAAGATAAAAGTCTTATGGTTTCGGAACGACTTGAGGGTGAGTAAATTGGCATAATTTAAATTTTGGGTGAAATAACCTAGGGCTGCACAATTAATCTAATTTATAATCGCGATTACAATTACGGATGCCACAATTATGTAATCGTTCAATAAAATGTAATCGCAATTACAAAAAAAGTCCACTTACATTATTCTGTGTACTTAATATGTTCTACAGGTTATCTTAAGTTTTTTCCCATTGTTTTTATTTTTATTTTTAGTATAACATTATAATACCGTGCCTATTTTTACTTTTTTATTTAAAGAAACCAAACCAATGTATATTTGACTTTTGAGGCTTAATGCTATATAGAATAATCGTAATTAATAATCGCAATTACAATTTCAAGGAAATAATCGGAAAATTATGATTTTTGTCATAATCGTGCAGCCCTAAAATAACCCTTTATTGTTAATAAATATACACTGCACCTAACATCATCATCTACTTGCAGGTGAAGGATAAGAGTTACCAAGCACATCAGGAGCTCCAAATGAAAGTGGAACACTCAAAGCTCTTCCAGAGCAGTCCACCGCTATACCTTCAGCTCTCAAACGTTAGAAACTTACAGAAAGAACTCAGTAAGGCAGAGCAAGCCATACAGTGGCTGGGAAACCTTGCTGCTTTACTTGACCAGATGACTGTACAAAACCTTGTCACCATCTCCAAGCGTGAGATCACAGCATTTCTAAACAATGTTTTAAAAGTATGTGAGATGGATTTTATTCTGAATTTGATTTGATTTGAGAAATAAATATAGTCTGTTTTTTTATGTAATTTAGCAATTAACTTTCTCCTTTTCTCTCTTTTGAATCTTTCAGAGAGAACGTGAGGAACAGGGTGGTCTCTTCCAGGCAGAGATTATATTTGGAGAAGATGATCAGTTTACTGTTTTTCCTCCTTTGCACTTGTTTCAAGAGGTTTTGCTTGGAATGTTTTTTTCAGTAGCAGACTCTGTCCTGCAGGTGAGAAGTCACAAGCTGGTCAAAGAATGCTATAATGCATGAGGAAGTACTCATATTTTACAATTATGTATTTCACATTCAGCATACCCTTTTTTAATATTTAATCTGTAACTTTTGTGCTAGCAGTGTTAATATTTTTTATATTAGTATTAGTCTACTGCTAAAAAATAAGGACTCTTTTCACCACATAGCTTATTGAGTATACCCATGTAAAAATTATTTTAAAAGAATATTCTTTAGTGTCAACTGAATGTACTGTTTGTGTAATTGCAGTTCAATAAAACATTTATTGTAATTTAAATTTATATCAAATACAATTAGCTAAACTTAGTGTTTTTTGGCCCACTTAAATAGGACGTAAGTACATCTTTATCCCCCGGTTTCACAGACAAGGCTTAAGCAAGTCCTAGACTAAAATGCATGTTTGAGTTGTTTTAACTGAAAGAAACTTGCACTGATATATCTTAAAATATGTCAGTGCTATTGTTTTGTCTCAAGATGCATATCAGTAATGTTTTTTTCTAGCGCACGTTTATAAAAGTTCCTTAAAAGTCCTAATTGAACTAATGCCTAATCCTAGTTTACCCTAAACCCTGTTTGTGAAACCGGGCCTATAAGTTCATAATTGCCTCTATGAAACATGGTTAAAGTGCACTGATGAATATACTGACTAGCATTTAAGGTAAACTAAAGTACACTTTAAACTAATTTCTATTGAAACTCATGTCATGTAATTAAATATATTTGTAATTACATATTTGTGATGATGAGGTTGCAATTTAGCACATATTAAAATTACAATTAAGTACTTTTACATGCGCTTTAGTGTTAATTTAAAATAATTGTACTTGACAAAAAGTTTAAAACAATGATTTCATTTTATAGTAAAACTTAATTTTATATTATTACAAGTGCATTTTAAAAAAAGTGTACTTAAGTGTGTTAAGAAACTTAGACACGCACTCTCTTTCCTATACTTAAGTGGCCTTTTTATTAATATATTTTCTGCAAGTACAGTTTAAAAAATACTTTTATCATTTGAAGTACACAAGTGCATATTTACTACAATTAAGCACACTTCATTTTCACAAGGATTTGCTAAACTGGTGATGTGATCTACACAGGTATTTGACTCCTGCAGTTTGTCATGTGACTCTAAAGACTGTTTTCCCACCAGTTGTGTTGAAGACCTCATTGCAGGTACTCAGCAGAGCATGTACCATTAAATAAAAAAACTGACATTCTTCTTTAACAATCAGCATGTACAACTAACATTCTCATATTTAGCATTCTCTTTTCAGAATTTAAAGCCAAAGGTTGTGAAGTAACAGGTCCTTACAGTGTTTCCTCCCAAATGAAGCGTGATATGTCACCCCAAACTGTAGTGCCGGTCAAAATGAACTCTCTTAGAGTTCAGGCACAAAGAAAGCGAGGCCATTATCAGCCTCTGCCACGGAGACTGCTGGAGTGGAACTTTAAAGTTCATGTCAGAACACAAGAGATTCAGAATGAGCAGGAAAAGATTGCACAGGTATTCTGACTTTTTCTTCTGGACATTGGGAATGCTTTAAATTGAATATGGCATACCACGTCTAGAAGAGTACAAATATGTCCAGAAGCTTTACTCCACAAAACAAACATTATCATGCCATGATTCTCTTGTGTAGGATGCCATTGCAGAGGTGCACCGGCTGTGTGAGAGCCACTCTTGGTTAATAGGTGTTCATTTGTTCACCAGTCAGTGGAGTTCAGCCTCTCTAGAGACCTTGCGTGGATCTTCCCCTCTGAAATATGAGGAGCTAATCAAGAAACTTCATTTTTGGATGGACAAAATTCACAGCACGCCTCAGTTCTTTACTTCATCAAATAAGTTGTTCACCGTTGAGTTCTCCAACACCCTAAAGGATATCGGTGTGTTTTCAATTTTCTAAATTACAATTGTGTGTGCTTTTTTCCCCTTCCAAATTAAGCTGCGTACAGCATCATAGGCCTGTCAATTTTATGCTTTTAAAAATCAGTCGTTTGCAAAACATCTACTATAATATAATACATTTTTGATCTCAGTGCTTCCATTTTTTGTTAATGCTTGATAAAACAGCTACTTGAATGGCCGTCAATGAAGAAAGATATATGGTGTACTTACAGCCGTTACATTAGGCAATCCCAGGATTCATTACTCATTAAATAAAAATTCTATTATATTTTAGTCAATACTGAAAACTACCAGTAACATTAGTTCCATATAATTAAAAATGAACTATTTGACCCAATATTTGTGTATCCTACCGAATGTACTTGTGCTTATTACTAGTGAATTGCATTAGCTTAGCAATGTGCTAACACCAAACTTAAAACTTCACAACATAATTTCACAACAATCACAAAAATGTTTCTGTAGTAACGAAGACTGTACTCTACATTTATCCTGAGAGAATTAGCTACTCATCCCACAAAGCTTTGTGAATGGCACAATAATACTGGTAAAAGTACTGACTATAAATCATTGATTAAAATAAAATCATGGTTGGTATGCTTGATACAGAAGCATATACCATTTCTTACCCTCAGAGCTCAAATGGTTTGTTACTTATTGCTAAAAGAAAGCAATATAATGATGAAAATAAATTGGGGTTTTTTTTCTATACAGAAGTGTTAGTCTCTTGTGCAGTTTAAGAACAACCGAGGATTAGGTCGGTGTATCAGGCATTGGTATAAATGTTCATTTCTTGTCTTGTGTTTTGTGTTAAGGTTCCATGTTAATCACCATTGATGAGGATGTGCTAAAGCTACTGTGTGAAGATTTGCAGATACGCTCTGAGAATCTCACTTCTCAGCTGAAAAAGGCTGTGAAAGTCATAGAGTCTGAGCCAAATACTTTGCACAAGTTCACAGTTTTTTCAAACATGGTATTGATTTTGACACACTGCTTTGTCAGTACTGGTCAATCAGTGCAAACTGTGGAGTAATCATTCAACATGATTATATTTATGCAGGTAAAGTGCAGTGAGAAAATGTCAGGAGATACGCAGCAGAGGGTGGAAAACCTCCAGTCTCTACAGGAAACTGTGAGAAGGAATTATACACACATGGCTTCAAATGGCATTCAGTCAGTGAAGCAGGTACATGTGAAAATATGTCATTTATTGAATTGATTTCACTGAGTTGCAAAATCTAACAACCAACTATTTCTGCAGGTACTTGATTTGTGGAATCATTTTGTTCCACTCTTGACGCAAGCTGCAGACATTGTTACACAGCAGCTTCCGTCTATGCTTGATACACTGGACAGCAATGTTTCCTCATTAGTGAACAAATTAGACAGCGTGGTTTCAAGAGCTACCTCTGGGCTATATCTCGACCCTGACCAGAATGGCAAAGAAATGCTTGTCCAGCTGAAAGCATTGTGCAGTCAATTCTATATGATTGCTGAGCAGTTGAATGATCAGAGCAGAGCCAGTGAAATTCTGAGAGGTAAGACAATGCGCTCTTCCACACCTCTCTTCCAGTAGTTTTAATGCAATGGTTTCATGTCATGGTTTTATTTATTCTTTTAGGTCACCTACTGGATCTCACTTTTGTGACTGTAGCACAGCAGAATATTGAAGCAAGGAAAGGGCTCTGGGAGCTGATGAGCATGTCGTCCACAAAAATCCAAGAATGGAAGCTATTGAAATTCAGGAAGGTATGTAGTTATTAACACCAAACAGTTATTTTATCCTACATACAGTATATATAACTTCTCCTGCATTTATATCTTTGCAGTTTGTGGTTGCTAAAACCCAAGACAAGGTTAGTGAATGGCTACAACAGGCAGAGGCATTTGCAAAAGTTATACCCTCCCATGATCCTTTGCTACAGAAAACCCTACAGATCTTGCAGGGGTTCAACCAGCTACTCCCTGTATTGAGTAAACTGAGTAGCCCCACACTGAAGCAGAAGCACTGGAGAAACATCTCAAAGGGTAAATGACATATACATACTTAAGTGTCAGGTTAGTTTTAAAGGTCCCATGGCATGAAATTTTCATTTTATGAGGTTTTTCAACATTAATATGAGTTACCCTAGCCTGAATATTGTCCCCAAGTGGCTAGACATTTTGATCGGTGTAAACCGAGTTGTGGCTGTCTCTCTCTGCCTTTGAGAAAATGACAGCCCAGACGAGCTGATCTGGAATTTTCTTGTTATGAAGTCATAACAGGAACGGTTACCTCCCTTTCCTCCGCCCAGAGAATCTGGCACACCCATGCAAGCGCTCGAGAGATCATGGCTTGTGAATGTGTTGAATATTGGCAGTTTCTCAGTGTTTGGATGTACAAATGAAAACAGAAGTCTTTTTTTCAGTTCCTTCTGATCTGTGATCAGTGATTTCTGATGTGTAGCTAATTACTTATTATTCGTGCACACGCTGCGGCTTCTCTCTCTCCCGACAGAACGGTGTTTTCGTGTTTTCTATCTTGTGAGTCCATGTTTTTGTACGTCCTCGTCGCGTCTATCTGTTCTAAAATGTGCATACAGTCGTTTCTGCTCAACATCGGCAGACTCACATCTCTTTTGAGATAAACCTCACGCACGCCGAAGCTCGGGCTGCACTGGCCGGTCGGCCTTCAACATCACCGACCCCCAGTACTGCATCTGGCCCACAGCGGAGGCACCAAACGCGGCCCGAGATTAAGCAGAAGGGGGGTAAACGTGAGATTGTCCGGGCTAGCCAGCCTAGCTCCACAATAAACTGGATCACATTCGATTACTGCTGTTGTGTCTTTGTTTGCGCTGTGTACTCAATACGGGTCACTGACGCTTTTCATATGATAGGAAAATATCTAAAAATTATGCTATAATCAACACTTCCTCGTAACTCGTTCATCTCGACAGCTGTAATGGTAACTTACATTGCATGTGTAACAAAGTTGGTAGAATAATGATGAAGACGGACTCGACATGACTGGGACTCGTGTTTATTCAGAACTCTCAGATACAAACACAATAAACTCGCGCTAACAGCGCTCTCACAACTCAGTAGTTACTATAAATAACTTTGTTAGCAATCGCTCCGTCTCTGGTACATTAGTGATGTCCGGTTCGCGAACTAATCATTCTTTTAAACCGGTTATTTTTAGTGAACCGAAGCAGTTTACCAAATCGGACTGAATCGTTCTAAACGGTTCGCGTCTCCAGTCAGCGCTAGGGCTGTCAAAATTGCTCAAAAATGACGTTCGAATATTCCCTCTAAAAAAAGCACGAATATTCAAACTATTCGAACATCTGGTTGCGCATTTTATCAATGACGTGCATTACGTCAATAACAGGACAAATTAATACAAAGAGACATAACTACTTATATAGGAAGTCTATTTAAGTTTAAACATATTTGACAACGTATTACCTACATAAAAACAAGTAAATCAACTAATGGCTAAGACCGCAGACCTCACTCTCTCTCGCCCTCACCCTCTCTGCGCATAACGGTTTAAATGAACAAACACATTTTGAGAGCTGATCAAGAGTTTTGTGCAAGCAATTTAAGGTCGCGACTCTTGTCCCAAATATAGCAGGCGTCATTCAGTGATTGAAACAAATATTAATATAAGTTTTACAGCATATTGAACGCTCCGAGCGAGCCATGCTGTGGTACATGGAACTTTTCCTTGACATGAAACGGTAAATAATCAAACCAGTGGAAGCAGTGCATTTATCCTTTATTCATGCATCAGTCAGTACAGTAGCCTACACTTTAACGTTAAATAGGGTACCTCGGTTCCACTGCTTGACAGAACTTCCTGAAGCCTGCCCCGTCCACAACACTGTTCTCATGTCACACGTTATATCAAGGTTTTTTTTTAATCTGTTTTACAAGATTCTTCTGTAGTGTGGTTTTCGGTGAAGTGTACTAAAATAAATATCGTCACCTGTGTACATTAGCCCACTTCTTCTCGACGCTTTTTCCTAATGGTTTATAGAACAATTACTCTGAGTCGCCCTCTGTCGTTTCTAAGAATAGTACAACGGCGAGCGCGTCAAGTATAAACGCCTCGTCCGTTTGGGGAGGAGCGCACGCAGTCAGCGGGAGCTCGCGCTGCGGAGCCAGGCCAAAGTACACAAGGCTTCAGGCGCGCAAGCGCGCCCACTCGCAAAGCAGACAGCCACGCCTCTACTACCGCGGGCGTTTTTTTCCCACATTTTTTTATTTATTCGAATATTAATGTTCACCTTCGAAATTCGTTTTTTAAAAACTATTCGAATATATATTCGAATTTAGAATATTCGTTGACAGCCCTAGTCAGCGCTGATCCATAATTTACTAAAGTTACTAACTATCTGACATGAGTGACAGCCCCTCCGACTAGAAATAAACCAATAACCTGAAGTATATGCTAGTAACTTCAACAGTTCACTGAACTGAGACGATGAACTGATGAGAAGTGAACCCAGGTCCATCCGTCTCTCTGGCAGCAGCTCGTGCCTGCTCGTACACCTCGTTAAACCACGCCCCCTCCGCTACAAGATCTGATACTCATTTCAAATGCAAAGATGTCAGCCAATCACAACAGTGGGCGTTTTTACTGAAGTCTCACAGCAGACACACCCCTTGAAACAGGGCATTCAGCCACAGGGCAAACATTAGTATAGAAAAAATGCCTTTTATTTTAAAATTATGACATTTTATGATGTAAAAATCATACTAACAATATAAGTACACATCAGGAAACATTATAAAATAATAGAAAAATGCCATGCCATGAGACCTTTAAATAGTTTTTAATTAGTAGGAACCTGTAATATAGACACCGACCAGGCATAACATTATGACAACTGACTGGTGAAGTGAATAACACCGGTTATCTCTTCATCACGGCACCTGTTAGTGGGTGGGATATATTAGGCAGTAGGTGAACATTTTGTCCTCAAAGTTGATGTGTTAGTAGCAGGAAAAATGGGCAAGCATAAGGTTTTGGGTGAGTTTGACAAGGGCCAAATTGTGATGGCTAGACGACTGGGTCAGAGCATCTGTAAAACTGCAGCTCTTGTGGGGTGTTCCCGGTCTACAATGTTCAGTATGTATCAAAAGTGGTCCAAGGAAAGAACAGTGGTAGACTGGTGACAGGGTCATGGGTGGCCAAGGCTCATTGATGCACATGGGGAGCGAAGGATGTGGATGGCTGTGCGTGGCTTACCTGGGGAACACATGGCACCAGGATGCACTATGAAAATGCAGGCAAAGAAGGCAAGCCAGCGGAGGCAGTGTGATTAGGGGTGTAACAATTCGTTTTAACAACGATTCGATTCGTATCACGATTTGAGGTTGTCGATACGATTCAAGGACGATATTGGGTCATTTAGAACGATACGATCCGAAACGATTCAGTGACTTGAAATCGATTCAGTAACTTTTTAGCCAAAAATTGTGTGACTGAAATAAATATCTGGATACTGCTCAGTGCAGGTGAAGTTTTCTAGATTCCTGTTGTTTCTTGTAAGGGAATCAGGTATCAATTAATTATGGATATAAACAAACAAGTAAACAACAATTAATGGCAAATGCATTCAAATTTTATTTGAATAAAGTGCAACCAACAGTTTAGGTTGAATTAACAGGAAGTTAACCTTTTCTGCTCTCATTTTCAATTTTCAATACATTTTCAATAAAAGCACAGTAAGTGCAACCAACATTTCAACAGTAGGTTAACCTGCTACTTCTGCTTTGGTTTTCCAACATAAAAATATTACAATATTAGTATAAAAAATAAAGTGCAACTAACTACTCTTCAGGTTTAATTAATAGTAGGTTTACCAGCTACTTTTGCTGTTGTTTTACAACATTAAAATAATACAAATACAATATTAATAACAAAAATAAAGTGCAACCAACATTTCTTCAGGTTGAATAAACTGGCTGAACCTGCTACTACTCTCAGTTTAATAAACAAACAATATTTAACAAAGATAAAATGTAACCAACTACTCTTCAATGACTCTACAGATTTCTTTTTCAAAAATATCAACATGATCTGACCGCAGAACACTTCTCTGTGCGTTCACTATATCACCAGCAGTACAAAAACTCGCTCTGCAGGCACACTGGTGCCAGGAATGCACAGGTAACATTTAGCAAGGGTTGAAAGTACAGGTAACACGTTACTAACTTAGCTCTTTCTCCTGGTGGATTGATAATTTATTGCACGTTGGCTTCTCTGCCATCCGCCATGCTATGTTTTGTTTTCTTCTGCTGCTGCTGGTGCGTTGCGATGATGTCACAGATAGGCAGACTTAATCGAGTAACGTTTAATGCCTTTATCATTAAAAGTGCTAAGAAAAAATATCCATATAAAGTCTGACGTGCTTAAATCCAATGCGTTATTTCCTATGATCGATACAATCGATTGATTACCTTTTAAAACGATGTTAGATCGATATATGTCGTCCGGAAGGCCAACTTGCCGAGCACAGATCGATGTAGTTAGATCATAGGAAATTAAATCGATACATCGATGTAGTAGATGAATCGTTACACCCCTAAGTGTGATGCTTTGGGCAATATTCTGCTGGGAATGTTACTTTGACACGTACTACCTACCTAAGCATTGTAGAAGCCCCGATCACACAGAACGCGTTTTTCAGGTTCAAAAACGCGAGGCGCACTGCACTGCACTTTTATTGGTCGACGTTTTTCAATTTAGAAAATAGCAGTGCGCTGTGTTTTTTTATGTTGCTAAGAAACCCCCGAATCAGCTGTCCTGTCAGTCTCATCAAGGTAACAGTCACCACAACGGAAGGCCCGCCTCTCCATTCATTCGATTGGACATAAACGCGATGACGTCGGGGGCTTTTCCGCTCAGAGTTGATTTTTTTTCAACTTCAGCCGCTCAGAGCGCTCCTTCTAAAACGTGAGGCGCAGCAGGCGGTTAAAACACGAGGCACCCGGGGCGCATAAGCAGCGCGCATAACGCTCTCTGCCCATAGAAATCTATTCAAAAAAGGTGCCTCTTGCTGCAAAAACGTGTTATGTGTGATCGGGGCCTGAAGAAGGCAAGCCGGTGGAGGCAGTGTGATGCTTTGGGCAATGTTCTGCTGGGAAACCTTGGGTCCTGCCATCTATGTGGATGTTACTTTGACACGTACTACCTAATGGAAACGGTATTCCCTGGTGGCTGTGGTCTCTTTCTGCTGGATAATGTGCCCTGCCACAAAGCAAAAATGGTTCAGGAATGGTTTGAGGAGCACAACAATGAGTTTGAGGTGTTGACTTGGCCTCCAAATTCCCCAGATCTTAATCCAATCGAGCATCTGTGGGATATGCTGAACAAACAAGTCCAATCCATGGAGGCCCCACCTCGAAACTTACAGGACTTAAAGGATCTGCTTCTAACATCTTGGTGCCAGATACCACAGCACACCTTCAGAGGTCTAGTGGAGTCCATGCCTCGACAGGTCAGGGCTGATTTGGCAGCAAAAAGGGACCAACACAATAGTAGGAAGGTGGTCATAATGTTATGTCTGATCAGTGTATACTGTATTAGGAACCAACCATCAATATAATTGTTTCCGTAGGAGTTGGTCTGCTGTATGACCAGGAATGGAAAGTAACACTGGCTGATCTCATGTCCAAAGAGCTACAGAGGCATCAAAGTAAAATCAACAAGGTTCATTTGCACTTGTTTACAGTTACACTGGTAAACATGTAATGAAGATTTTACATAACTGCTTTTCGATCATTATAAGTTATGGGGTGTGGATGTGCATTGGCTTCCAGGTCTGTCTAGATGCCAACGCTGAAGCAGACATGGAACAGACTTTCAGAGCACTTCAGAGATACTGGGAAGGGGCAGAATTCCATCACACCAGGTTCATTATTACTGTCCAGCAACAGCAGAGTCCACAACTAGGTGATGTAAAGGAGGAAAATAATTTCATTTCCCGTGTCTCACCTCAAAATGCACCAAAGCATCACATTAGTGATGGTGGAACCTTCACCATTATTGGTAAGATATGTAGACTCCCATATATACAGCTAATCTCAACTATTAGTTCTGATCATGCAGTTTCATAATTTTTTTTTTTTTTTTTATCTCTTTCATCACTTTTCCATTCAGGTTTTGAGAAGCTTTTGGCTCAGACTAAGGAAAGTGTTCAGACCTTTTCTGATATGTTGCGTTCTCCACATGTTGCTGAGTTTCAGAAAGAGGTTGAACACTGGCTGCTGCTTTTACAAAAGCTAGGTATATTTGTGAGATCAACATAGGTGTCAATAATTTATATTTGGACAGAGGGTGTTGAGAAATGTTAATTTCTTGTTTTCTTTTGCCTTTAACTACAGATGAATTGCTTAATATATTTGAGCGATATCAGCAGAAATGGATCTTTTTAAGCAGAACATTCAATGAAATGCACTCCCAAAAGTCTGAGTTGGTATGTTTTAATGTAATGCTTAGTTTGTTTAATGCAGTTTTAAGTGAAACAATTTTCCAATCAAACTTTCTTCTGTTGTAGCAAGAGAAGTTTCTCCCGGTGGATAAGGTATTTCGTGAAATCATTGAGATCACAGTTAATGACCCACATGTGTTCAGTTTTGTTCGACTGAGTGAAGCAACAGTGGCCAGTGACAGTTTACAAGGACAGAGTCTACGTGCTGCCTTTATAAATGGACTCACAATAATGGAGGAGATTTCCAGCCACTTACTCTATGTCTTAGAGTCACCACGAAGCCAGTTCCCTAGACTCTACTGTCTCAGTGATGGAGAAGTGATGAAACTTCTCTCTTTACAGCTCCCAGGTCCTTCCTCCCTTTTACCTCTGGTGCAGAAATGCTTCATGGGAGTGAAGCAGCTTGATGTTCAAATTGAAGGTGATGTTTGCAGTGACAATTATTTATCTGCTCTAAGTAATGAACGAATGTGGGTACATGGTGTATATGGAGAATTTGGTGAACATGTTCCCTTCGTCTGTCCTCTTGAGTCAAACCTCAGTCCTGTGGCCTGGCTTAATCTCTTTGAGCAGAAATTATATCAAGCAGTGAAACAGACATTTCTGAAATGCTTAGCTGTCCAGCAAATCTCAAAGGTCGAAAATCTTCCAGGCACCCCAGACCTAATTGGGAATAGCAAGGGGAACATTTCAGAAGTAACTAATGAACCTCCTTCACTTTTGAAACTAATATCTCAGTTTCCTTTGCAATGTATTTTGGTGGCAGAGGAGGTTTTGTGGTGTAGTATGATCCAGAAGGCACATTGCACTACTACTGACATGTGGATGAGGATCAAGTCCCAAAAGGCAGCAAAACTGCACTATTTGTGCCAGCTTATAAAAGAAAACGCTGCAAATTCAAATGAGAGACCATCCCAACGCACTTTGACAGCTCTGCGTGCCTTGGTTATGCTGACCATGAAGCACTCTGGCCAAACCGATGGGCTTGTTGAAGTAAAAGGAGATTTGGAGTCCTCTTTTGAATGGCACAAGCTTATGAAATATTACATTATCCCAAATGCTAATGCAACGACTTCTGATTTACTTCCATCTCAAGAGGATCAGTCTGTCTGTGTTGATATTCTGAGCACGCAATTGCCATATGGCTATGAATACATTGGACCTGAGAACTGGATGATGGTGACTACCCCTTCAACTGAGCAAGCTAACATGAGAATAATTCTTGCCTTATCAAGCTTCAAGTGTGCTTTCATCTGTGGCCCCCACATGTCAGGCAAACAGCATGCCGCTGTGCAATTGGGATATGCATTGGGACGACAAGTGGTCATCTTGAAGTGTTGTTCAAGCACTGGTTCTTCAGTTGTTTCCCAAATGCTTCTAGGTGCTTTTCAAACTGGGGCTTGGCTCGTGCTTGATTCTGTGGATTCGTTGGGACAAGGGACGTTGTCTGAACTAGGACAACATTTGACCGAAATTCATCAACATTTATCAGCAGTTCAAAGACAAGAACAAGAGAAAGAGAAAGGACATGAGTTTTCCTCCACAGTTGGAAAGTGTAGCAGTGGAGAATTCTTCAAAAAGTACAACAGTACAGTGAGTGACGTGGAATGTCACATTGCTGGAAAGAATATTTTGGCCAAGCTAACTTATGGATGCATCACAATCTCAGCTAATGGCTATTCAACTGAGATACCAGAAAATTTGAGAGCTGTAATGAGGCCTGTTGCAATGATGCAGCCACACTACAGAATCATTGCAGAAGTGATGTTGGTGTCATTCGGATTCTCTGAAGCAGCTGCCATAAGTCGCCGCCTGGACTCTCTCTTTAGCCTTGCCAAGAATTCACAATGCCTCCCTGATTTTGTCAGTGGATATCAGACCTCTTGGCTTGTCCTTCTCAAAAATGTGATTGTTGCCTCTGGAACACATTTACATCTCTCTCGTCATTTTGAAGAAACTGACAAAGGTACGATTTTTTGTCGGAATGAAACAGGATCTGCAAATACAAGTCTTGAAACAATGCCAGAGAAGGTCAAGTCTGATGCAATTATGAATGCGTTAGAGGAGCAAGCAGCAATCACAGGAGTTCTGTCAGCCATGCAGTATACTGTTTCAGATCCAAAGATAGCATCACAGTTTTATACCATATTTGAGGAAATCTTTCCAAAAGTGAGGTACATTCCAAGTCTACAACAGTTCATTTCTGAAGGGGAACAAAGTATGCTTAGAAATGCAGTGAAAGATGAGTTGCATCAACAAGGATTTTATGCAGACACAAATATTCTTCACAACGCGTTGATCCTGCATCAAGCTCTGAAACTCTCCAATGTTACAGTGCTTGTTGGACCAGCAGGTAGTGGCAAAACAACTTTGTATCAAGCCCTTGTAAGTGCACTTCAAAAACTTTCCAGGGATCTGGAGGTTGAATCTGCTGGTGATCCTAAAGGAGATCTTAAAGACATCTGTCATCATTTTTCTGTGTCATGTTGGACATCTGTTAGCACAGAGGTCATATTCCCCAATACCTTGTCCAATAAACAGTTTTTTGGTGGTTATTTTGGCATGGACAACTCCTGGTCTGATGGAGCTTTCACTAAAGCATTAAGACACTCAGAGCAGCCATTGCCCATTGACCATTTCAAAAGAAAGAAAACTGTGCAAATCCAGCAAGTGAAATGGATTGTGCTGGATGGTGATCCATTTGGCAGACCTGCTTGGTTGGACTCTTTGACTACTCTTTGCAATCTTGAAAATCCTTATCTTTACCTTCCATCGGGAGAGAAAATTGAGCCATCAAGACTGAAAATACTAGCCGAGGTCACAAACCTTGGTGATTCAACCCCCTCTGTAGTGACACACTCTAGACTGGTATATGTTTCTGGAGAGAACCTGTGGAGATCTGTGTGGAAATGTGAGATGGATGTGCTCTCTAGCGAGCATAATGTGGACAAGATTAGTCTGGAAATGTGGAGTCACCTTGCTGAAGACCTTTTCTCTGACACACTAGTGTTTCTCAAAAACAAAACACTTCCTCCAGTGCTGGCCAGTGATGCATATGAAGGCAAACATTCACCTAGGATAACAGATGGTTTGCAGGAAATAATGTGCTTTATTAAGATTCTTCATGCGCTTTTGGAGCATTCTGGGAAAGGAGAAGACTTGAAATACACTTCAAGGCAAACTGAAACAACAGGTATAATTCCATCTCATCAATTGTACAAATCTCTGCATTTATGGTTGATTCTTCAGTTTTAGGCACTGGGGGTTGATTTTTATTCAAATGAACAGATTTTAACATTATTTTTGTTATATGAAGATCACATTAAAAAGTAAACCTTTTTTTGTGTTGCTTTCGTTAATTTTTAAATTTTTCAACTGTAAAAATCAAATTAATTAAACTAATGAATGTAAGTTAAGTGTTTTTAAGAGACCTCTCCCTATAGAGTGTCCATATAGTTGAAGGAACAACCTTGTAGGTTCAGAGAATATGATTATTAGACCTATTGAAAAGTTGTATTTGCTTAAGACACTGATAATCACATTTGTTTAAATAATTTTTGTCAACAATGCATATAAATGTAGCTTCCACATTCTCTGTTCACTAGATGCACAAATTCTCCAGCCACCATGCCGTGATGCCATGGCTCCTGCTACTCAAAGGGGCTTGCAAGCAAGAAACCTCTTTATTGTAGCTTACATATGGGGATTTGGAGGACGTTTGCACCCTAGGTATACGTGTTATTTATATGTGAATATACTTCTATAGTTCTAGAAGTTATGATATACACTGAAAAAAAGCTAAGGATTTACTTTGAATGTAATCATTTGTGAAATTTTCTTGTACATTTCTAATAAAATGCAAGTAACACTTGAAATAAAGATGACATTTTGGAGACTGAAATAGTATTATCCTGTTCCACACTACAATAATCCTTGTTTTGTAACAGTGTATGTAAAATAATATGCCTTTCTCATTGTAGACACTGGCCACATTTTGATATTTTTGCACGGGAGGCTCTACATAAGAGCCATTGTGAAGTTGAGACTCCACCAGAAGGCACAGTATTTGAGCATTTCTTTGAATTC